>NC_133132.1:61843583-62169583 GCF_048418815.1 Hemitrygon akajei | reverse complement strand
GGCTCAGTCGGGGGAGCTGATGCTTTTTTGCTGGTGGGGGATCGTTGCTTTGCTGCTGCTTGTGCGTGGGAGGGGAAGCTGGGGGGGGGCCTTGGGGTTCTAACGTTTAACTGTTATTCATCCTTTGGGGGCACACCTCTGTTTTCATGGACGTTTGCGAAGAAAAAGAATTTCAGAATGTATATTGTATACATTTCTCTAACATTAATTTACCTATTGAAACCTATTGATTCAATAATTTCATTATAAAATCATGAGATACGTGGATAGGAAATGTTTAAAGGTATGTGGACCAAACACAGGCCAATGGGATTAGCTCAGGTAGGTAAGGGCTTGTTTCTGTGCGTTTCTCTGACTCTAGTATGATCACTAGATGCAGGTAAATTAGTTAAATTACATTTGTTCAATTTTTTTTGTCACGTGTACCAAAGTGCAGTGAAAAAGTTTTGCTTTGCACGCCATCCAGACAGATACTACGCAACTACATCCTTCCTGTGTACCCAGTCATTAAGTCCGTGTCAACCATTAACCACCCGTTTACATTAGCCTTCGCTATCCCATTTTATTTTCCTCACATTCTCTCCAAATCTCCACCTATACTGAGGGCAATTTACAGTGTTTCACAACCCTTCAAGCCGCAGGGCTTTGGGAGGAAATTGGAGCGCCCATGTAGTAATAGAGATAGATCTCCACACAGATAGCGCCAGTGGTCAAGGTGGGTGTTTGGAGCAGGTTTGGCTAGGGGGGAATTTGACAAACGCTTGATCGATGGAAGACGCCCGGACGAATCAGTCCAGCCGGGCCGCATCTGCCCGTCTCCTAGCAACGGCTGAGGCGGGGCCCGTCTGATTTCGCTTCCGATAGCCGTGCCGGACGTGATGTCAACGCTTTGGTTACGTGGCCGCAGGGAGGAGGAGGGGCGGCGATGCTGAAGATGATGGCGGCGGCCGAGAGCGGCAATGGCTCGGGAGGCGGGCGGCTGGAAGTCTCCATCGACGGCTTGACACTGAGCCCGGACCCAGAGGAAGATGAAGGGCTGAAGAGCAGACCGCAGCAGCAGCAGGTCTCGGTTGGCAAAGCTGGCCCGGGAACCGAGTCAGGATCGGGCCCAGGCTCCGGGGATGGACAGGCCGCTGACCGGGAGACCCAGGCTCGGGTGGAGGAGATGGAGCAGCGATGGGGCTTCGCTCTGAACGAGCTCTACAGTCTGGCTCTCAGGTTCTTTAAAGGTACTGCTTCAAACAATACACCCATCCCATCAAAAGCGAACACTTTCCTACAAAGTCTTGTTTCTGTAGTGGCTGTCACCTCTCACGAATCCAGTGAAAGTATGTCAGTCTGTCACTAACTAACAGAGGCAGCAAAGGTAGGCAATTTATGCACAGCCAACATCTGCAAACAAAAGTCCAGTTATAACCAAGTTTCGAGTAAGTGCATTGACATTAGTGCTCATTCTGTGGAGGAAAGATGTGTTGGACTTGGCGTCTAGTCCACAGGGAGACACTTCCGACAACGTATCACGAGAACTCTTCCTGTTCTACCCTGGTAGAGTACCATTCTTTGTCGGCCGGGTTCACTATGCTTGAGCTGTAGTTTAATTATATTTAATTATGAGGGCATTAATTGCAGTGCCAAAAATGTCATTTCAGTTCCTCTATATTATATTTGCTCTTTCAAAGCGAGTCCAGTTAGTCTTACTTTCTGTAATTCTGCAGGATTCCCTCCCCTCATTTTTAATCAGTTCTCTTGAATTTTGCATACATGCTGTTTCGGGAAAATCTTTCCTAAATTTGTGGCACTTTGCCTTTCCTAGTTATCTTTAATCTGTGTTCTCGAGTTACTTATTCTCCACCAGTAGAAGTAGTCTCTTGTTTGTAAAGCTGCAAATGGTTTGAGCATTTCCCCTGAACATCTCTTCAGTGATGGGGAGGATCCCAATTTATTTAGTTTTACTGCTATTTACAAATAAGCTATGCAAATAGAAGGTGGAAATACCAGAGTAATGAGTGAGAATATGTCAAGGACTGAAGAAGATTGACTGAGGAAAGGTTGCAGTGAGTTTGATTGTTCACCTTGGAACAGAAGGGCTGTCAGGTAAACTTATTAATGAGTGTACAGATAAAGAATGCAAGTACACCAGCTGGATTGTTGTATCTCCAGTCAACTCATTCGTGCAGATTAAGTTGTCAGTTTGAGCTGAGAGCCAGCAGATGTTGTAAATCTGCAGCAGCAAACAATCTGCTAGAAGAACTCAGTGAGTTAAGCAGCAACTGTGAGAAGAAAGGAGTTCTTTGCCTCCCACAGATGTTGCTTGACCTGCTGAGTTCTTCCAGCAGATTGTTTGTTTTACCTGAGCTCAGCCCATTTGCCTCTGGCTCAGAGCTCTTTAAGGCTTTCCTATCCATGTACCTGTATAAATGTCTTTTCGGTTTTGTAGTTGTACCCAGCTCTGCCACTTACTCTGGCAGTACGTTCCATATACCCACTACTGGGACTTGCCCTCTTTGTGTTACTAACATTGCAGAGGAGCTACAGGAGCCTGAAGACTCAGTGTTTTAAGGGCAGTTTCTGTGCCTCCACCAGTCCAGGAGCACTACCCTGTCACTTATCTTTTATACTGTTTAATTTCAAACTTCAAGCAGTTTTTGTGTCTTGTACTGCACTGCTTCTATAAAGCAACAGTACACCCCTCACAATAATTTTATAAACCTTTTTGCCATTCAGTAAGTTGATAGCTGAGCCAAGCTCGATGCAAAGGAAGAACCTACTTCTCTTACCACTGATTGATGCAAGATTTAAAAGGAATTGGCCCAAAAATGTTCTGCTATAAAGGCAGTAGAGGCAAAAACAATACACTTAATACTCCCATTGTTTGCGAGGGAATCTGAGGGGTAAGTTTTCTACACAGTGGTTGTGCACTACCAATGGCAGTGGTGGGATTAGCTACAATCATTACATTTGAGGCATTTAGACCTACAATAGACAAGGCATCGAAGTATATGTCAGGCAGATATAGTTAGTGTAGATGGACAGAAAGATCAGCTTGGATGTGATGGGCTTAATGTCCTTTCTGTATGCAGTGTGACTCAATCAGTCTTATTTTCATTGACCTAGACGACATGAAATGTGTTTTGTGGCAGCAGCACAGTGCAAAGATAACATTACTATAAATTACAGAACAAAACAAGATGGTGTCCGTGCACAATTTAAAAATCTGGCAGAGGGGAAGAAGTTGTTTCTGTATCATTGAATGTGGGTCTTCTGTCTGCTTTGCCTCCTCCGCAGTGGCAGTAACAATAATAAAGCATGTTCCGAATGATGAGGGTTCTTAGTGATGAATGCCACTTTGAGGCACTGCCTCCTGAGCGTGTCCTCGGTGGGGAGGGTTGTGCCTGCGATGGAGCTGGTTGAGTCTGTGACCCTCTTGAGATCCTGTGCACTTGAGCCTTCATTCCAGACTGTGATGCAACTGGTCAGCATGCTTTCCACCATCTCTCTACAGAAATTTGAAGGTCTTTGATAACATACTCAATCTCTTCCATCTCCTAACAAGGTAGAGGCACTATGTCAGTGGACCAAGAACTAGGAAGTGCCATTAGGTGTTTTTGTTTCAGCCAGTGTGATTCAATAATTAAATACTGTTTCGAGTGTGATTAATATGTATGATTCTGTAATACTACCATAGCACCATGGGACAGTTCATAGCTGCTTTGAAGATTTGGCTTCATTATTGTTCCATGCCACTTGTTGTAGAGTTTGCACATCCTCCATGTGACTGTGAATTTCCCCAGTGTATTCTGCTTTCTTTGCGCATCCCACATCTGAAAGGTGTGTGGGTTGGTCAGTTAACTGACCAGTGTCAATTGCTTCTAATGTCAGGAGTGGGGATGGGAATGTGGGAAGACCAGGTTACCGAGAAAACTAATGGGGAAATGGTCTGTGAGTTAACATAGACTCCGTGAACTGAAATGATCTTATCTTCTTTGTATGCAAATATTAAAAAATTTCTAGAGTCCTCTATAACTTTGGTTCCTTTTGGTGTAATGTTGAAATAATCCACAGCAAATGGAGATATAAATTTACCCAGTGATTCTACCATTCCAAATATTTTCATTCCTACCACCCCAAACACTCCCTCCTTCCTTAATTCTCACCATGATACCAATCTCTCAGCAAGTTTACCTGCTGTGATGTATTTGATAATTTCATTGGTCCACAATTAAACACTTAACTGCAGAGAGTCTGAAAACTGGAGCAGAATTGGACCAGAGCTGCAAATGTATCCGGAGACTTTAAATATTTCCCCCTTTTTAAAATTGTGGCCCCACTTATAAAGAAAATTGGTGACCTAAATTTGTCTCTAATATCCCTTTTGAGGAGAGGTATAATTACAGGGTTGAAAAGTTGCATTATAATTTCAGTTATTAATGTGGGCATGCTGGGAGGAAATTGGCAGGGATATTTAAATATTTATATGCAGAAGTTATTGTGTATAACTTTGATTTAAATTTATATTGAATATTTATTTTCAGTAAAGTGCAATTGTTCTTTTTTTTAATCCCTAGTCTAAATTCCTATGACTACATCTTTTTCCCAAACTGCACGCATAAAGTTAACATTGTAACTTATCTTCCTGGTACCAAAATCGCTGTCTCACACACACACACATCAAGCATTCTTTTGATAATCTTCCTTATAAGAACTATTGTTGAAGCTTCCAGAATTGAAATGGAATTACTGACCTGGTTAGGAAATGGGTTGAGTGTCAAGAGACAGAATAGAGGTGATGAACAGGGTGTGACAGCTGGCATCCTGCAGGAATCTGTGCTTGGTCTATATCTACTCACCAAATTTGCTAATCACAGTTGATGTTATACAGAGCCATATATCCAAGATGTCAGATCATGCTTGGATGGGCAACATTATGTAAAGTCTGCATGGAGAGTTAAATTGAAAAGGTATTAAATAAATTCATAATATTGTGGCATATTGATTTTAATAGTCAAATAGCTCTGATTCTGAAAAGGATGGAACAGACTGCTTGCAAATGGTTGAGATTTTGCCATGATGGTGTTTAAGAATAGACTTGGGTTCTGCACTGTGGTCAAGTAGTTCTAGTACAATTACAGCACTGACATCTGGTAATGTGAAAAATTGCATATCGTTCAAAGAAAGCTAATGGAATCCAATCCAATTAATTACCATCCATCAGCCTACTGTGTTATCAGCAAAGTTCCAGAAGGTGTAATTACTAGTACTAGCAAGTGGCATTTCTGAGCCATTACCCGGCTTGAATTTCACTAGGACTGTTCAGATCCAGACATCATCCCAGCCTTGCTACATATTTGGACGAAAGAGATGGATTCCAGAACTGAGTGACTTCTTTGACAGCATGCCTGCATTTACCGGAGTGGCATCCAGAGGTCACGGTAAAATTGAAGTTGGCTTTCAGAGGAAAGCACCTCATACAAGCACATGAATTGGGAGCAGGAGCAGGCCACTCAGATGCTCAAGTCTGCTCAAAGGTTCAAAGGTACAATTTAATGTCAGAGAAATGTATACAATATACATCCTGAAATACTTTTTCTTTGCAAACATCCTCGAAAACAGGAGTGCCCCAAAGAATGAACGATCATTAAATGTTAGATCTCCCGCACGTAAGCGGCAGTGGGTGACAATCCCTCCTCCCCCCACCCCACCGGCAAAAACAAGCATTAGCACCGCCACCGAGCACTCAAGTGTGAGCAAAGCAATAGCAAAGACACAGACTTGCAGTTACCCCAAAGACCTCGCGTTTCACCCAGTATTCGACATACCAGTGGTTCTCTCTCTCCCTAATAAAGGAGAAAGAGGTGTCTCCATTTTCCCAGCAAGTGGGGAGGTATAACAAACAACTCGCTGGTTTACAATGTTAAAGATCTGCCACGTCACTTTTTTCGAGCTCTGTACCCAAAGAAACTGGCCACACAACTGCAGATATTCTGACTCCCTTGACGACCCACAGGTTTCCTGTCGTGACACTGATCCTTGATCTGCCCGTCTCCAGAGCCCTGAGATCCCAGACTTCCAAATCCGAGCTGGACTCTTAGGCCGAGCCTTTGGTGTGCCGAACAATGACAAAACCCTGAGAGTGGGTCCCATTCCCGCCAAGACCCGTAGTCAGTGTGTAACTCCAGGTCATGGTCTTCAAAAGAGCCCCAAAAGGAAAAATAGAGATATTAAAGATGGAAATAGAGCTGTTTCCAAAGATGCAAATAAAGGAGTTGCTGTTAGGTGCCATTAATCCTCCTAAGCTGCTCCTCCTCCTCCTCCTTCTCCATTGCTCCAGCATTTAATTAAAAAATGTCTGATTCTAATCTTGATTCCTTATTCTTGTCCATCAATGGTAACCTTGCACCTCCTTGTCAGGTAGCTATGTAGTGTTGTCTTTTAAAAAGAACGGTTTTCACTGCCCACCAGAAGAGAGTGCTGAATACTCAATGATCCTCAGAGAAAATTTTGTCTTTAATAGGTATTTGTTGCCTTTTCATGGTAATTTCTAGTTTCACCCACGAGGAAAAATCCCATCATATTAACCATGTCATGACACCCTTAATCCGAAGTTGGGGTCATATCATTGTTGAAGCTCTTGGACTGCAAAAGTTACTTAGGACAGTTTCCTGGACCCAACAGCTTCAGCTGTTTCATCAATGACCTTCCATTAAAAGGTAAGAGGTGGGATGTCTGCTGATTACACAATCTGCAGTTGAAGCATCCATGCTTGTATGCAGTAAGGCCTGGACCACATTCAGTATTATTACTGTTGCTTAGTCTCCCATATCAATAACTTGGGGATTATTTACATGCACACAAACTAGGAAGAGGCCACTGAGCTCCTGAAGCCTGTTCTGCCATAACTTGTCAGATTGTAACCATCTCTCCTTTCAAACTCTTGTTTATCAATTTTTTCTCTACCTGAGAAATATTTACTGTCCATCCGTCACTTCAGAGGATGAGACTGTAAAGACTGGGAGCTTGCCGGATTTGTTTTAGATGAACAGCTCCTTGACTCCTAGTTTTAGATCGTCTCATGAGTAGCCATGCTCAACATATTCCTTCTTTCAAGGCCTGTCCTGGGCCCAGCATATTGATGCAGTTACAAAGACAGAGGCTATATTTCATTTGAAGTTTGAGGAGAATTGGTATGTCTTTCAAATTTCTAAGGATGTACCGTGGAGAGCTTTCTAAATGGTTGCATCTCTGCCAGGTATGCAGAGGCCACTGCACAGGACAGACACTGCACCTTCAACTGAAATGAGACAATTTCTATCCTTCCTTTTGATGCTTGTTAAGCAAGAAAAAGCTTGCATATATGTACAGGAAGTTGAAAGCTGCAGCAAAGTGTTCATTGGTTTCCTATGAATGGCAGGATATTCTTCTTTCACAGAAATCCAAAACTTGTCCAGGGGCAGGTCTGTTAATCTCAGCATGAGTGCATGATGAGAGTGCAGCTCACAGAGTTCTTCCTGTTCTCTCAAAGTCAAGTTCTCAGGTTGAGCAGAAGATTCAGAGAATGGGTCCCTTACCCAGTTGTACACTTATGTTGAAAGGGAGGAAAAATACTGTTCAATTTTTTCCTGCAGTTCTTTCAAGTGGTTTTCAATAAGACTCAAGACTTTCTGCTCCTTCCTCACTCTCAAGCCCAAGCAGCAGTGGAATCATTTCAAGATTTCCTTTTGCAATATGATTTTTCCAAAGTTTCAGTTTCCTTTTAAATCCAAGAATCTTGTCACTTGAAGTCAAAACCTTTTCTCCAGAGTCTTGCAGAGACGTGTTCAACTGGTTAATGTGATGAAAAGTGTCTGCTAAATTGGCTAGTTTCTGCAGCCATTCTTTATTTTCAAAGCACTCAAAGAATGACATAGTAAATAACTAAATGAGAAAACCACAAAAAATATGAAAACTTCACAGTACAGTTCTCTACTAACCTACACAATCCACCTTTTGCAACATTTACAGTGGCAGGCCAGCTCAGTCGCAGTGTGTAAAATTCCCTTCTTTAGAATGAAAAATTTCCTCCAATTTTCTACTGCACTGATAGTTTGTTTGCTCCCATAAGTCAGTCTTAGGGGAAGTTTAGAGGAGGTGATTTGAGAGGGAGAGCCTGACATCACAGCCCAAGTTGGGTGAGTGCATTCATTGCTTGGAAAACACACTTCACATTGCTCGTCAGCTTACCATTCTCTCCGCCATGCATATAGTGCTCACCAATTATCAACGTTTCTCCCCCCCCCCCCCCCCCAAATCTCATATCAAAAACTGAGAATGGACTCAGCCAAGTAAACATGGTCCTGCTGCACACTGCCATAATGGACTGAGACACCTCTAATGAGATTACGAATGGGGCCCACCATTGCACGTGCAAGCATCAAGCATTGCGTGAAGTTCAAAAAATGATGTGTCTTTTTTTTAATCATGATCTCTCATGGAACCCCTAGCGACCTCTCACAGAACTCTGGTTGAGAAACTCTTTGCTGGTCAGATAGCATTCATCATTGAGCAAACAGAGTCGTTGATTGGGACAGGATCAGTGTTCTTTGGGAAGAAAATGGATTAATGAAGGCAAGCTAGCATGAATCTGTTTGGGGATAGTAATCTTTATCCAATGTGATAGAATAGTGATGAAGTAACAAGTAGAGATTGAGGTAGTGAGGTGTGGTGTACAGGTTTACATACGGCTTTTGATAAGGTGCCACATAACAGGTTTTCAACATAGCCAAAGCACTTACCGTAAAGTGCATCAAAAGCATGGATACAATGTTTATTATTTAAGGAGCATTAATGATGAACGGTTTGGGACAGGAGAAGGGAAGATAGTGGAGTTCCCAAGGGATTGGTGTAGGGGTTATTACTTTTGTTGTAAAGGCCCAAGTGTGCAAACTACAGTTGTAAAATTTGCATTTGAGACAAATGCTGGAAATCTTTTGTACTGTCAAGAGGATAGTGATTGCAGCCTGGTGAATTGGGCAATGTATAGCAGATGAATGGCATTTTCTGTATGGCAGTGCAGAAAAGTGTGACATGCATTTTTGTATGGAAAGACAAAGCAATAAAGTAATTCTTTTGTGAAAAGGTTCAGGAGCAGAGAAACCTATGGTGCCCAAATGAGACCAAATTAAGCAACTTATTTTGCTGCCAGTAGAATAGGCTGGTCAAGGCTTGTTAATTGCTGTTGATCCATCTGGTTAAATTAGTGGAGTGAATGAGGCATGGTTAGGAGACAAAATGGTGTAATATCTGAAATTAAAGTGGACCTGGTGTGCTGGAGTGAGGAAGACAGAGTGAATGTTGCAAGTTGATAACCTTTCTGGCAGTGGCCCCTTCTCTTCCCTTCTTATCATCCAGGTAGCCCAGTCTCCTTCCAGATGAAGCAGTGACCTGTTTGCATCTCTTCCAATTGAGAATATTGTGCTTAGTGTTTACAATGTGTTATGTATTGATAAAGCAAATACAGATTAGGCAACTAGTATGCACAGTGCCTTTCCTCAGTCTGCACAGGTGACCCTGAGCTTCCAACGGTCTATCGCTGTAATTCTCCATCCCACTTGGGTTTCCATCTTTGTTCTCCTGCACTGGTCTAAATCTAATCCAATGAAAACTCAAGAAACAACAACTTCTCACCAGGCACGTTGTAGCTCTTGGGTCTCACAATCTCAGCCAGTTCTTGCAAAAGGTCATTGTCTAGAATGTTGACTTAGTTTTCCTCTCTCCACAGATGCTGACTGACCTGAGTATTTACGCAAATCTCTTTTATTTCAGGTTTTCAATATCTGCTGTACTTCTGCATTTTTTCCTTCTTCCCTACTCTCATCAGTCACATTCTAATTAGATTAGATTCAACTGTATTATCATTGTGCCGAGTACAGATACAAAGCCAAATGAAATGCAGTTAGCATCTAACCAGAAATGCAAAGAATAGTGTTATTTATAAAATAACTGAGAATAAAAAGTAAGTGCTACAGCACACAAATATAAAAGTACTGAGACAGCACAATATAGGTGCAATACTGCTTAGTGCTGTGATGTGAGGTTCAGCAGGGTCATAGCCTCAGGGAAGAAGCTCTTCCTGTGCC
Organism: Hemitrygon akajei; assembly: GCF_048418815.1. Classification (NCBI taxonomy): domain Eukaryota; kingdom Metazoa; phylum Chordata; class Chondrichthyes; order Myliobatiformes; family Dasyatidae; genus Hemitrygon; species Hemitrygon akajei. The sequence continues at coordinate 62,159,471 of NC_133132.1, read as the reverse complement.
TGCTGGTGTGGGAGCAGAGGCTCCTGTAGCGCAGACTAGATGGGAAGAGAGTAAAAAGTCCATTGTTAGGGTGAGATGCATGCTTGATAATGCTTTTCGACCTGCCCAGGCAGCGTTTATGGTAGATGTTCTCAGTGATGGGCAATTGGGTGCTGATAATCCGCTGGGCAGTTTTCACCACACGCTGGAGTGCTTTGCGGTCCGATATGGGACAATTGGCACCATTTTCAGACAGATTAGCAGTGATGAGCATCTTCAGAGTCTTCTCTTAGACAGCATCACCGTTACTTGCACAGTCTGCTTTGTCTTAGTCTCCATCCCATCGTGGCCATTTTCTGTGTTCTTTTCCACCCCACGCCACCCACCCATGATATATGCTTTATTTCAATAGATGGGCTCCCTGAAATATCAGCATCAAATATATTATCACTTAGTTATGATGTGATATTTGTTTTGTGGTAGTAGTACAGTGCAAAGACAAAATTAACATAAATTACAAAAACAATGTGCATAAAAATAGATAAAGTATTGCTGTTCATGGACTGTTCAGAAATCTGATGGTAGAGGGGAAGAAGTTGTTTTTGAATCATTAGGTGTGTAATCTTCAGTCTCCTGTATCACCTCCCTGATGGTGGTAATGAGAAGAGGGCATATCCTGGATAAAGGTTGTTCGTGATGCCTGCTGCTGCTTTGAGGCACTACCTTTTGATGATGTCCTCGATGCTGGGGAGGGTTGTACCCATGATGGAGCCGATTGAGTCTATAACATTATACAGCCTCTTGCGGTCCTATGCATTGGAGCCTCCAGACTAGGCTGCGAGACAACCAGGTCATGTGCTCGCCCCTGTACATCTATAGAAATTTATAAACCAAACCTCTTAAAGCCCCTAGTGAAGTAGTGCCACTGGCATGCTTTCTGATTGCCTCAATATTTTGGCCACTGAATAGATTCTACAAGATGTTGACGCCCATGAACTTAAAGCTGCTCACCCTTTTCATTGTTGACACCTCAATGCGGTCTGGTGTGTGTTTTCCTGACTTGCCTTTCCTGAAGTCCACATTTGGTTCCTTGGTGACATTGGGTGTGAGGTTTTTGACGGCACACCGCTCAACCAGCCCATCTCTCACTCCTGTATGCTGCCTTTTTGCTGTGCGCAATTTGAGCAACAACAGTTGTCATTAGCAAATTTATAGACTTTATAGACCTTTCGCTAAATTCTTTACCTCTGTTTCTGCATTGTTCAGGCAATAAAGAAGAAGACGCTGAGGCTGTGGAATGCGTTACGACAGTTAGTGATGAAAGTAACTGAGCAGGCACATGAGGATAGGGTGTTTTCATATGAAAAGCCTGCATTAACTGGGCAAATAACTTATAGTAACTGACTTTAGTTACTGTTGACAGGAAAATGTGATAAAACTTGGAATTAATTCTGCTGTATTTTCTGTGTGTGGTTTCTGCAGAGTCCTATGGTCCAAGGGGATCTTCTGCAGAAGATAGAATTACTTGCACAATTACCCATTGTTCATTCATGAGCCCAGGCAGTCTTTATAGGGCATGTTTGGCCTGTCTATGTTGATGAATCAAAATCCCAAGGGTTTGCTGGAGTAGAGGTTGATAAGCTTGTTTTTTAAATCAGGGAAATTACAACTGTTGGACATAGGAAGTTAACTGTCTAAGACTGCAGAAATAAAATTTTCTTTGAGAATTAATGTATTTTGGACTTCTCTCTCTATTCTAGGAGGTTTGTGTGTATGCTCAATTGTTGGGTTGCTCATCGACTCATTGATTCTTGGACACTTAAAACAAAGGCTGTGGTGATGAAGTGGGAAAAGGTGATGAGGTAATGAATGTCTTATCAGACGTGGCATATGCCGGAGTCATAATCCTTATTGTTTCTTTACTTGATCAGATGGATAGCTTTTTTCTGCAATCACAATTTTACTGTATTGAAATTAATCTAGAGAATAGATACTGTAACTGGCATATCTCCTACCTGTCCAACTCAACCTATATGCCAGCTTCTGAATGCCAATACACCAGTCAACCCAATAGAATGGTATAGTTGAGAGCCTAGAGCCTGAGTAGGTGATTGTCCTGGATTGATTAGGAGTCCTGCACAACATCAGAATATGTGTAAAATGAATGTGCCATTCCACGCTGCATTACAGTGGTGCATTGTTTTAGAAGCATAGCTGCCATTGTAATCTGGGGAAATGTTTCAGTTGGGAAACGTGGCATGCGTGCCCAAGATGGTACATGCAAAAGTTTTCTGGCACGCCACCTGCAGTGCTACTTCTCAATTCTTTAAACCCCACCCATAATAGAAAGATGTATAATGATTATCTTTACTGCCCAAATGAAGCACAAAGGTTTTTTTGCAACCAGAGAGCAGTGAGATGTTTTCACAGGGAACATCACACGGTGGTTTAGAGCCAGCTAGATGTTTGTGACAGCATGCAATGTGGATAATACATTTTGAAACCCTCACATCTGGTATATAGTAAATGGTTGGGCCAGTTGACATTGGTTTCACTCTGCTGATATTTTTCTTCAGTCATTTGTGAGTGAACATTAGATGTTCAGTGATAATAACTGTAAATACTGTATGCAGTTTAGCACCTCCATCAATATTCTATACACACATTATTGAAGTTTATTGGAGAGATATTTTAAAATTATGTTTACCCTGTTCAACTTGTTCAGAATGTCAAGTATACCGGCAAAGAAACAAAAAAGTTCAGATAATGGGAGGAGTAGCAGATTTTCAAAAGTGGCAGAATGAAAGATATGGCATGATTTTAAAAGAGTGATAAAGCATTATGCCTCTGTTCCAAAACACTGGTGTTTAGGACTCCTCCGAAAGCTTCATTATGAAACTGTTCATAAGCGTCTTTGCAATAAAAGTTAATAAGAACCAAAAGAACACATTTCTTGAGAAATCAACAAAAGAAATGCAGGCAAATATTTTTTCAGACCACTCTAATTTAGTTGCTGCTAGTTTTGAACTTTCAAATACTATTGATCCAACATGGAAACTCACACAGGGATGTAGACTATGTTGAAGAATCATGGCTAGAGTGTGCTCCTTTTTTGATGATTTTCCAAAAAGAAGAAAAATTTTCACCGTATTAAGGATTTGCCATTGAGCAGAAACATGGTAAAGATGGAATGTTGATCATGGGAACAAACAACATACCGTAACTAAGAGAAGATATTAGTTCATATAAATTTCTGTTTGTCTTGATGAGAGCACTGATGTTACATCATCAGTTAGGCTAGCCATAATTGCTCAATTTTGTCAGTGTGATGAAATAAGCAAAGAACTGATCGATTTTGTAATGTTACCTGAACACACCACAAGGGTTGATGTAAGGCAGTGGTAAAAGAATTGTCTGGTCGACAGGTTAACCTTCCAAAAATAGTTTCCATGACAATTGATGGTGCACCTGGGATGATTGCCAAAACCTACCTCTTTACCAATCTGTTTGTAAAATATGCTGGACATCACTGCTAGGCTTTCAGTGGATAGTACATGAAGAGGCTTTGTATGGAAAAGCTGGCCTTAAGGAACTTGAAGTGATGAAGATTATAACCAAGGTAATTAATTTTATTTCAGGATGTGCTGTGAAAGGAGACTTTTGGAATTTACTGAGCAAGGTGAATTTGGTGCACACAGGGAGGGCTACTTATGTAAAGCAATTTTCAATGGCTTAGTAAAGGTTCTGTCCTTAAATGATTTGATGAGTGTTTGGAAGAAATTTTTCTGTTCTTGTTGAGTGAAAACTCCTCGTCAAGATTTACATGACGTGTAGATTTGTAGAGTAATGATTTTTTGCAGATTTCTCATAGTATTTAAATAACTCGAACACAAAATTACAAGGGTCTGGCAAAACAGTTGATGTTTATGTTTGACAATATAAAAGTCTTTGAAATCAAATTATAAGTATTTAAGGATGATGCCAAAAAATAGCACTTTTAAATATTTTCCAAACCTTAAAGAAACACATGCTTCATGAAATTCCTGAAAAGTCAGTTAATCAGAGCCTTCCAATGCAATTTTGGAGTATTACTGATTCAACTACAGAACAATTTTCTTTAAAATTCACTAAGTTCATGTTATTTGAAGCAGTTGAAAAAAATTCATTAAATACACTGACAGTGTAACATAAGACAAGCTGATTTTGAAATGTTGCAGTGGATGGATTGATTTGGAGAATTTTGAATTGATTGCAAAGCAGCTCAATTTGGATTGTAAAATTTGTCAATTTAAGAACTGAACTAGAAAATACTGAAAAAGATCAGTTTATGACTGGATCAAAGCATAAAAATCTAGATGATGAGATTCTGAAACTCAAATTCCATTCCTGAACCTTTTAACTGTCTGAGAAAACTTGCAATGACAATATTAGCAATATTTTCCTTGACATATTCATGTGAGTCATTGTTTTCAGTGATGAACTTGGTCGATTCTAATATAGGAGTAGACTCACTGAAACTAGTGCTCAAAATAACCAGATTCAAGCTGGATATAAATGTTTGTCATTGTTTGTGCAGCGACAGAAGTCTCCACTGAGAGTAAAGTGTGTTTACTTATCATTCTTGGTCATTAATGAATATGCACCAAAGCTTATAATTTCACATTCACATTTCTTATACATGAGGTACAATAACAATACTACTTAGGACTGATGTTATTTTTCTAATTGTCTTTTTAAGATTAGTATAACTTTTGAACAGGTTTTTGAAAATCCTTCATTTATTTCAATCCTACTATTATACTTTTATTAATAGTAAAACAATGAATACATGTAAATAAACAACAGGACTTATCCTTTTTAACTTAAAGCCCATAATTATTACTTCAGTAATGATCTCTGCTCAAAATAACCATGGTGCATGATAATCTTTAGAAGATTATTGTCAATTTGGGTGCACGCTCTCAAGGTTTGCCACCTTAGTGTTACCTTCCACATTGTTACTCAGTCAGTGGGGTTTGGCCTCCTACTTACCACTTATCTTCCCTCCGTCTGCCCAGTTTAACCATCAGTGAAGGTTCACTACTGATGAGTCAGTCAGCACATTAAGGGAGGAAATAAAAAGATCAATAATTGCCTGCTTTGTTTTGCCAAAATTGATAAAAGCCTCCCTGTTGCAACTAGCTCCTACGGCTTCATGCTTTCTAAAAGGTTTCTTTGTCATTAGTTGATATTTTGTAATAATGATAGAATCTGCTTTGTTTCTGTGTTTGGTGTCTCGATTTGGGAAGAACAACATTATTTCATAAAATGAAGGGAATTTATAGTGCAGAAGGGGCTATTCAACCCATTATGTTCAGTGGCTATATTTCATTAGGATATTGAGGAGATTTGGTATGTCACCTAAGACCTTGCAAATTTCTCCAGAGATACTGAGGAGGGCATTCTAATTGACTGCATTACCATCTGGTATGGGGGAGGGCAGTGCACAGGATCGAAATAAGCTGCAGAAAGTTGTAAACTCAGTCAGCTCCATCATGGGAACTAGCTTCCCCAGCATCCAGGACATCATTAAGGCATGATGCCTCAAAAAGGCAACACCTATTATTGAGGACCTCTATCACCCAGGACATGCCCTCTTCTCACTAGGGAGGAGGTACAGAAGCCTGAGGGCACACGCTTAATGATTCAGGAACAGCTTCTTCCCCTCTGCCATCTGATTTCTGAACGGACATTGAACTTAAAAACACTACCTCATTACTTTTTTTTGCATTACTTGTTTAATTTATCTTGTATACATTTATTACAGTGTGTGTATATATGTACTGTAATTCAGTTTTACTATTTATTGCTTTGTACTGCTGATAAAAATTATTCAGCTTGTTTTTACTCTTCAGCTTTGTAGGCTACTGTTCTGGTACTCTGGTTACTACCTTGGACTGTACTTAAATTTCCCTCTAGCTTGCACTAATCATTATTTTTTTTTATTCATTTTGACATGTTAGTTGATGTATAATTTATGTTAATTTAAATTTATTTTTTGTTTGTAATGTACTCTGCTATTGCAAAAAGCTAATTTTATGGCTTTTATATCCTGGATATGCCTGTGCTTGATCTTAGGCTCTACTGAACCTTTTTCAAATGTAATTTTGTTTAATCTGTTGTTGCTTAGCTATAAAAAAAAGTTGAAGATGTTTGGGCAACAATGCAGGCATATTAACACTACAGCAAGCATACAGAACACCGCAAAGGGGATGGCAGAAAGCCAAAGAATCAAGACGTGAGGGTGGCCCTGTGGTACAGCTTCAGCAACAGGTGTTCAAAACTGACTTTTAATACTATCTGCGTGGAATTTGGATATTCTCCCTGTGACCTCTGGGTGCTCAGGTTTCCTCCCTTATCTGAAAGATGTGCAGGTTGGTCGGTTAATTGGTCACTGTGAGTGAGTGGTAGAATTTGATTGGGATGTTGCAGAATAAGATGGAATTAATGTAAAAGATTGTCTGATGTAGACTCTGGTCTGAAAGGCCTGTTGCTGTACTGTTTGACTGTATAAGATTATCAATTTGTTATTGAATTTTAGTTCCCCTGGTTATACATCAGATCTTACCGTCCCCCAAGACTGCCCCCTGCAATGCCCACGTTGAGTGTATCGTCTGTCTTGCACAGAGATGTACTTTACAGCCCAGCACATTGATCACGCATCAATGATTTTTGTTTATTTTCCACATTCAAGCGTGGCAGCGGAGAATATTTCATGGTGAATATTAACCAGTCTATGTAATTAAAGCTGATCTGGATTTACAAGTACTGTATAATTTGTTCATTTCCTTTGTTGTAACAATACCTACATTTTAGAACTACTCACGACTGCAAAAAGATTCAAGATAGTTTGATGTTATTTCCAGGACACAAATGTAAAGAAGAACAAAAAAATTGTTACTGTGGATCTGATGCAGCTTAACAAAAAAACAGGATGAACACAATAATATTTTTTTAAACTGTAATAAATATGAATATTAAATGCAGTAAATAAATACATAGAGCTTGAGATTTTGAAAGTTGCTGCAGAAATCTTAAGATCAGCTAAAAGCAGCCTGGAGCAAGGCTGACAACTGGGATCTCCTTGGGATTGCTTCATTTCCACAAGCAGGAACAGAGTATAGTTGACAACCCATTGAGAAAAGTCTTATTGTTAAAATAGTTGCTTTTCAATTTCTCTGCATGTTTTCATGGATTGAAAAAGATTTGTAGACATTGCTTGTGATGCTGAATTACAGTTGTGAAACACTTCAAAAGTTGGACTCTGCAAGAGAGAACATATAGAAAAGGTTTTTAAGTGTATGAAAAATAGTGAAATGAGGTTATTGGCACTCGCTGATCAGTTTGACTCTGAGGTGATGGTGTGAATGAGAGATGAGACAAATTTACAATGCAGGATAGCCTCATACTATTTACAAAAAATAGATGCAACTTTGTCATTATAGCACCTGAAGTTATTATGGCAATTCAGTAGTTCCCTACTAACTGCAGATCACTCAAGTCGTCCCTTACCCACTGCTCAAATAGAAGATATTTTAAAGGAAGAGTTAAGTGGAAGGAAGATCAAGATTGAAAAATGAGTTTAATTATAGGAGTATATGACATAGTGGCCTGTGTAAATATACTTGTGTTTCACTGGTGGCTTTAGGACATTCAAAAGCATTTTAGACCCAGAAAGTACACTTTAATGTATACATAGAAATATAGAAAACCTACAGCACAATACAGGCCCTTCAGCTCACAATGCTGTGCCATATATGTACTTACTTAGAAATTACCTAGGGCTACCCATAGCCCTCTATTTTTCTAAGCTCCATATACCTATCTATGAGTCTCTTAAAAGACCCTATTGTATCCTCCCCAACCACCATTACCGACAGCCCATTCCATGCACTCACCACTCTCTGCGTTTAAAAAAAAAAACAACAACAACTTACCCCTGGCATCTCCTCTGTACCTACTTCCAAGCACCTTAAAACTGTGCCCTCTCTTGTTAGCCATTTCAGCCTTGGGAAAAAGCCTCTGATTATCCACACAATCAATGTCTCTCATCATCTTATTCACCTCTATCAGATCACCTCTCATCCTCTGCTGCTGCAAGGAGAAAAGGCCGAGTTCACTCAATCTATTCTCATAAAGTGTGCTCCCCAATCAAGGCAACATCCTTGTAAATAATCTCTGCACCCTTTCTATAGTTTCCACATCCTTCCTGTAGTGAGGTGACCAGAGCTGAGCACTGTACTCCAAGTGGGGTCTGACCAGGGTTCTATATAGCTGTAAAATTATCTCTCTGCTCTTAAACTCAGTCCCTTGGTTGATTAAGGCCATTGCACTGTATGCCTTCTCAACCTCCCAGTCAACCTGCGCAGAAGCTTTTGAATGTCCTATGGAATTGGACCCCAAGATCCCTCTGATCCTCCACACTGCCAAGAGTCTTACCATTAATACTATGTTCTACCGTCATATTTGACCTACCAAAATGAACCACTTCACACTTAACTGAGTTGAACTCCATCTGCCACTTCACAGCCCAGTTTTGCATCCTATCAATGTCCCACTGTAACCTCTGACAGCCCTCCACACTATCCACAACACCCCCAATCTTTGTGTCATCAGCAAATTTACTAACCCATTCCTCCACTTCCTCATGCAGGTCATTTATAAAAATCACGAAGAGAAGGGGTCCCAGAAGAGATCCCAAAGGCACACCACTGGTCACTGACCTCCATGCAGAATATGACCCATCTACAACCACTCTTTGTCTTCAGTGATCAAGCCAATTCTGGATTCACAAAGCAAGGTCCCCTTGGATTCCATGCCTCCTTACTTTCTCAATAAGCCTTGCATCAATGTGTTTAGTCACATCCTCGAAAAAATTCAATCAGGCTCGTAAGGCATGGCCTTTGACAAAGCCGTGTTGACTATTCCTAATCATATTATGCCTCTCCAAGTGTTCATAAATCCTGCCTCTCAGGATCTTTTCCATCAACTTACCAACCACTGAAGTAAGACTCGCTGGTCTATAATTTTCTGGGCTATCTCTACTCCCTTTCTTGATTAAGGGTACAACATCTGCAACCTTCCAATCTTCCGGAAACTCCCCCGTCCCTATTGATGATGAAAAGATCACTGCCAGAGATTCAGCAATTCCTCCCTCACCTCCCACAGTAGCCTGGGGTGCATCTCATCTAGTCCCAGAGACTTATCCAACTTGATGCTTTCTAATACCTTCAGTACATCCTCTTTCTTAATGTCTATATGCTCAAGCTTTTCAATCTGCTGTAAGTCATCCCTACAATTGCCAAGATCATTTTCAGTAGTGAGTACAGAAGCAAAATATTCATTAAGTATCTCTGCTATCTCCTCTGGTTCCATACAACTGTTCCACTGTCACACTTGATTGGTCCTATTCTCTCACGTCAGATCCTCCTGTTCTTCACATACTTGTAGAATGCCTTGGGGTTTTCCTTAATCCTGCTCATCAAGGTCTTCACATGGCGCCTTCTGGCTCTCCTAATTTCATTCTTGAGCTCCTTCCTGCTAGCCTTATAATCTTCTAGATCTCTATCATTACCTTGTCTTTTGAACCTTTCGTAAGCTTTTCTTTTCTTGACTAGATTTTCAACAGCCTTTGTACACCATGGTTCCTGTATCCTACCATCCTTTCCCTGTCTCATTGAAACGTACCTAAGCAGAACGCATTTCTTCCATACATTTCCTTGAGAACCTCTCTTCCCAATTAATGCTTCCAAGTTCCTGCCTGCTGGCTTCATATTTCCCCTTACTTCAGTTAAACGCCTTCCTAACTTGTCTGTTCCTATCCCTCTCCAATGCTATGTTAAAGGAGATAGAATTGTGATCACTGTTTCCAAAATGCTCTCCCACTGAGAGACCTGACACCTGACCACGTTCATTTTCTCATACCAGATCAAGTACAGCTACTCCTCTTGTAGGCTTATCTCCATATTGTGTCAGGAAACCTTCCTGAACACAGCTAACAGACTCCATCCATCTAAACCCCACACACCTAACAAACTCCACCCCATCTAAATAATCTAAAAAGTATAGTCTCTTTGTAATGCAAAAACACATCACACCACCTGTTTCAATTCCTATCTTCCACATAGCTTTCAAAAATTGTCTTTGGAAATCATTTTTTTCTGGTTTGGTTCACACTTTTGAATAAGCTTTAGATCTTTGGCACTGGAGAATTATATTTGGTCTATCATATTTCATTAAATGAAATTTAAATTTCATTCAAAACTAAAATTGCAGGTGCTTAAAATCTGAAAGCAGAAAATTCTTCAAGCACTCAGCAGTTTGGACAGTATCTGAAGGGAATAGTTAATATTTCAGATCCAAGACCTTAAAAATGAATCTTGCAACTGAATTCCAATTTTAGGTTCAATTTTTTTTGTTTAATCCTGTATCCAGGCTCTCTCCTTGTACCATTTTTTGGTTAGTTTTCTCTATTTATCCAATTCCTCTTTAAATGTTATTCCCAGCCATTGTTTGTGACAAAAGCTTTAAGAACTAACCTAAATTCCAGTTTGTTGTTACTGATTCAATAACATTTGCTACACCTGGAGTTATTCTCGGTTTGATTCTGAGGGCTGGGTACTTTGGAACACTCTTTGGACAGCAAGTGGTAATAGATAATTTTTGTTCAAGCTTTTCCATATGAATGAGTTTGTATATAAGGGTTGATGAGGTGAATCTTTCTGTGATCGGGTTGCTGAACAAAGAACACAGTTTTAAGATTATCAGCAGCAAGGGTACTAAGAGTTCTTTGTTCTACATTGTGATCTAGAGTGCAGACTGGCATTGAGGCAGATTTTTTTTTATTAGTTTTTCAAAACATTTTACAAAATTAAAAACCCCAAATCCCAATGAGGAGCATTAATACAGTACAAGATTAAGCATACAATAACAATATGCTACAGAGGAAGAGAATTTAACAAAAAAGCACCTAAATTAAAGACAAGTGAGCTTAGTGTCCTCCCCAATCCCCACAACACAAGAAAAAAACAACAACAACTCCAGACCAACCACCACACAATATAAAGAGTATAAGTCCGGACAGTCAAACTCCCAGACTGTGAATACACGTAGCAACAGAGGATAATAATGCCTACTACCAGAAAAAAAAAAGGGAGCTGAAAGCAAGGGACTGAAAAGAAAAAAAACCCCTAGTCAAGAGGAAGGTTATGAAAGTACTCGATAAAAGGTCCCCAGACCTTATGGAACTTTAGATCCGAATTAAGAACTGAATAATGAATTTTTTCGAGGTCCAAGCAGGCCATAATGTCGTTAAGCCATTGCACATGAGTGGGCGGGGCAACATCTCTCCATCTAAGGAGGATCAAGCGTCTCGCCAGGAGAGAGGCAAAGGATAGTATTCGGCATTTGGTCGGACCCAGACATAAATCTGTCTCGCCCCAAAAACCGAACAGAGCAATTAAGGGGTTGGGTTCTAGGTGCTGATTCAGAATACCCGATAATGTAGTGAAGACATCTTTCCAGAATTTCTCCAAGCTAGGACAGAACCAGTACATATGGATGAGAGAGGCCACGCCCCTCTTGCATTTATCACAGAGCGGACTAATGCCAGGGTAGAATCGAGATAGTTTAGATTTAGACATATGGGCTCTATGAACAATCTTAAGCTGTAAAAGGCAATGGCGAGCACAAAGGGAGGTTGAGTTAACCGATTTGAGAACTGAGTTGAGGCAGATTATTGATAGGCTTCACATTGTATTGAATTGACATTATTACTTACATCCTTCATGTACATCAGGAGTAAAGATCTTTACATTACATCTCCATTCAAATGTGCAATTATAGTACTTTATAATATGTACAACAGGATAGTCAATATAACATAGAAATACAGTTGTGTCAGCATGAATTAAGCAGACTGATGGCCTGGTGGAAGAAGCTGTCCTGGAGCCTGTTGGTCCTGGCTTGTATGCTGAGGTACCATTTTCCTTTGGACCCTTTTCTCACACCTGTCTTTGTAAATGTCCTGAATAGTGGGAAGTTCACATCTACAGATGTGCTGGGCTGTCCACACCACTCTCTGCAGTCCTAAGATTGAGGGAAGTACATGCTCTCAATTGTGCCCCTGTAGAAAGTTCTTAGTTTTTGGGGGCCCATACCAAACTTCTTCAACCGTCTGAGGTGAAAGGGGCACTGTTGTGCCCTTTTCACCACACAGCCAGTATGTACAGACCACGTGAGATCCTCGGTGATGTGTATGCTGTGGAACTTAAAGCTGTTCACCCTCTCAACCCCAGATCCATTGATGACAATAGGGCCTGTCTCCATTCCTCCTGTAGTCCATAACCAGCTCCTTTGTTTTTGCAGTGTTGCGGCAGAAGTGGTTTTCTTGACACCACCGTGTCAGGGTGATGACTTCTTCTCTGTAAACTGCCTCATTATTATCTAAGATTAGGCCAATCAGTGTAGTATGGTCAGCAAATTTAATTAGCAGATTGGAGCTGTGGGTGGTGACACAGTCATGGGTATACAGAGAGTAAAGGAGGGGGCTTAGTACACAGCCCTGAGTGGTTCCTGTGTTGAGGGTCAGAGGGGCCGAGTGGGATCCCACTCTTAACACCTGCTGGCAATCTGACAGCAAGTCCAGGATCCAGCTACACAAGGCAGGATGAAGGCTGAGGTCTCTGATCTTCTTGTCGATTCTGGAGGGAATTATGGTGTTGAATGCTGAACTGTAGTCCAAGAACAGCATTCTCACATAAGCGTCCCTCTTCTTCAGATATGTAAGAATGGTGTGTAGAGCTATGGCTATAGCGTCATCTGTCGATCAGTTGTGTACCTGGACAACCACTTGAAAAAGAATTAGAGGCTTGGGACAAGTTTGATTACACTTTGACAGAGCTGGGGACAGGCACAGGTTTGCAGATAAGATTCTGTGCTGTAAGATTCAGTGATTGCCATTTCGAGAGAGCTTCCTTTTCAAATCACATTAGAGGTCTTTCCCATTGCAAAAAGTTTTGAAGGAAATAAGCTAACAAGGAATTTCCAATCCATATTCTTTCAGTTTGTGATTTTTTTGTAAGGCGAGGTTACAGAGTGTTGGAGTAAGGACTCTTTAAGCTCCTACCAGTGAATCGGCTGTATACAGGTGGGACACACATTCAAGATAGAAAGTGAGTCATTACTTTCAAATGCACACAGCTTGGAAAGCAGGAGGACATAGGTTTAGTGTCGTGCACTTGTTAATTCAGTGGCCCGTTAATGCTTGCTGTGTCGTTGGAAGAAGTGTATTTTCCTGTTATTTGACTCAGTCCAGTGAACAGATGATACTTATTTGAGAAGAGAGTTTTTGATTATTTCCACTGCATTGAATCAGCCTTCATGCACAGTATTGATGTAAATTGCCAAATTGAAGGGGCAATGTTACCATCACCATGGGGATTTCAATATGCAGCTAGATTGGAGAAAATCAGATTAGTGCTGGATCCCAAGTGGAGGAATTTGTAGAATGCCTGTAAGATGGCTTTTTAGAGCAGCTCATGATTGAGCCCACTAACGGATCAGCTATTCTGGATTTGGTGTTGTGCAATGAACCAGAATTGAATAGATGAACCCGTAGGGAGCAGTGATCATAATATGATAGAATTCACCCTGCAATTTGAGAAAGTGAAGCTAAAGTCAGGTGAATTAGTGTTACAATGGAGGGCTGTCTATTTAGAATAGAGATGAGGCATATCTTTATCCAGAGAGTGGTGAATCTGTGGAATCAGGCAGTGGTGGAGGCCAAGTCATTGGGTACATTTAAGGCAGAGGTTGATAGATTCTTGATTAGTTAGGGCATGAAGGGATGCTGGGAGAAAGCAGGAGATTGGGGCTGAGAGGGAAATGGATCAGCCATGACGAAATGGTGGAGCAAACTCAATGGGCCAAATGGCCTAACTCTGCACGTATGTCTTATGATACTATATGTTATGTGGAAAATGATACAAGTGATGTTACCCTTTAGTTATTCTTTATATTTCTACATCTATACCTCCGATGGTGTGTCTCTATCTTATTACTGGTTGGGCTATAATTTGATCCCATAGCCTGTATCTTGGAGCTGATAGAGTGATCAACTGAGCTGATACTTGACAGCTGCATTCATCTTACAGGTGAAGCAAAAGTCACAGCTGAATTGGTTCTCTTAAGGAATTGTATAGTCAACAACCCCAGTAGCATCTGTGAAGAGAGAAACATTGTTAAATGTTTTGGAGGAAACAGCAAACTGAAGTTACTTTGGAATTCTGTTAATCATTCTGATTCCTGTCAATATCGCAAATTTATTTGGTGCTATCAGTAATTGAGAATTTTTTTTTACCACATTTGTAATAGATACAAATTTAAAATACAGTACTTCAGAAAGGTCTCTGCAGATTGTAATAATTGTATAATGTACATAGTTGTCCAGCTGGGGATCAACACAGTTTAAATAGGCTGGGTAAAAACATTACTCATTTCTTATTTCAGTTTTACCACCTTGCCTGGGAGAATTTGTGTTCACTGTTTTGTGTTTACTACACTTTTGAATAGAATTGCTTTAAGTTTTCAGTTGTTGACAAACATACTTCAGTTAATGTCTCCAGGCATAATAAGTGGCTGTAAGAAAAATTGCCAGCTTTGCCACAACATGAGTGTTCACTACACCCTGGCACTGCTTCTTCAATTTTATCCCCATTCATCATCTCCACCTAGTTATAGACTTCCATGATTTGCTCCCTTGTGCCAATTCTTTTTATGGATTCTGAAGTGCATGCACTAGTTCCCACTCAGAGTCTGATTTCACTGCCTATGACCCTTTTGGAAATGAATATTTCTGGTTCGAAGGCACCAAGTCTTGCTTGACCTGGCAAGTATAGATGGCATGGTACATTTTAGCTACTCTAAATCATTTGACCTATTTAAAATGTTTTCAGTGTTCTGGGCTGGCAGTTCCATTTTCCAGTTTGAAAGCCGAATGGAATTGGAATCTCCTGAGAATTCTGTTCTGTTTCAGAAGGGCTGTAATCTGGCTTGATGGTTCTTTTAATGAATCAGCCTTGCCATGAATTTCTAATGTGGCAAAGAAGAAATTTTCTAATGTGGCTGTCTTTTCTGATTTCTCTGAGCTGTTTCTTACAGTCCCTGTCCCCTCTTTGATGACTGTTTAGTCATTAATTATACAGCGTGGAAGAAGCCGAGCTCATCCATGCCAACCAAGTTGCCTTCCTGAGCTAGTCTGATTTGTTTTTGGCCCATATTCTCAAAACCTTTCTTACCTATGTGCAATTGCTTTATTATTGTCATGTATCAGGGTACAGTGAAAATCTGTTTTGCATGTCATCCATACAGATTATTTCAGTGTATTAAGGTAGTACAAGGGAAAACAGCAATGCAGAATAAAGTGTAGTGCAGCAGGCAATCTTTCAGACTTTATTATTGTACCTGCCACTACAGATTCCTCCAACAGTGTGGGGGACAAAGTTGTCTCTCATATCCTTTTTAAATTCTCTCCTCCTGCTCCCACCCACCCCCCCCCCTTATTTTAATCCAATGCCTTCTAATTTTAACACCCTGCCCTGGGGGGGAAGGGGGGGAGGACTGTGGCCACTCGCCTTATCTGTGCCCTTCATGATTTTACAGGCATCTGTTAGTTCATTCCTCAGTCTCCTGCACTCTAAGGCAAACGGCCCAAGTTCATAGAAAAGTGCATCACCTGATGTACAACTGAGCCAGGAATTTCCAGGATTTAGTGCTAAGTTAGCTGCAATCCAATGTGTTCTAAATGGCATTTCTTGGATGAGAAACCATTTGACCTGTCCTCATTTGACTTTTGTGTCTGTGATTGACCCGCCATTTTCCTTGACTCTCAATTTTCTTCCCAAAGAACCTACCAACTCTCAACTTTCCAAACATTCAGTTGTTAGCTATTATGCAAGTGACCAGATAAGTATCAAATGTAAATAACTTTATTTTCTCTATTTTTCTCTTTCCTCTTCCCCCATAGGTTAATTTGGATATTCATTGTTCAGCCATCTGTGTAGGATAGTGTTTGACATGTTAGTAAGTTCAATTCTGTACTGTATTCAACCAAACTGTATTCTTTTATATTTGCCTGCATTGTTTTTTAGAGAAGCATGAAAGCATTTCCTCAACAAATTAATAATGGAAAATGAAATTTCATTGAGCAGCTTAGTACATAGTGGTCTATCTGTAACCTCTGACTTGGATAGATGAAGATTTTAGGGCTCTGTCAATACAGTATCACCCTGTTCTATCTTTGAACATACATACGTTTAACATTGTGGCACAGTAGTTGAGTGTCTGCCTGTATTGTCCCTTGGCCACACGCATGCTTGGAATTGTTGCACAGTAGCTGAGTATGAAGTTACACTGATGTAATAGATTAGCTGTGAACTGGTCGGCAAAAGGCAGTCAGGGCATAATTGTATTACCGACGTAGTAAAACAAAACTTTCATTTTTACAGTGTCATTTGCAACTCTGGGACTTGCTGACTGATGAACACTTAGCATGCTTATAAAAGTGCTTGAAATTGTGGAGCACAGCTAAGGTGGATGGTAAGAGTTTTATTCCCAGGATAGGGAGTCCAAAACTAGGGAGCAAAGGATTAAGGTGAGAAGGGAAAGGTTTAAAAGAAACAGATAACTTTTTCATGCAAAGGGTGGTGAGTATCTGGAATGAGAGGAAGTGGTTGAGGGAAGGTACAATACATTTAAGAACAATTGGATAGCTCATTGAGAGGTGGGGCTCGGAGGGATGTAGCAGGAAGTTGGGACGAAGTAGATGGACACTGTGTCAGCATGGACTAGTTGGGCTGAAGGGCCAGTGGTGCTTTATTGCTCTCTGCTGCCGCATCAGGTACTGAGGAAATGTTTTCATGAAGGAAAAAAATCACGAATAAAGACAGCTCTTGAACTGCTTATATCAACAAATGTACATGGATAAAGAAGTGAAACCACATTTCATAGGATGTATTGTAGGCTCCCCACCCAGATCTACCATTCTTGCACTGTGTCTATGAAATGTCTTGCGACCAATGAATTGTATTTCAAATGTTGTCCCTGGAGCAATGAAGGTAGTGGAGATGGCTCTGATTAGCCAGTCAGCAATACAATGGGGGGTGCGGGTGATATTTCTAGCTTTCAGTAGCCTGCCAATGGAGAACTCCATCTGCTGCAGGGTGATGTGTGTAAGTTGAGTGGAGTTGGTGCAGATGGTTTATTACTGTCCAAACTCGCACTTGTCTGTGAAAGGAGAGAAGAGTTTGCATACTGGAACTTCCAAGCAGAATCAGAATCAGGTTTATTATCACCGGCATGTGACGTGAAATGTAATGAATGTTTCTGCTGCAATGTTAGGCTGTAGGATACGGACAAACAGTAAATATAGTGTTGCTTTGTCCTATACTATTGGACAAATGTGGCCTCAGATAACAGTGACAAGCTAGAAGTCTTTGATGCTTTCAGTTTTAAAACCTTTGTGTGGCAGAGTTTTGGGGGGTGGAGCAGACAGATTAACAATTACTGTGGGACTGAAAAAATAGTTTCAATCCCTGGTTTCAATCAATTTTAGTGTGAAAAGATAGTCTGATTTCTTCCCAAGCTGTAAATATACTTTTTACGAAAGATCATTGACTTGAAACACTCCCTCAGTACTCTTTGAACAAATGTTGTCTATCTTTATGCATGTTTACAATGTTCTGTCCTTATGATTCCATTATAATATATCTTAACAAGTTTCACAGATACACCATAGAAAGTGTCCCAGCCAGATGTAGATCACTGTTTGATAAGGCAATTATTCTGCCTGACACCACAAGAAGTTGCAGAGAATTGTGAACCATCTTGCACTTCATCCCCTCCTCCTTTTTCTTTGCAGTCCTGATGAAGGGTCTCTGCTCAAAAAGTCGACTGTTTACTCTTTTCCATAGCTGCCTGGCCTGCTGAGTTCTTCTAACATTTTGTATGCATTGTCCAAACCTTGCCATTTATTTATTTATTTATTGAGATAGAGCACAGGACAGGTCTTTCCAGGTTTGAGCCATGCCGCTCGGCAACCCCCTGATTTAACCCTAACCTAATTTTCAGCTCCGGATATTTTTCAGGGTTCTGATAGACACCAAGTTACTGTTGAGACTTTTCAAACTTTCAATAGCAGGCCAATTACTGTCATACTTTGATTTACTAAATTCATGTATCAATGGAAAATCTTTTAGGTGAGAAAATTTGCGGTAAAGTGCATATAAGTATTTCAGTATTCTGTATCCCCGTATAGAGACATACACAATAATCATCATTGTGGAAGACAGTGTTTTAAATCACATGATAAAAACACATTGCTCTAAGATTTAATGGCAGTATAGTGAAATTTCTTAAATAAAACATTCATAAATTGAATTACTGTAATATAAAGAATCTTCAGAAATTATTTGACAAAAAATATTTTTGGGCTATCAGTTTTTCTGGCATAGAGTGTATTCATCAACCATGTCTCGCTGCCCTCCTGAAGATGACTATAAACAAGCTTTGCATTCCCTGCTATCAATGTAGTGTGGTACTCACAACTTGCTATTGTACATTCAGGTACAAACCTGTTTGTAACAGGTCCCACTTTCCATGGAAGAGAGCCCAGTGATTGAAAAATCTGAAGCCCTCCCACCTGCATCATGTCCTTAGCCACATATTGAATTGTATTCTTTTCCTACAGTATCTCTAGCCTGAATAATACGTGGCACAGATAGCAATCCTGAGGTGCTATTCTTTAGCTTATAACCCAACTCCCTGAACTCACTTTGCAGCATCTTGTCACCCTTCCTGCCTATGTTATTGGTACCAATGTGGACTACCCCGGCTATTGGCCTTTCCTGAGGTGTCCCTGACCTTGGCACCTAGGTGACAACAAACAATCTGGGAATCTTGTTCTCATGTCTGTTTCCCGAACCAATGAATTCCCTATGTCCTGTCACAATTGCTCTGTGCTCTGAGCCACAAAGCCTGACTCAGTGTCAGAGACCTTGATGCTACAGCTTTCCCCGGTATCCATCAGCTGATCTAGATCTCCCTTATGCATCTAGTTACTCTGTTTGCAGTGAGTGCAGCAACTAAAATTGCTCCAAAGTCAAGTAATACTGAAACTGGATCTCCTCAAGTTATGAGACATAGATACAGCAGATGCTGGAATCTGGAGCAAAAAAAAAAGAGCTGCAGGGCGAACCCAGATCGAGTAACATCTTTGGAGGGAAATGGGCCATCTCCATTTTGGGTTGAGACCCTTCATCTGAACTTAAGAAGGAAGGTGATCAGTATAAAGGAGTGATGGGGTGGTGTGGGAAAAGAGCTTATGTGATGGGTGGATCCAGGTGCGGAGGGTGATTGACAGATGGGATCAGGTGGGTGGATGTGATTGGTGGAGGCAGATAGTGCAAACAGTGACTGAATATTTCCCTCATAGACACTGCCTGACCCGCTGAGTTTCTCCAGAAGCTAGTTTTTTTCCCCTGGTGATGAGTTCCCAGAAATCTGATTCCAATGGCAGTGTACCAAAGCTTAGGTTGGATCAGCATGCCAAGTTTCACAGAATAACTGTCAACTGTATTCTGCTATTTCGGAATCCAGGTGTAACCTCAGTGGCTTTTGTCTAAAGCACTAAGAATCTCAGTAAAATAGTGACTTCTAAAGGAAACATTGGGGACCAGCTGGGAGCTTGGCTATGCGGATGAACTGCTAGACTACTCTATCAGTCTAAATGTGAGGAAATTTAGAGCAGCATGTTAAAAGCAATTCTAACCTCTTATATTTCCATTTACAGAAAAAGATGGAAAAGCTTTTCACCCAACATATGAAGAAAAACTGAAGCTTGTCGCTCTGCACAAACAGATTTCTGTCGGCCCCTATAGTCCTGACTCTTGTCCAGAGGTTGGCTTCTTTGATGTTCTTGGCAATGACAGGAGGTAATTGTGACCTGATTCTCAATGATTATTTCAGGCTTGCACACTCTCAGCTCCATTCTTTAGTAGCTTTCAATTTAGTGGGGATACAGAAATATAAGTGTAGATTGTGCACTGGAAATTTCATTAGGACCCCAAGGTAAAATACGAAAACTTGAGAGTCAAGAGGGAGTAAAGGATTTCTAAACTAGATGCTCCCACAAAAATAGCCAGGTATTATGTGTCTTTTAAATGCTTCGGATTAATTGTCTGCTTTATAAATTTCTCCATTTAAGGCTCTAATCTAGCCTTCATCTAATTTTCTAATCATCTTCATTTTTATCTCTTCTGGATGCTGGTCACGCCTTTGGGTGGCTTAGCCTTTAGCTCTGATATTTGGAGCACTGTTCTCCAGTGATGCTCCTTGAAACCTAACTTGTTGACCAAACTTTTGGTTACCTACCTCAAAACTTTCATAGATGACCGAGTCATTTTGAGAAGCCTAGAAGATAACTAAGAGAAAGTTAAATAAATAGAGACTTAATTGAATGCAGTTGTTTAAATGGGTGATGGTGGACATTGGGTGGAAACTTAATTAGGGACACAAGAGACTGCAGGTGCTAGAAACTGGAGCAGGCAGAAAAAAAAGGAGGAACGTAACAGGTCAGTTGGCATCTATGGAGTGAAATGAACAGTCAACATTTTGGGTTGAAGCAGTTCATTTGGACTGAACTATTTCAGATGAAGGGTCTCAACCTGAAACATCAAATATTCATTTATCTCAGTAGATGTTGCCTGACCTGCTGAGTCCCTCCAGCTTTTGTGTGTTGCTGGGGATCATAAATATGCTGCCTGAAAAGTAATGGGGCCAGATTACTTAATGTGTTGTGACCTTTTGGGTAATGGACTGAAAATATTTTGTGTGTAAATGATTCTGTTTATGAAGGCCATACTGAATTGAACATCTGTTTTCTGTGCAATAAATTTGTACCAATGCACCTTTAAAACTGTGATCGAGCTTTTTGTTGATCAGCAGACGTGCAGCTAATTGCAGGACTTATTAAACTAGTCCTTGTCTTCATTTTCTTTCTCTTGGTTAATTTTTTTAACATTACAAAACTTTAAAGAAAATCTTTTTAGTAAAGAATTCTATCAACAGTAAATTACTGTGAACATCCTGCACAATAGCAGTTTATGAAGTGAGAGCAAAGAAAGGTTAACCTCTCATCAACACTTAACCCATTTGATGCTATCTGATATGCTGAGTGTTGCTTGCAACTTTCAAATTGTATTGTAATTCTTTTATTAAAATCATATAAAACCTTTTTCTTTAAATGTATAATCTTTTAATTATTCTTTGTTCTCAGTGTCTACCCAACAGCCTTTACTTTTCCTTTCACAACTTGTGTCTCTGCTTTTGTTTTGATAATTCATTATTAGCAACACTGCCTTTATCACACAATACCACAACACCATCGCCATGCATTGTTGCAGTCCTTCTGGTTAAGGCACAGTACTGGTGGGGAGGGACCCAGTGATAGTTCCAGTTCCAAGCCTGGATATTATGCCTGCGGGTGACGTTGTTTGCCACATGCTTGTTGCATCTGTACTAAAGACCAAGACTCATACAGCTTGGAAGTAAATCCTTCAACCCATCGAGTAAATGCAAGCCATAAATCACCCATTTACACTAATCCTACACTAATACTCTTTTGTTCTCTCATATTCCCATCAATTACCCACACCACTCCCATCCACACATGGAGTAATTTATAGTAACTCCTGCATGTCTTTGGGATGGGTGAGGAGACCCCTATGTACTAGCAGAACTTGAAGAATCTGAGCAGCACCCGAGGTCAGGATTTAAGCTGTGAGGCAGTAGCTCAATCAGCTGTGCCACTGTGATCTACTTGGTGGAAGTCAGAATTTGGATGTTGCCATTAAAGAATTTATTTGCTTGACAGTTGACTTAAGTACCCCTGTGGTCATATTTTTAAGTGGAGTCAACAAAGCCACATGCTCCATATGAAAGTGAACTGATTAACAGATTTATCTTCAAAACATATTTGCATTTTACTGAATCTTAATATATCTTCAACATACCCTTCCAAAATGCCATTTATGTTTTTTTTAAATTTAGAAAATGTATATATTATTTATATTACAGATATGGAAGGAAGAGAAAGACATAGAAAGATTAGAGTCAGATATCATTTAAACAGACTCTTCGGACCAACTCATCTTTGCTGACGATGCCACAAGCTATTCCTATTTACATGGGTTTGGCCCCTATTGTTCTAAACCCCTCCTGTTCATATACTTATTCAAATGTCATAAATATTATTGCACCTCCTCACCCACTTCCAGTGGCAGCTCAATTCATATACACAAAACCCTCTGCATCAAGAAGTTAACCCTTGAGACCCTTTTGAAATTTTCCTCTCTTACCTTGCTTTTCCCTCCAGTTTTTAGTTTCCCTTCCCTGAGGACAGAGTATGTACATTCACCCTTTCTCTACCCCTCATGATTTGTGCAGCACTGTATGGTTGCCCCTCAATTCCTTTTGTTTCAAGGAATCAAGTCCTAACATAGAAACATAGAAAAAAGGGTCAGGAATAGGCCATTTGGCCCTTCGAGCCTGTACTGCCATTCAGTATGATCATGGCTGATCATCCAACTCAGAACCCTGTACCTGCTTTCTCTCCATATCCCCTGATCCCTTTAGCCACAAGGGCCATATCTAACTACCTCTTAAATATAGTCAATGAACCGGCCTCAACTGTTTCCTGTGGCAGAGAATTCCACAGATTCACCACTCTCTGTGTGAAGAAGTTTTTCCTCATCTCGGTCCTAAAAGGCTTCCCCTTTATCCTCAAACTGTGACCCCTCATTCTGGACTTCCTCAACATCGGAAACAATCTTACTGCATCTAGCCTGTCCAATCTCTTTAGAATTTTATACGTTTCAATAAGATCCCCCCCAATCTTCTAAATTCCAGTGAGAATAAGCCTAGTCCATCCAGTCTTTCTTTCTTTAACCTGCCCAACCTTTCCCTATAACTTAAGCCCTCGAATCCCAGGCAGCAGCCTTGTAAATCTGCCCTGCCCTTTTTCCAATTTAATGATGTTACTCCTATAATAAGGCAGCCAAAAGAGTACACATTCTTCCCAGAGCAGTTTCACTACAATTGATTAGTTGGAGAAAGGTCATGTTGTGAAAAACATGATGGAGACTAATCCTTCTGATGTATTATAATTTTCATGTCTTTTGTAGCATAGCGGAGACCTATTCTGTTGCATTCATGTCAATAAGAAGAGAGGAGGGTAGAGATGAGGCAAAGGTTTATACCCAGTGAAGCTGAAGAAACTGATATTCCCAATAGATTCTTTAATGGCAACATCCAAATTCTGACCTCCACCAAGTAGATCACAGCAGCACAGCTGGTTGAGCTACTGCCTCACAGTTTAAATCCTGACCTCAGGTGCTGCTCAGATTCTTCAAGTTCTGCAAGTACATGTGGGTCTTCTCACCCATCCCAAAGACGTGCAGGATTCGTAGACTCAGAAGGAAACCATCTCACTTGGACTTGTTAAAAATATAGAAATAGAATTAAAATTGTCATACAAAAAGAAGCAGTGTTGTAAACTGTGAACAGTATCTTTGTCACCACTGCTAAGTGTTATAATTTGCTCTAGTGCCTTTGTACAAGGCAGACAGGTATGTGTGTGTGTGATTTTGTATGTATATAGGTGTGCACATGCACTTGGAATGTAAACTGCACTTGAAGGGCAGCTCATATACTGCCAAGATTTCCTGGGAATATTAACAGCATCTCAACAGTGCACTTGTCCCTGGGCAGCAAAAATCTACCAACTGATCCATTTGAGATGAAAGAATAAATGTGGTCAATAGTGCCCTAATGTACTTTGAAAGAACATTTTGGTGCTCATGGCTTAATATATTTATAGTGAGTATAATATGCTCTTTCAGATATCTTATTGCGACCATTGTAGAACACTGGATCAACTCATTACCTCATTACCGCCAGGACTTAAGAACTTTTTAAAGCTATTATTAATGCTTTTTGAGATGGTGATTTAGATGCATATCATATTTTTTTTACTGAGTTAAGTATTGTATGTAATTAGTTTTGCTACAACAAGTGTATGGGACATTGGAAAAAAGTTGAATTTCCCCATGGGGATGAATAAAGTATCTATCTATCTATCTATCTATCTATTATTGACAAGAACTCCCATTTCCATCATTTTAAAAGAGAGTAGAAACAAAGTCCTCCATTATTTTGGTTTTTTTACTTCCTACGTATACAAAAGAGATTATAAAACCAGAACCGTAACAATCAAGCTACCTTTCTGGGTAACAGCTAGAACTCTGTGCTACATAGATAGCATTATAAGATCACAAGTCTTAGGAACAGAATTAGGCCATTTGTTCTATCAAGTCTGCTCCATCATTTCATTGTGGCTGATTATATTATCCTTCTCAACCCCATTTCCTGCCTTCTCCCCACAACATTTCACTCCCTGATTAATGAAGAAACTTTCAACTTCTGCCTTAAATATACCAAATGACATCCTGTCTGTGGCAATGAATTCCACAGATTCACCACTCTCTGACGAAAGAAAGTTTTCCTCATCTCTGCTCAAAATGGATATCCCTCAAATTCACAGTTAACTTATAATTACAATTCACAATTAACTGTTTTATTTAATATAACTTTATTTCAAGAAAACTGCAAATCATCATTGAAACAGTTATCCTTTTAAATCGAAGGTGTTGTTTAAAGGTTTTGTAAAGGGGAAAACACAGCATTTATGTCTTGATTGTGTCTATGAATGTCCTAATCCTCTTTTTAAATGAAAAATTATCTGTTAGCTTAGTTCAGTACTTGTTCAGAAGAACATTACTGTGGAACCCCTGTCCTTGGATGCAGACACAAAATCTACTCCTGGCACTCCATTGCATTGTTTAAGAATGCTGCTTTGTCAGAGGCACTATAGTGTCTATGCAGTTTTCAGTGATCCGTTAGAGAAAAATCACTAACGCTGGTCTACCGCTCTTGTTTTATTGTGTTTACACAAGGACAAGCTAGATGAGAATTAGAAAATTGCAATAGAATCTCATCTTGATATGACTAGGCAAAGTTGTGTTGGAGGAAACTCGTGGAGAAAGAAAAATACTTGCCTAGACCACCTTGACTGAGTGTTCAGTTGATGGTGTCATGATTTTAATTTACTTTGTACTCAGTTGGGACCTCGTATCTCACTCAGTGTCTTTTTTAGAGGAAGTGGGTAGGGATGAGGGTGGGGCAGGTGTGTTATGATAAATGTTGGGGAATACATCATGATGGAACCTGGTGATGTCCTTGCTGCATTGTTGAACTTAACATACCCCCAAGTTTTCAGGTACCTCTGATTTAGAGACATTTCATAATTTTAAGCTCTTCTGTGGGTTTTCTTCTATCTTCACTTCTAAAATAGAGCCAGCAGATTCTGAGATCAGGAATGGTGAGGGACTTCCAAACCATGCTGGTGAATGCAAAATGAGATTACTTACCTAATAATAGTGATCTGCATTGGTGTTTATGTAGGAAGTGAGTACACTTAAACTCGTATAAAGATTTTTACAACCTCAGGCCATCATGAAGCACTTGACTGCCTGTTTACCAATAGGAACTGCATCAGATTTGTTTTCACAAGCAGCAACCTCAGGGCTTTAGTATTGTTATTCTGAGAAAAGAAAACAGTGGCATTATTGTGTAAAACAGCAAAGATCCTCTGTGATCATCAGTTCCTGCAAGAACGACCAATCCTTGAGGCACTACTTGTGGCACAAAGTAAGCTTAACTCATTGCTTACCAGTACTGCGTGGAGCCTGATTTGACATCCTCACTGCTTTTGTCATAATAACGTCAAAACTGTACCCGAGGGTAGAGGGCTTTGCAGCAGGAGCTTGCTGTCATAATTCGCATGCCAAGCTGGCCTCTATTTACATTCTCTTTCTTAGTTCCACTGCCTTGTTCCCATAGTCCCCATCCCAGTCCTAATCTCTAACTTAATCTTCAATTAAACCATAACTTGCAACAAGCAGACAAAATAGAGGAAGCAGCTATAGTTAAAACAGAAACATAGAAGTTTACATACACCTTAGCCAAATACATTTAAACTCAGTTTTTTCACAACTCTTGACATTTAATCCTAGAAAACGTTCCCTGTCTTAGGTCAGTTAGGATCACTATTTTAAGAATGTGAAATGTCAGAATAATAGAGAGGATGATTTATTTTTGCTTTTATTTGAAAAACTGAGTTTGAATGTATTTGGCTAAGGTGTATGTAAACTTCTGACTTCAACTGTATATCCTAGTGAATATTTGGATAAGAGAATTGGCTGCTGACTCATTTCTTGGTGTGTTCCATAGGATCACCATTTAATCAGAGCTTGAAAAGAGGATTTTCATACAGGTAGTGTCTTTCACAACTTGTATTTCTATAATATAATAGGCATTACAGAAAAAGATTTATTAAGCAATGTTAGAGTCATATAGCATGGAAACAAGCCATATAGTTCTTTTGGTCTGTACCTATCATTATGATATTAGTCTTAGCTAATAATATTTTATTCTCTACATGTTCCAGTCAACTTCCATCAGATTCTACCACTTACCCTATATAACAGAGACACTTCGCAGTATGTAGAGGAACCCACACAGTCCTAGAGTAAACGTGCAGGCTCCACACAGACTGCTCTGGAATGTCAGTATTGAACCTGCATCGCTGTGACTCAGCAGCTCTATCAGCTGCACCACTGCGCCATCCTGTCAGTTGCGCACTCCTACAAATGCATAGTCCTGTTGAAGGATCTCTGCCCGAAACATCGACCGTTCTCTTTTCCATAGGTGTTGAGTTTCTCCTGCATTTTGTGCGTGTTGCTCAGATTCCCAGCATCTGCAGATGTTCTCTTGTTTGTAAATGCAAGAGAATCTTTTTGTGATTGAGTAGCAAATATCAGCCAAGGTTTGAAGGGTATGACCCTTGCTCCACTTAAAATATAGCAGACTAATCTTTTGGTTTGTGAGAGAGCTGGCGATGGCAACACCTCTAATGGTTCCTCTGATTTTCCACCAGCCCCATAATATCACTGTCTAGATGTTGAAGTTCCCAGGGTTGGAAACATTTGACGGGGAACTGATACATATATAGAGCCATTACCGCCATGCCATGGTTAAGTTCCTAACCCCAGATGAAGATGTGGAAACCTCTAGTTTAATGCAAAATGCTGCAGTAACTTGGCAGCTCAAGCAACATCTATGGAGGGAAATGGACAGTTAACATTTCAATTTGAGACCTTTCATCAGGACTCGAAAAAGAGAAGATAGCCAGGATAAAAAAAATGGGG
Organism: Hemitrygon akajei; assembly: GCF_048418815.1. Classification (NCBI taxonomy): domain Eukaryota; kingdom Metazoa; phylum Chordata; class Chondrichthyes; order Myliobatiformes; family Dasyatidae; genus Hemitrygon; species Hemitrygon akajei. The sequence continues at coordinate 62,132,073 of NC_133132.1, read as the reverse complement.
AAATGGGTGAAGCAAGAACTAGCACATAATCATTAGTACCAGCTGAGGGAGGGAGAGAATAGGAGTAATGTAAAAAACTGCAAGAGATTCTACAGATACTGAAAATCCTGAGTACACACACAAATTCTGGTCACCGAATTATAGGAAAGATATCAATAAATTAGAGAGAGTGCAGAGACGATTTACTAGGATGTTACCTGGGTTTCAGCACTTAAGTTACAGAGAAAGGTTGAACAAGTTAGGTCTCTATTCATTGGAGCGTAGAAGGTTGAGGGGGGATTTGATCGAGGTATTTAAAATTTTGAGAGGGATAGATAGAGTTAACGTGAATAGGCTGTTTCCATTGAGAGTAGGGGAGATTCAAATGAGAGGACATGATTTGAGAGTTAGGGGGCAAAAGTTTAAGGGAAACACGAGGGGGTATTTCTTTACTCAGAGAGTGATAGCTGTGTAGAATGAGCTTCCTGTAGAAGTAGTAGAGGCCAGTTCAGTTGTGTCATTTAAGGTCAAATTGGATAGGTATATGGACAGGAAAGGAGTGGAGGGTTATGGGCTGAGTGCGGGAAGGTGGGACTAGGTGAGATTAAGAGTTCGGCACGGACTAGGAGGGCCGAGATGGCCTGTTTCCGTGCTGTGATTGTTATATGGTTATATGGTTATAAAATGCTGAAAGAACTCAGCAGGTCAGGCAGCATCTATAGAAAGCAATAAAGGGTCGATATCATGAACCTAGGTCCTTAATCAGAGTAATGAGCAATGTCTGCTTATTTGGTACCACGTTTTTGTTTTTGTGTGTGTGTGAGAGAGAGAGATGGCTCTGAATGTTTTTTAAAATATGACACCTGCCAGTATTCCTGATTAATGGGGTTGCAAATTGCTGGGCTAACTGGCCTGCTGTTCCTCAGACCCTCTTGGACTTGGGGGTTAAAAGCAGTCTTGGAGGGATGCGATTGAAGTACTTCAGATTTTTTTGGTGTGGGTAGTAAAAAAATTAAACTAAAGACTACCTTTGGATTCACGGGACCAGATACATTCAGTGGTGGAAAGGAGAATTAGAAGCACTGAACCTTGCTGGTGAAAGTCAGGAGATTTACACTTATTTCTGTAATGGATGGTGAAATGGCAGGTGGTCTTATAATTAATGTGTCTGGTGTTAGAAATAACTTTGATTCCACCATCAGCCTGACTCAGTTTATAAACCCTTTCCTCCGAGGCACATAAGGTTGAGAGTTTAAGCCTCACTGCAAGTCTTAATACTCAACAGAAGATATGTTCATTGCCATGTTAATGGTGCTGTTCTTCAAGATTCAATTTGGGATGTGCTCAGGAAAGTTTTAAAAGTTAGTTTAGTGTTAATTGAAGTAGAATAAGGAGTTGGAACTTCCTCTATTTATTACAATGGTTTTGCTGCTCCAAAATGAGCAAGGCTGTACCTGAGTATCACTTCATTTCAAACATTGCTGCAAAAAGATGTATTCTGATGTTAATAGTGCAGGTTGTGGGAATGTCTGATGGTGTAGCTGTAGTTTAAGAATAATTCATTGTATTTGTGAAGTGGTGTTTAAGAAGACCAGTGATAGATGTCTATTTGGACCTTTTATTCTCAGGAGAGAATGGACTGCCCTTGGGAGCATGAAAAAAGAAAATGCCATGGTGGAATTTATTCATTTGGTGAACAAATGCTGCAATCTGTTTGAACCATACGTCACCTCTCATAAGATAGAGAAGGAAGAGCAGGAAAGGAAGAGGTAAGAAAACATTCATTGTCTGTCTTCACAGTTCTGTAGTTTGATGCCTATAAAAAAAAAGTTCCAGTCATAAAGAAAGGCAGTATACTTCTATAATCTTTCCTTTCATAGAATATAGACCAAACCAACATGGAAACAACCCCCTAGGCCTGTGACATTTATGCCAGGGGTTCCCAAACTCTTTAATGCCATGGGCCCCTACCGTTAACCGAGCGGTCTGTGGACCCCAGTTTGGGAACCCCTGGTCTATGCTAACCATGATGCCAGTGGAATTTTAATCCCATCTGCCTTTATTCCTTCCTGTTTATTTGCATGTCGAAATGCTATTGGTGTCTTTCACCACTTCTGCTGGTAATGCATTCCAGACACCTATGTGTAAAATAACTTGCCTCATAAAGTTGTTAAAAATTTTCCCTTGTAAATGGTATCAGCCACGGTGTTTCCTGAATTGAGAGGGTTGACACAATTGAGCACCTGAGTACAAATATCAGGTGCAGTAAATTGGTTTATTATTGTCACATACACTGAGATACAGTAAAAAGCATTGTTTTGGATGCGATCATTACTGATCACTTCATTGCAACAGTGCATTAACGTCATTTAAGGGAAAAGATTATAGAGCAAAATGTCACTATTTCAGAAAATGCAATTCAGACAGACGAGTCAGGATTATTATCACTGAATTGTATGTCAAGAAATTTTTTATTTTATGGCAGCATTACAGTGCAAAGGCATTAAAATTGCAATAAATGCTTAAAAAAAGGAATAATGCGGTAGTGCTCATGGACCCTTCGGAAATCTGATGGCAGACTGGGATATGCTGTTCCTAAATCGTTGAGTGTAGGTCTTCAAGTTTCTGTACTTCCTCTCCAATGGGAGTAACAAGGGGAGGGCATGGCCTACGTGTGAGGCCCCTTGGTGATGGTTACCGCCTTCTAGATACGCATCTCTTGAAGATGTCCCCAATGGTTGCAAGGGTTGTGTCTCTGCTAGAGTTGGCTGAGTCTACAACCATATACAGCCTCTTGTGATCCTGTGTATTGGAGCTTCATGCCAGGCTGTATGCAACCAGTCCATAACAAGCTAGATTGTGAGGTCAAGAGTCCATCTTATTGTACTAAGGGACCATTCAATATTCTAATAATAGTGAGAGGAAGCTGTCCTTGGGCCTGGTGGTGTGTGCTTTCTAGCTTTTATATCTTTTGTCTGATGGGATTGGGTGAGAAAAGGGAATGTCCAGGGTGGGTCAGGTGTGTGTTGGCAGTGAGAACTGTAGACTGTTCATGGAGGTGAAGCTGGTTTCCGTGATGTGCTAGGCTGTGTCCACAATCCTCTGTAGTTTCTTGCAACAGAGTTGTTTGTGTTAATGCCTTTCAGGTTAGACGTTAGAGGAAAATTCAGTGTTGAGTTTATTATCATGTGTATGCACAGCTCCAATGAAAAGCTTACTTGCAACTGTATCACAGGCACATTGCATCAGAGACACAGTATTCACCAAAAAAACATCAGTTACACAATTTTTGCAAGAAATAGCACAATTAGAACAAAAATTCCATTTTTAGTGCGAAGTGATCACTGTTGCTAAACTGTACTGATTAGCATTTTGACATTTTGGGTCAACAACTAAATGGTTGAAGGAAAGTAGCTGTTCTTGTACCCAAATACTGTAGGACTTCAGTCTTCTTTATCTCCTGCCCAATGATATTTCTGAAAAGAACCGGTGTCTCAAGTTCTAAATATTTTTCATTTGTTGGTGCTTGCTGAACATAAATTAAGTGGAAATGGCTACTAACCATAATGAAATGAAGCATTTCACTAGTATCCCTTGGAAAAATAATTTTGAATTGTTACTGGCTCTGACTGGTGTGAAGCTTTATTACAGAAACAACAGGCATGCTGTTGACTGTTGGCAGCCTAGTCAGATTCCCTTGGTGTTTCGAGGACAATAAAGTCTAGCCAAGGCTAGAACTGAACATGGGGAGACTTGTGATTCCAGATTTATCACCTCAGGGGAGTTAGAATGCAAATACAGGATGTTATGTTACAGCTGTACAGAGAGCCTGTTGTTCTGCATTCCACCTGGAAGTGACACCTTAGGAGGGGTGTGTTAAACTGGAGAGCAGATTGGGTTAAAAGGGAAAAGTTGGAAGTCGGGAGTCATTTGAAAGAGTTTGGTTAAGAAGGGAACTAAGATTTGTGAAACCAAGGAAGGTAAATGGAATTAAGAGAGTGATCAGTCTTGTAGTTGAATAGCGGAGTTAACAATGGTGGGTGAAACAGTTACTCCTTGCTCATACATTGTGTTAGCCTGGTCTAGATTTGTAAGAATTTTCCATGCAGAGGATAGGGACATTGATGGTGGAATTAGTTTCAAGGTTCATTAGTAAAGAGATCACAAATGTAAGTAACTATTGAAAACTAGTGTTTCAAAGTTGTGTTACTGAACTCAGCTGCCAGATCAATTAGAAATTGTAATCCCATTTGGGCAAGACTAACCTGAGGAGTTTCTGAAGATTTGGTGTGATATCTATAACTTTGACTGACTTCTATGGATGTGTGGTGGGGAGCCAGCCTTGTAAAGAAACACCAATGCCCTTGAACTGAAAATCCTACAAAACCTAGTGGATATGGCCCAATCCATCATGATAAAGCCTTCCCCATTATAGAACACACTTACACAGAGCATTGTCTCAGGAAACGGCATCCATAATCAGGAGTCCCCACCATCCAGGTCATGCCTTCTTCTCACTGCTGCCATCAGGAAGAAGGTACAGGAACATCAGGACTCTCACCCCAGGTTCAGGAACCGTTGTTACCCCTCAACCATCAGACTTCTGAACCAGAAGAGATAACTTCACTCATCCCATCATTGAACTGTTCCCACACCACATGGACTCACTTTCAAGGACTCTTTATCTCATGATCTCAATATCTATTGCTTATTTATTTACTGTCTTTTGCACACTGGTTGAACCTCCAAGTTGGTGTGGTCTTTCATTGATTCTGTTATGAATATTGGATTTATTGAGTATGCCTGTAAGAAAATGAATATCAAGGTGGTATAGGGTGACAAATGGGTACTTCGATAAATTTGCATTAAACTTTCAAGATGGTTGTCTTGGCTGTAAGAGGCTGTAAGTAATTGGAATCTCGACCAACAAATAATCTGTTGCAAGAAACCAATGAGTCTAACATCATCAGTGGAGTGGGGAATTTTTGATGGTTTGGGTCAAAACCCTGTATCAGAATTAAGAGTGGAGATGTCAGAATAATGATGAGAGGGAGGAGAGGTGCAACTGGGACCTGAAGTGATTGGTGGGACTGAGGGTTGTGAATAATGATGGTCAGGTATGGGAGAAATGAAATTGGGAGACAAGGGTTGTCAATATATGTAGTTATTCAGTTCCATCATGAGTTAACTGACATTGTACTTCACCTTGACTAAGCTGATCAGTTTATTCACCTTGATCTTTAAAAAATCTAAACTCTGTACTATCTCGTTTTCATGAAGTTTTGTAATTGCAAATCTCTAGTCTTAGAAGTCTGTTACTGTAGAATCAATTTTTTAGAAAACAATGTTGTAATTAGGATGGATAATGGATTTCATTTGGTATCCTAGAATGGATAAATCAGATTGCTAATGTATAGTTTCATCCACTTTATTTTATCTGGTTCCTCTTTGTGCTGTAAAATACCATTTCCTTTCAGTACCCACTTGAATTAGGCTGTACTATCCCTCTCTACATTTAGTTCATGTACAGTATATCCCCATTTGTGACCCCACCAGTTCCCAGCCCAATCCTCCTCCTTTATGTAACCCTCTCACCATGGCACATAACAAACTTGGTTCATTGGCTAACTCTAGCCAACAGCCACGTGACTCAGCATTGCATAAGCAACGGTGAGAAGACCACCTTCAACAAGCAAAGCATATCTAGGGTCAGTATGATTCAGGTTCAACCAAATAGGATTGTTGGAATGTTTCAATGAGGGAATGAAAATAGTGGTGAATGCTGTGTAAATGCTGCCCCATGCAACTTGCCTATATGACTATATCAAACAGGAGCTTACTCAGGAGTATTGGCACTTCCTCATTGGAACCATTTGTCTACACAAAGCACTTTTTACAACAGGGTCTCCTCTTTGGCCAGGATTCTGCAGGCATCTTCCCTTGTGCTCCGCTCTGTACCACCAGCACCTGCTAACAAAAGACCCAAAACCAGGCCATTGTTCTTCAGCAATCTGATCCCATCCAGCTCTCTCGAGTTGGCATCCCACTGGACAGAATGCTACAGCACATTACCAGACAACCCCAATTGGCTGACTCAACATTCCTAGGCTGAGCAAACGCTCTTATCTCAGTGGAAGCCAAGACACTAGTCTATGAAGCTTAACTAATAGAACACACTGCATTTGCAGAAAAACAGCTAACATCAAAATACCTCACAACATAGCTGCAGAACTACAATAAAACATTTTCTTAACCAGTGCATTATACTTACTTTCCTCTCCTTCCTTGTGATCTGTATAAAAGGGATCTAAGGGGCATCTTGTTTTTACATGGGGTGGTGATTATATGAAACAAGCTGCCAGAGGAGTTGGCAGAGATGGGTTCAATTACAACACTCAAAAGACAGGTATATGGATAGGAAAGGTTGAGAGGATCATGAGCAAAATGTGGGGAAGTGGCACTGACTCAAGCAGACAGTTTGGTTCATATGGTCATATTGGACTGAAGGGCCTGTTTCTGTGCCATATTACTGTATTATCTCCTGCAGCCCTACAGTTTAATCCCAGCACATCCACAAGTTCTTTCATTCCACTGTGGACGGCCATATCCTCAGTTGCCTTAGCCGTAAATCCCCTCCCTCTATCTTTCCACATATCTCATTTAAGATGCTGCTTAATATCAGCCTCTTTGATCTCTTGATTAGGGGACATTCTTTTGACTAATAACTTTGCGTGACACTGGGAGATTTAAAGGCTGTCTACAGCTCATGTGCCTACTTGTATCCAGACTGAACATACTCAGTCACTTGCATTGGGACTACTTTTGTTTTACAGTTGATTGTGGCTTAATTCCTCTCTGTAGGAGAGAAGAGGAGGAGCGGCGCCGTAGGGAGGAGGAGGAACGAGAGCGTTTGCGGCAGGAGGAAGAGCAAAGGAAAAGGGAAGAGGAAGAGAAAAGGAGGCGGGAAGAAGAAGAACGGAGAAATCTAGAGGAAGAGCGGTTTCGAATGGAGCAACAAAAGTAAGATCTTCATCAGATGAAGCTCACTAGTTTTAATGTGAGCTTTATTTTTATACTACTCATTTGATCTTTGTGATTGCTCGTGTTAAATTTGAACTTGGCATTATTGCTTCAATATGTTCTTGGGCAACTATTTTAGAATCATTCAGTACGGAAATATACCATTCACCCTACACTGCCCAGTAGGCACCCATTGGTTTTAAGATCTTGGGATCTTTGTATATTACTTGAAATAAAGAGTGCCACAGATTGCCATCTCTCACTGTACCAGGAGCCTCAACCAAAATATACTTAGGAATGGAATTTGACCCCATGACTATCTCTCTGCCAGGCAAAAGAAAAGCCCAGTGACTGGGCTCTTTCTCAATAAGCCTATTGGAAATGGTCTAGGTGGTTGTGCAGTGTTACCAGTGATACCATGTTTTGAGTGAAATGTTTAACTGAGGCTCTTTTGTGCCACTCATTTATCTTAATTAATGATAGTACAAGAATGTCCAGTGGTTATCTCTTTGTTGTTGAGGAACATGTTGTTATGCAACAGTTGTTTCGTTTTCTTTCAATAGAAACGAAAAATTGATAACATAGCAGTTAGCGTGATTTATTACAGCTCTGAGCATTGGAGTTCAATTCTGATATCGTCTATAAGCAGTCTGTGCATCCTCCACGTGGAATTGCATGTGTTTTCTCTGGGTCCACCAGTTTCTTTCTACAGTCCAAAGACGTACTGGTTAGTAGGTTAGTTGGTCATTATAAATTGTCCTGTGATTAGGCAAAGGTTTAATCAAAGGTAGCTGGATGGTGCAGCTCGAAGACCTGTTCCATGCTGTATCTCTAAATAAAGTAAAAAAACTACTTGTGCAATGTCTTGCAAAGTTACAAGCTGTAGGTAGCACATGGTTCTCAGAACATGGAACAGCATAACGTAGTAAAGGTCCATTGCCCCACAATGTCTAAGGAACTTTCTTTTACCTAGGTGGTTAGAATCTGAAACACATGTAATAGCAGTATTTACATGAACACTTGAATTGTCAAGGATTGGAAGGCATAGACAATTTACTGGTATAGATTGGTATAGGTGTTAGTTAACATTTGGCATGGGTATAGAAGACTCTGTGACTATGATACGGATGTCTTCTCGTGTCCTTTTCCAACAGGCATCAGTGCTGTGTGTCAATAGCTGTCAAATGTTCCACTGTTATTTGTTTTCTTTAGTCTTTTTTGTATTCATACATGGCAGCAATATAAAAATCTAAACTTGTGTTACTGTTGACTAATGAATGTTAAATTTTCTATCTCCATGTAAATCCCGGAAGTGACTGTAGTAGGGTTGTTGGCCCATCATTTGAGCAGAATAGTGGTTGGCATAGGAATTCTGATTGACTTCTGTTCCATTGCTTAGGATCATTTTGGAGTCCTCTCGAGCTACCTAACTCAGACTGGGGAAGTTTCTGTCTCTGACCTAGTGATTGTGAGATTACTAACCTGGCATCTTCCTGGTCTGTGTGGTTAGTGTTACCACATTTGGGTAATGCATTTATCCAGCAGAAAATTGGCAGGAATGGTTAAATAGTACAGGCATCCTTGTGAAGAAGTATAAAGCTTTAACCTGGAACTTTACTCTGTGGACTTTTGATTTTAGGCAACAGATAATGGCTGCATTAAACGCGCAGACTGCAGTGCAGTTCCAGCAATATGCAGCCCAGCAGTATCCTGGCAACTTCGAGCAACAACAACTCCTGATTCGCCAGCTTCAAGAGCAGCACTATCAACAGTACATGCAACAGCTGTACCAGGTGCAGATAGCACAGCAGCAGGTAAGGGTGACCCTGACAGCCAGAAGGGATAGGGGCTCAAAACAAAAAGAGTAATTATCCTCTTAATTTTAGGGTCTTTTGCAAATGCCACGCCACCTTCTACAGTCATTACTGAGCTCACACTGACAGTGTTCTCATCGACTGGCATGATTAGAATTATTTGGGCATTACGTTTTGAGGGGACTGAATTAAAATTCATGTCCCAAGCAGGGTCAAATTACCATCAAAGTGTTAAGGACAGAATTTGGAATAGTCTTACTCAGGGTAGTAGTAGGAGAATAAATCAATTGGAAGGTACAAGGAAAAGATGAAATGCAAACTGATTTCAGGCAAAGCTGGGGAGAACATTAGGATATAGTGAGTGACAAGTTAGGTCAAAGTAGTATTTCCTGGGATCAAATTAAGTTCTCTACAGTGATCTAATTCATCTAGAGTTCTATATGTTAAAAGCTAATTGTCATAAAGTTGTGACTTGATCAAAAAGTTTGGTGTTATGAGTGGAGCCTGCAGGTGGCTTCCCCAAACAAATGAGTAAATGATATGGTTAGAGCATCCTGGTTACTAGTTGATGAGAAGTCCTCAGTGTTATTTTCTCAAGGTGCAACTGAGTCTAACAAATCATAGTATTGTGGAATGCATGTCCAGTTGTCTCAACTAGGATACAGTAGTTATACTCAGTGGCTGTTGATTAAGAGGGGAGAACTTGCCATCATCCCTTCTCAGAACCATCCCTTGGACATTAACTTGTAGTTGTCTTGTGCAAGATCGGCTGTGAAGGAATCTTAAGAATACTGATCTCCAGCATGTGACGTGAAATTTGTTAACTTAGCAGCAGTTCAATGCAATGCATAATCTAGCAGAGAGAGAGAAATAAATAAATAAACAAGTAAATCAATTATGTATATTAAATATTTTTAAAATGTGCAAAAACAGAAATACTGTATATTAAAGTGAGGTAGTGTCCAAAGCTTCAATGTCCATTTAGGAATTACATGGCAGAGGGGAAGAAGCTGTTCCTGAATCGCTGAGTGTGTGCCTTCAGGCTTCTGTATCTCCTACCTGATGATAACAGTGAGAAAAGGGCATGCCCTGGGTGCTGGAAGTCCTTGATAATGGACACTGCCTTTCTGAGACACCGCTCCCTGAAGATGTCCTGGGTACTTTGTAGGCTAGTGCCCAAGATGGAGCTGACTAGATTTACAACCTTCTTCAGCTTTTTTTGGTCCTGTGCAGTAGCCCCTCCATACCAGACACTGATGCAGTCTGTCAGAATGCACTCCACAGTACAACTATAGATGTTTTTGAGTGTATTAGTGTATTTGTTGACATGCCAAATCTCTTCAAACTCCTAATAAAGTGTAGCTGCTGTCTTGCCTTCTTTATGACTACATTGCTATGTTGGGACTGTTACGAACCCCGTAACTGGGTGTCTTACCAGCAAAGATAGGAGTATCCTTTGGAGTCTGATGATACTACTTTTAATAATATTTATTAGTAAAAATACACAAAAATAATATCAATGCAAATATACAGATAATATATGTCATCAATACTAAACCTAAAAGTGCGGGTATAATAATAATCAATAAGAAATAATCTCTATCGTTGTCTAGAGTATAATGAATTGTCCGATGGAAATATAAAGTTCAGTTCAGTTCATGCAGGCTGCGGTAGTTGTTTGTCGCTGTGTTGCAATTGTTGGAGGGAGAGAGTAACAGCTATTGACTTGCCGACTTTCCTTTTACGATCTTGATCCGTTGATGCGTTGTTGTTGTGGCCATTCACGTATGACCCCTCCGTCCTTTAGCTAGACCGTTCTTCCGTGGCAGACTCGTCACCCAGGCAAGGGTGGACACACACACAAGCCCCCACCGGTCTCGTAGCGTCTCTCCTGGTGCGTCTGAGGGGTGTTTCCCCAGACCCTACTTTGATCCCCACTCACGGGGTCTCAGGTGTCATTCAGGTTGGGATGATGCAACCCCTCAACCAGACCACTCTGGTTGCCCCCTGAGGGGTTTCAATGAATAGAACAGTACTCAATACACAATTCCTTCTCCAAGAGACAATAGCAGTAATCAGTGGTTCAGTTCCGCTTTTGTTAGGAGGAGACATTCCACTTTTGTGTATCCCTGCGTTGTCTCTCTCTCATTAACTGACATGAGCTGTTTATCTCTCTCATTTCCTTGGTATCAGACCCGAAACAGTAGCGATTTTGCAATTCTCAAAAAGGGGGGGGGCGACTTTGCTCCCTTCTGCCCATCAGAGTTGCTCCTCATTCGTAACAGGACCAGGTTAGACCCTCAGAGGTCTTCACACCCAGGAACTTGAAGCTGTTCACTCTCTCCACTTCTGATCCCTCTGTGAGGATTGGTATGTGTTCCTTCGTCTTACCCTTCCTGAAGTCCACAATCAGCTCTTTTGTCTTACTGACGTTGAGTGCCAGGTTGTTGCTGTGGCACCACTCCACTAGTTGGCATATCTCACTCCTGTACACCCTCTTGTCACCACCTGAGATTCTACCAACAATGGTTGTATCATCAGCAAATTTGTAGATGGTATTTGAGCTATACCTAGCCACACAGTCATGTGAATACAGAGAGTAGAGCAGTGGGCTAAACACAGACCCCTGAGGTGTGCCAGTGTTGATTGTCAGCGAAGAGGATATGTTATCACCAATCCGCACAGACTGTGATCATCTGGTTAGAAACCATAGAACCATAGAACACTTCAGCCCTCCATGTTGTGCTGACCCATATAATCCTTATATTAAAATAAAGTACTAAACCCACACTACCCCATAACCTTCCATTTTTCTTTCATCCATGTGCCTGTCCAAGAGGCTGTTAAATACCCCTAATGTTTTAGCCTCCACCACCATCCCTGGCAAGTCATTCCGGGCACTTGCAACCCTCTGTGTAAAAAAACTTACCGCTGATGTCTCCCCTAAACTTCCCTCCTTTAATTTTGTACATATGCCCTCTGGTGTTTGCTATTGGTGCCCTGGGAAACAGGTACTGATTATCCACCCTATCTATGCCTCTCATAATCTTGTAGACCTCTATCAAGTCCCCTCTCATTCTTCTACGCTCCAAAGAGAAAAGTCCCAGCTCTGCTAACCTTGCTTCATATGACTTGTTCTCCAATCCAGGCAACATCCTGGTAAATCTTCTCTGCACCCTCTCTATAGCTTCCACATCCTTCCTATAATGAGGTGACCAGAATTGAACACAATAATCTAAGTGCGTCTCACCAGAGATTTGTAGAGTTGCAACATGACCTCTCTACTCTTGAACTCAGTCCCCCTGTTAATTAAGCCTAGCATCCCATAGGCCTTCTTAACTACCCTATCAACCTGTGCAGCAACCTTGAGGGATGTATGGATTTGAACCCCAAGGTCCCTTTGTTCATCCACACTCTTAAGTAATTGACCATTAATTCTGTACTCAGTCTTCTGGTTTGTCCTTTCAAAATGCATCACCTCACACTTGTCCGGATTGAACTCCATCTGCCATTTTTCTGCCCAACTCTGCAGCCTGTCTATATCCTCTTGTAACCTTCGACCACCTACAGCTTCATCCACAGCTCCTCCAATCTTCGTGTCATCCGCAAACTTACTCACCCATCCTTCCGCCTCTATATCCAGGTCATTTATAAAAATCACAAATAACAGGGGTCCCAGGACAGATCCCTGCGGCACACCACTAGTTACCGACCTCCAGGCAGAATACTTTCCTTCCACAACTACCCTCTGCATTCTTCCTTTAAGTCAATTTTTATCCAAACAAGTTGAGGATCCAATTACAGAGGGAGGTACAGAGACACAGGTTCTGCAAATACTCAATCAGGATTGTAGGAATGATGGTATTAAATGCTGAGCTATAGTCGATGAACAGCATCCTGACATAGGTGTTTGTGTTGTCTAGGTGGTCTATAGCCATGTGGAGAGCCATGGAGATTATCTCTGCCATTGACCTATTGCGATGATAGGCAAATTGCAGTGGGTCCAGGTTCTTGCTGAGGCAGGAGTTCAGTCTAGTCATAACCAACCTCTTAAAGCATTTCATCACGGTTGCTGTGAGTGCTACCGGGCAATAGTCGTTAAGGCAGCCCACATTATTCTTCTTTGGCACTGGTGTAATTGTTGCCTTTTTGAAGCAAGTGGGAACTTCTGCCCGTAGCAGTGAGGGGTTGAAAATATCCTTGAATACTTCCGCTAGCTGGTTGGCACAGGTTTTCAGAGCCTTACCAGGTACTCCATCAGGACCTTCTGCCTTGCGAGGGTTCACTCTCTTTAAAGACAGCCTAACATCAGCCTCTGAGACAGAGATCACAGGGTCATCAGGTGCAGCAGGGATCTTCACAGCTGTAGTTGTGTTCTCCCTTTCAAAGCCTGTTTGGAAGGTGTTGAGTTCATCTGGTAGTGAAGCATCACTGCCATTCATACAATTGGGTTTTGCTTTGTAGGAAGTAATGTCATGCAGTCCCAGCCAGAGTTGCTGTGCATCTGATATCCCCTCCAACCTCGTTCAAAATTGTCCCTTCGTCCTTGAAATAGCCCTCTGCAAATCATACCTGGTTTTCTGGTACAGGCCTGGGTTGCCAGACTTGAATGCTACAGATCTAGCTTTCAGCAAACGATGTACCTCCTGGTTCATCCACGGCTTTTGGTTCTGGAATGTAAGTAAGTCTTTGTAGGCACACACTCATCTACACAAGTTTTAATGAAGTCGAGAACAGCTGCAACAGAGTCATCCAGATTCAAAAGTTAATCCCTGAATACAGTCCAGACAACCGATTCAACCAGTCCTGTAGGCGTTCCTGTGCTTCCCTTGACCATACCTTCTCGGTCCTCACTACTGGTGCTGCAGTCTTCAGTCTCTGCCTATACTCAGGGAGTAGAAGTACAGCCAGGTGATCAGACTTCCGGAAGTGAGGGCATGGAATAGTACAGTAGACATTCTTGATGGTGTGGCAATGGTCCAGTGTGTTGTTTCCTCTGGTATCGCAAGTGATCTGTTGGTGGTAATTGCTTAGTGATTTTTCAGACTGGCTTGGTTAAAATCTCCCAAAACGATGATGAAGGTGTTAGGGTGCGCTGTTTCATGCATGTTGATCCCATTGCTCAGATCATCTAAAGCCTGCTTGACATTGGCCTGAGGTGGAATGTAAACTGCTACCAGAATGACCCCAGAGAACTCCCGTGGTAAGTAAAAAGGATGACACTTTACTGCTAGATATTCCAGGTCTGGTGAGCAGAATTGGGACAGCACTGATATATTTGTGCACCAAGAAGAGTTGATAATGAGGCATACTCCTCCACCTCTGCTTTTGAGAGACTCTATAGATCTATGCTGACGGTGTATAGTAAACCCGTCATCTGGATTGCTGCATCCGGTACGGAAGGGGTTAACCAGGATTCCGTGAAACAAAGGTCCTAATGTCCCTCTGATTCAGCATCCTGGCTCTGAGATCATCGATTTTATTCACTAGAGACTGCACATTTGCCAGCAAGATCGTTGGTATAGGGAGTTTGAAACCCTGTTTCCTTAAACGCACTTGTAATCCTGATCTTCACCCACGTTTCCTCTGAGGCTTTCTCCATGGGCACTCCCGACCACAGACTGTGTTGTTTCCATCAGTTTTAAGCAGCAGTAGTTTGCTTAAGTGCTTTAAGACATCTTTGTTGACTGTACTGACCTTGGAAGCAGTTGTTTTTAGCTGCAACAGGAATATTTAATTGTATCCATTGAGAGTACTGCTGCTAGTCGAGGTGATTAGGGTCCTTGCAGCTGCTCGTTTGAGAGAGGTGAGCTTACAACAATAGTGAAAGTAAGATGCCATTCCACCAAATGTTAGTGGAATTGAATGTTAGAAACTCTTTAATTTTGTTTGTTGTCTTTTTAGCTTCCTGGTGATTATATTTAAATAACAACAGCAGATTGTTTCCTCGGTCCTTTCAGGCAACACTACAGAAACAGCAGGAACCAGTAGTACCAACAATGCACATTGGGATTGGCGAAGTCCCAACAGTGAACGGACAAACATCCACACGTACAGACAGCACAGAAAAAGAGCCTGAGCCAGAATCCTCAGAAGAAGTATTGGAAAATGGACCAAAAGGTAGGCATTTGAGCTTGTTAACACAGACTGAGCCCTGTTCACAAGTCCTTTGTCTGAAAACAAAATGGTGCTGATTCGTGGTGACTGCATGTAGCTCTGGGAATCATTAAATATTTCCATTTAGGACTGCTACAGCTGAAATCCACACTCAGCCATGGGTATTTCAGTAAGCAATTGTTTGAAAACTTTTAAAAATATCAGTCATCAATCGATGGACCCTGGATAACAGACTCAGGTCATGAGTTAGAGTTCCCCTTTAAGAAAGAGGAAATGGGGAGCATGTGCTGGGCTGCAGGTACAATTGAAACACAGAGACCTTGGACCCTCATTCCCAATTATACTGCCGACAAATGTACAGTCCCTGGTTGGGGTGGGGGGTAGGGTCTGAAGAACTCAGCAAGATTGCAGTACAGAGGGACGTTAGTGACTGCTGTGTACTTTGCTTAAAAGAAACATGGCTCACCCCCAGCATTTTGGACATAGCTCTACAGCCCAAAGGCTTCACCATTCATAACAAAGACAGGGCAGTTGAGTCTTTTAAAGGTAGAGGAGGTGGAGTTTGCCTCTTGTTTAATTCATGGTGCACAGATGAGGGGTTCTGTTTCTGCCAGGCTGTATACATCACTCGGGTAAAATGGGTAATAATGATCATGTGATACAAAGACTTGCGAGCTTAAATATAAAAGTCTTCCAGTGTTTCAAATCTTAGTTTTCACAATTCCAGATGAAAAATTTAGCCTCTCAGAATTGGAAGGTCCAAATCAGATTGATTATGACTGACTTTGATAACATGAAATACAAACGTTTGTATTGTGGTTTTGCAGCAACAATACAGTGCAAAGACATAAAATTATTGTTTACAATAAAAAGTGCAAAAAAAAAGGTAGTGTTCAAAGACAGTTCTGAAATCTGATGGCAGAGAGAAAAAGCTGTTTCTAAAACTTAGAGTGTGGGTTTTCAGACTCCTGTACCTCACCCCAATGCTAGTAGCGAGAAGGAGGCACGTTCAAAGTATATTTATTAAAAGTACACATATGTCACGATATATAACCCTTAGATTCATATTCTTGCAGGCATTCACATTAAATACAAAGAAGCAAAAAAAGCAGGCAAAATAATAATAATAAATAAATAAACAATAAATATTGAGGACATGAGATGAAGAGTCCTTGAAAGTGAGTCTGTAGATTGTGGGGACAGTGAGGGTCCTTAGTGATGGATGCTGCTGCCTTGAGACATGTCCTTGAAGGCAGGGAAGGTTGTGCCCATGATAGAGCTGGCTGAGTGTATGTTGCTCTGTAGCCTCCTGTGAACCTGTAGATTGGAACCTCTGTACCCAGCTGTGATGCAACCAACTCTTTTCAAAGTTTACTTTGCCAAACAAATACTGCACATAATGCACCAATGGGTCTAGTGATGTAGAATTAATTGCTATTATTTTTATATTACGTGAGCAAGTTTGAGCAGGCTGTGCCGACATAAAAAGCTTAATATTTCAATGCTCATGTGCCAAACAGTGTGCCAGCCACTTGGCCATTCAAGTATGATGCAACAGTCGGTTGGCTTTCGAAGTAGGTTCTGATGCCCTGATGCATGCTCCTTTGCCTCTTGGATAAATGTCTTTCTCTCCCCTTTCTTCTCCTTCAACAAACCTCTCTGCTTCCAGTCTCTACCAGCTCTTTAGACTAACCTCAACATTTCTTGCAGCAAAGTATTCCTTACTCCATTGTCTTTTTGTTTTATTAAAAAAAATACTTGAAACTGTTTACTAAGGTTTTAGTCATCTACTTTGAAAGTACTTAGAGTCTAATTTTCAAGCCATCGTTCTCCTTGTGAAGTTTGCTCCATCCCATAAACAGTACTCTCCACTTAACTTACCTTTAGCCAAGCCATTAGTCATTATGCATCTTTGGTCAAATTTTGTCATGGAACAGTGTAGCTCCACAATGTCTGTGCCAAACATGATGCCAAGTTAAACTAATCCTTTTCTGCCTGTACATTATCAATATTCCTCCATCCCTGCATTTAATGTGCCAATCTAAAAGCCTTTACGTGCTACTGTTGTATCTGCTTCCACCAACACTCCTGGTAGTGTGTTCCAGGCATCTACCACTGTGTTTATTTTTTTTAAAAGTGCCTACCTTGCACATCTCCTTTAAACTTCCCTCATCTTCCCTGCAAGTTTAGTTCAGAAATGTTCCCTTAGGATTCTTTTGAGATACTTTGCCACATAAGGGGTCGTCTTCTGCCTTTAGTCTCCAGTGCGTCTCCTTCCCTACCCTCAAGAACTAGCCTGGGCAAATCTGACATAAGTGCCTACTTGCCTTCAGTGCAAGTTGCTTTTTAATTACTTCTATCAGAATTCAGCCCTGTATTTGTATTCCTACAGATGCAACACCAGTCATAGCAGCACCATCCATGTGGACCCGGCCACAAATCAAAGACTTCAAAGAGAAGATCCGACAGGATGCAGACTCTGTCATTACAGTGGGCCGGGGAGAGGTGGTGACAGTGCGCGTTCCCACTCACGAAGAGGGTTCTTACCTCTTTTGGGAATTTGCCACAGACAATTATGACATAGGTTTTGGCGTGTGCTTTGAATGGACGGATTCTCCAAACACCACTGTGAGTGTGCATGTCACCGAATCCAGTGAAGACGAAGAGGATGATGAAGGTACAGTAGCCACTATCTCTGATAGTTGGGCAGGATTCAAAATGGTTTAACTGATAAATCTTGCAGTGTATCGCTTGAGTGTGGAGCACCTTTCCATTTTAGGCACTGCATATTGAAATACTGTAGACACAGACTCCATGGGATACTGGAGGTTTTCTGTTATCTCACCCTAAGATCTGGCAGCTGAGATACTAGGAGAATCATTGTTACTGGAAAGCAGAACAAAACTGGTTAGGTTGCATCTGGGATATTGATTGTACTCAGCTCTGATCATTATGCTGAAGGAAGAACATGCTTTAGAGCCAATGTGCTTTAACGTGCTGACTGAATTTGGAGTGTATGAACTATAAGAAAAGGTTGTTCAAACTAGACTGTTTTTCTTGGCATGACTGAGTCAAGACTAGATAAGGAATTATAAAATCATGAGACATAGGTAGAATAGACTGCTGGTATCTTTCAACTGGTTTCAAATATCTAATTCTAAAGGGTTTGCATTTAAGGTGTGGAGGGCAGTTCAAAGAATATTGTGTGGCAGGTTTTTCCACACAGTGGTATGTGCTTTGAACACACTGCTGAGGTGGTGTTAGAGACAGCTATGATAGGGGTGTTTAAGATGCTCTTGGGTAAATGAATATTGAGAGAATGGAGAGGTATGGATCCTGTGCGGGTAGAAGGTGTTGAGTGTCATTAGCACAACAGTGTGGGCTGAAGGGCCTGCTACTGTGCTGGACTTCTGTGTGTAATTGGAGCCTCACTGCTCTTTGTCTTTCTGACCACACACTCTGCGTCTGCCTTGCACTCAGCCCCCACCCAATGAAGTTACTACCTGAGTATTCTGTTGCTGGATGTCATGGTTCTCGGTGTGAGATGAAATGTGAAAGCAAGCTAGCAAATAATATTAAAGTGGATAGTAACAAATTTTTCAAGTATGTTAAAAATAAAACAAATGAGAGTGGATATAGAACTGCTAAAAAGTGATGCAGAATAACAGGGGACGAGGAGATGGTTGATGAACTAAATGAGTATTTTGCATCAGTCTGCACTGTGAAAGACACTAGCCATATGCCTGATGCAGGGTGTGAAGGAAGAGAAGTGGTTGCAGTTACCATTACAAGAGAGAAGGTGCTCAAGAAGCTGAAAGACGTGGACCAGATGAACTGCACCCTAGGGTTCTGAAAGAGGTAGGGTTAGAGATTGTAATTGCATTAGAAATGATCTTTCAAAAATTATTGGACTCTGGCATGGTACCAGAGGAGTGGAAAATTGCAAATGTCACTCTACTCTTTAAGAAAGGAGGAAAGCAGCAGAAAGGAAATTATAGACCAGTTAGCTTGACCTCAGTGGTTGGGAAGATGTTAGAGTCAATTGTTAAGGATGAGATGCTGAAGTACTTGGTGACTCAAGACAAGATAAAGGAAACCAAGTCAGCATGATTTCCTTCAGGGAAAATCCTGCCTGATGAACCTAATGGAATTCTTTGAGGAGATTACAAGTAGGATAGATAAAGGGGATGCAGTAGATGTTGTATATTTGGACTTTCAGAAGGCCTTTGACAAGGTGCCTAGTTAAGAGTCCATGGTATTACAGGAAAATTGCTGACGTGGTTAGAGCATTGGTTGATCGGTAGAGAGCAGTGAGTGAGAATAAAAGGATCCTTTTCTGGTTGGCTGTCAGTGACTAGTGGTGTTCCATATGGGTCAGTGTTGGGACCACTTCTTTCCATGTTGTATACAAATGATTTAGATGATGGAATAGATGGCTTTGTTGCCAACTTTGCAGATGATACGAAGATTGGTGGAGGGGCAGGTAGTGTTGAAGAAACAGGTAGGATGCAGAAGGACTTAAATTAGGAGAATGGGCAAGAAAGTGGCAAATGAAATACAATATTGGAAAATGCATGGTAGTAGAAATAAGTGTGCAGGCTACTTTCTAAACGGGAAGAAAATCCAAAAATCTGAGATGCAAAGGACCTTGGGAGTCCTTGTGCAGAACATCCTAAAGGTCAACTTGCAGGTTGAGTCAGTGGTGAGGAAGCTACATGCCACATTAGCATTCATTTCAAGAGGTCTAGAATACAAGAGCAAGGATGTGATGCTGAGGCTTTATAAGGCCCTGGTGAGGCCTCACCTTTGAGTATTGTGAACAGTTTTGGGCCCCTCATCTTAGAAAACACGTGCTGGCATTGGAGAGGGTCCAGAGGAGGTTCACAGTGATGATTCCAGAAGTGAAAGGGTTATCATATGAGGAATGTTTGATGGCTCTGGGTCTGTACTCACTGGAATTCAGAAGGATGGGGGGGGGGGGGGGATCTCATTGAAACTTTTCAAATGTTGAAAGGCCTAGGCATAGTAGATGTGGAAAGGATGTTTCCCATGGTGGGAGAGTCTAGGACAAGAGGGCACAACCTCATGGTAGAGGGGCACCCTTTCAAAACAGAGATGTGGAGAAATTTCTTTAGCCAAAGGGTGGTGAATTTGTGGAATTTGTTGCCACAAGCAGTTGTGGAGGCCAGGTCATTGTGTGTATTTAAGGCAGAGATTGATAGGTTCCTGATTGGACATGGTTACAGGGAAAAGGCTGGGAGTTGGGGTTGAGGAGGAGATTTTTTTTAAAAAAAAGGATCAGCCATGATTGAATGGCGGAGCAGACTTGATGAGCCAGATGGCCTAATTCTGCTCCTATGTCATATTGTCTTCTGGAGACCAACAGAAGGGCCCAGAGTGCACAGTGTCATATCTAGTCATGATGTAAGATTGTGTTGAGGAGCAGAATTAGGATGTTACTGTGTAAAAAAAAAAAATATTACACCATTGTGTTCACCACAGTATACAAGGGATGTGATTAACTGAAGAGGTGTAGAAAAGATTCACAAAGATGTTGCCTGGAATGGAGGGGTTAGTTATCAGGAAAGATTAGATAGATTGGCTCTGCTTTCCCTGGAGTGAAGGAGGCTGAAAACTTATTATAGAGACATGCAAAACAGAGGGTTATAGATAGATAGCCACTGTCCCTCTCTCATGGTAGAGGTATCTAAAACTAGACTGCATAGGTTGAAAGAGAGAGTGAGGGGATTTAAAGGGATCTGAGGTAAAATTTTCATGCAGTTGGTTGTTACCTGGAATGAGCTGCAAGGGAAGTGGTGGAGGTAGAAGCAATAAGAACATTTGAGAGGTTTCAAAAGTTCATTTATTATCAAAGCATACATCTCTAAAAATCCTTCTCCAGATAGCCACAAAGCCAAGAAAGAAAAGAATGGCAGCATGATCATTAACCCTCCCCCCAAATCCCTCCTCTCATCAAACCCCCAAATCCTCCTCTCCTGCACTGAAAAATTGAGAAAGATTGGGCGAAAAAGCACAGAATGCAAAAGACATTACGGGGAACATTCTACCTCTCCATAGCAGAGAGATCTCACCAGTAATAAAAAGGGAGACTCCCCTCTCCATAGCAGAGTGCAGAACGATCTAAATAAGAATGTCAATGAGTAGGGCCTAGAGGGATGCGGTTTTAATGTAGACAAATGAGAATCAGTATAAATGGCCATAAGAGCATAAGACGTAGGACCAGAATAAGGCCATTCAGTCCATCTGGTTTGCTCCACTATTCCATTATGGCTGATTTATTGTCCCTCCCTTCTCCCTGTCATATTTGATGCCCTGGCTAATCAAGAACCTATCAACCTCCACCTTAAATATACACAATGACTTGGTCTCCATAACCATCTGTGGCATTGAATTCGACAGATTCACCACCCTTTGGTTAAAGAAATTCCTCCTCATCTCTATTCTAAGTAGGTGCCCCTCTGTTATGAGGCTGTGCCCACTTGGTCCTAAACTCACCCACTTTAGGATTCATCCTCTCCACATCCATAGGTTTCAATGAGATCCCTTCATTCTCCTGTACTCCAGTACACACCTAGAACCATCATAGATTAACCCCTTTCATTCTCAGAATCATTCTGTGAACCTCCTCTGGACCCTCTGCAATGCCAGCACATCTTTTCGTAGATAAGGGACTCAAAACTGCTCACTATACTCCACGTGACATGACCAATGCCATATAAAGCTTCAGCGTTGCATACTTTTTATATTCTAGTTTTCTCAAAATGAATGCCAGCATTGCATTTGCCTTCCTTACCATTGACTCAACCTGCAAATTAATCTTGCTAGTCCCTTTGCACCTCTGATTTTTCAAAGATTTTCTCTCTGTTTAGAAAAGTCTTGTCTTTGTTCTTTCTACCAAAGTGCACGACCTTACACTCCCGACACTCTATTCCATCTGCAGCTTCTTTGCCTATTCTCTCAATCTAAGTCTTTCTGCAGACTCCCTGCTTCCTCAAAACTACATGTCCCTCCACCTATCTTTGTATTGCCTACAAACTTGGCCACAAAACCATCAATTCATCATCCAAATTGTTGACCTATAATGTGAAAAGAAGTGGTCTCAATGCTGACCTCTGCAGAACACCACCTGTCACTGGTAGCCAGCCAGAGTATTCCCACTCTTTGCCTCCTGCCTGCCAGTCAGTCAGTCTTCTATCCATGCTAGTATCTCTCCTGTAATACCCTGGGCTGTTATCTTGTTAAGCAGCCTGGTGTGCAGCACCTTGTAAAAGGCCTTCAGAAAATCCAAGTAAACAACATCCACTGACTCTTTGCCTTTTATTTCATCGAAGAATTCCAACAGATTTGGGAAGCCATGCTGACTTTGTCCTATTTTATCATGTGCCTCCAAGTACCCAGGAACTTTGTCCTTAATAATAGGCTCTAACATCTTACCAACCACTGAAGTCAGACTAACTGGCCTGTAACTTCCTTTATTTTGCCTCGCTCCCTTCTTGAAGAGTGGAGTGACATTTACAATTTTCGAGTCCTCCACAGCCATGCCAGATCTAGTCATTCTTGAAAGATCATTACTAATGCCACCACAATCTCTTCAGCCACCTCTTTCAGAACCCTAGGGTGCAATGCATCTGGTCCATGTGTCTTAACTGCCTTCAGACCTTTCAAATTTCCAAGCACCTTCTCCTTCGTACTTGTGGATACATTCACTTCTGCCCCTGACTTAAGTGTATCTGCCATTTCTTTGTTCCCTATTACTACCTCTCCAGTACTCTCACCCCATCCTTCTGCCACCACACCAGGGATAGGGTTCCTCGTCCTCACTTACCACCCCAACAGCTTTGCCTCCAGCACCTAATTCTCTGTAATTTCCACCATCTCCAATGGGATTCTTTTACCTTGAGCTCCCTAATCAAATCTGGTTCATTACACAATACTCAATCCGGAATTTCCTTTCCCCTAGTAGACTAAACTGCAAGCTGCTCTAAAAAATTCATCTCATAGGTATTCTCCAAATTCTCGTGGTAGCTGTTATAGATGGTAGGCTGAAGGTGCTGTATCTATGCTGTACAACTCTGACTCTATAAACCTAAAGTGCCAAATGATTTATGGCTACCAGAGCTTTAGCCGGAACATGCTAGTGTGGGTTATTTGAAAGAAATAGAATGGATTATGTACCTAAGCCTTGATGATTAAAAAGAAGCCGAAGGTGATAGAAATCTGAAACATAGGGAGCAGAAAATGCCAGAAAATCTCAGCAAGTCATGCAGTATCTATTGAGAGAAATAGTTCAAATTTTGTGTTGAAGACCATTTGTCACAACTAGTAAAGAGAGAAAAGTTTCTAAGTTATACAGTGATGGACAGGAGAAAGGGAATATCTGAATATCCCCATGGTGATGGGTTACTAACAGAGCAGGAGGGTGACAAGAAGGGTATGTATTGCAAGTTGCAGTTCAGTTTGTGCTAGTGGGCAGGCCTCCTTCCATAATTACCACCAGTCATTATTTGGAGATACAGTAGAACAGGATTGGAGGAATGTAGAGATCTCAATGTTGTTGTGATAGTTAAAGGGCAGTGACTTGGAGAGCTAGGGTAGGAGGAATGTTGAAAGTGAGGCTGATAATTCTTTTAATAGTAGATGCTTTTCTGAATTGAGAACCAATGTGGCTGACAGATATAGGCATGATTAAAACAATAGCAATTGGGACAGAGATATTTTATGTTTACAGAAAGGAGAAGATCAAGAGTTGTTAGAATTGTTAAGTGTAGAGGTAACAAATGAATTGTGGAGGAGCAGTGAAGTTAGCAATACTGAAGCTGTCAGATTAAGTTACTTGGGTATAACTGATGTGAATGATGAGCACAAGATTCTGCAGATGCTGAATGTCCAGAGTAACACATACAAAATACTGGAAAGCTCAGCAGTTCAGGCAGCATTAAATAGTCAGTGTTTTGGGCCGAGACCCTTCATCAGGACTACTGTGAATGATGTCACCTCTGGTTAAACAGGTACCACTCTTGCCTCAAAAAAATGGAACTGTTTTGAATCGAAGGCTCATTCCTGAGATTTGAACAGCACCCAAATTTTCTGTCCACAGCCAAAGGGTGCCACACTGGTGGAAATGCTGTCCTTTGCATCACATATTAAACTGAGACCTCTGTCTATTCTCTGAGGAATGCATGATCTTTTCAAGAGGATATGATAAGATTTATCCTACAGCTACCACAAAACATCATTACTTTCACATTGTTGGTTTGTGTATTTCTTATATTGTAATAAGAACTATGCTTTAAAAACATTTTGTTGGTTGCAAAGGACTTTATGTTTTACTGATAAGGCACTAGCTAGTTTAATTACAGCAGGGTTTTGGGACTTTTAGTCATTGCTTTTTGTTAGTTTAAAAAAGGGTGTTAGCCAGGATGCACCTGCTCTATTTCCTTTAGTGTGATAGGATTTTTATTTGGATATATATAACCAATTTTGGTTTAACATCTCATTCAAGAGGTGCCAAGTCTGACACAGCAGTGCCACCCCTCTTAACTTGTGTATCTGACAATAATGTGGACCCTAAACCAAAAATCATTCAACCCAGAAGCAAAAGTGGGCTGAATTTGCGCTGAGTTTAAATCAGACAGGAATGGAACATTATATTGTCCTTGTGCAAAGTAAACTTAAATCAAGGAGGACAGTTTAGGCTTTTATCCAATTATTCTATCTCTTGAGATTTTCTTGTTGGCTACAGTCATCCATATTGTTCCAGGTGCCAAGAATTTGTCGGTTCCTAGCTGGATTTCAGTTAAAATTAATTGTGTAGCATCTGGTCTCTGGGCTCAAGTCAACTCCATTCTCAAGCACTTAATCTTGTTTGGCACCATAATGCTGAAGAGGTGCTTCTCTCTTAAAGATGCAGCTGAGATATTTAAGCAAAGTCTTTGTCTGCTGTTGCTTGTGGACTTGTTGGTAGCACTATTTTAAAGGAGTTTTTCCTGTGTCCATCCTAATAAAAATTCCTCAAATGTTAGTTAGGATTATCTGATGCTTCTGTGGTTCATTCTAGGATGCACTGGGACACATCATTAATAATGTAACCTGGGAGCATTGGGTGTTTCGGGTCGTTCAACATCATACACTCTCACCCAGGGTTGATCAGACCCCAGCTTGTGTTCCGGCAGCGGTGGTCCATGGGTCACTCCTTTGCAACCCTCGTAATGCCAAAGAGGGAGTAGATTCTGCAGAGCCAGCAGCCAGCAAAACCTCTTATTAACACATAACTGAAGCAAATTGGCTGCTACATTTTCTAACGGTGACTATATTTCGAAATTGCCAGTGGCTGTGGAGTTTATTTCGATACAAAATGGCAGGAGATGATGGTCACCACAGCAGAGCTAAAAGCGATACAGATAGACAAATGTCTGTGATATGAGATGCATACATGCCTACATATCTACTAACAATATCAGACTAGATAAGCTGTGTTTGTTTGCCTTGGAGCAGAGGAAATCTTTGGAAGGAATACATATCTGAGAGGCATAGATAGGATAAATAGTAGGGAAAGTTTCCCCAGAGCTGAAACATCTAAAACTAGAGGACATGGGTCTAGGGTAAAAGGGAAGCTGTGTAGAGGAGCTCTGAAGAAGAACTCTTTTCACCCAGAGGGTGGTTGGAACCTAGAAGGCACTGCTTGAGGCAGACTCTTAAATTTATGAAGTAATCAGACAAGCACTTTGGACTTCAAGACAGAGAAGGCTATGGACCAAGTGCAGGTAAACTGGATTGGTGTAAGTGGGTACTTAATGGTTGGCATGAACATGGTGGGCAAAGGGCCTCATTCTGTGCTGTGTGATCCATCCTCGCCCATTTGGGGGTCTGCGTGGCTTCCAGAGTGGGGACAGTCAGGGATTATTTATCCCCCTCCACTCACCCCATGTTATCCCCTGTCCTTTCATTCACTCCTAAAAAAAGGTGAAGCTTTATAAGCTTTGGTAGGATCCAAAATGCAAATTGTCCAAGTCACAGCTCCTGGGATACAGGAGGCTGAGGAGTAACCTTGTAGAGTTTTACTTATTAAACTTGAGGGGCACAGATAAGGTGATCAGTCATAGTCCCTTTTCCAGGGTGGTAGTCTGACACTAGAGAGCACAGATTTAGGGTGAGAGGGGAAGGATTTAGTGGAAACTTTTTCACAGAGTGAGTGATAAGTATATGGAATGTGCAGGCAAAGGAAGCATTTGAGGCAGGTATAATTATGGCATTTAAAAGATATTTGGTTAAGTACATGGATAGGAGCTGTTACTTTGAACGTTGAACGTGGATAGGAGCTGTTTAGACTGATATGGACGAAATGCAGGTAAATGGAACTAGATCAGGTGGGCATCTGGGTTAGCGTGGTTGGCTGAAGGTCCTGTTTCCATGTGTATATCTCTATGACTGTATCTCTGGGGCCGTCTGTAGAGTTCTCATGTTCTCTCTGTGACTGTGTGGATATCACCCATGCATTCAGATTTCCTCTTGCCTTCTGAAGATTAATTTGGTTGGCTAGTGGGTAAGCAGAGGTGGGAATGTTGAGGTAGGATTATGCAGTATTAGTGTATATTGTTATTTGCCATTTAAACTATATATTGTCGAGCCTATTTCCATGTGGTGTGAAATATGAATAGTTACTTTCGTGATCTGGAACTTGTTTCCTGTATGGGAGGTTGAAACAGAGTCAGTCACGACCTGGGCGGACACTTGTAAGAATGCCATGGAAAAGGAATTGGACAAGCTTGCTCTTCCAGGAGCCAGCTTTGAATCACTGAGCTGAATGGCCTCCCATAAAGTTTATCAGAAGAAAAGCAACAGTAATAAATAATCATCAACAGTAATAAATAATCATAGAGCAATACAGCATGACCATGCCCAATGACATGGTACTCATCCAGCTAGTTTAAATTTCAATTTCCTTTGTTCAGCCCATATCCCTCTCAGCCCCACCCCTCTATTTACCTCTAAATTCCACCCCTCCACTTCTTAAATGATACTATTGCCCTGCCTCAACCACTTCCTCTGGCAGCTATTCCATATACTCACCAGTCTCTGTATGAAAAAGTTGCCCCCTCAGCCCTCACATTCCTTGTCTTTATCCTCTCACCGTAATCCTGTAAGCCCTAGTCTTGTACTCCCTGACCTGGAGAAAAGGCTTGTTACTTATCTGTGCCTTTGATAAATATTTCTGTAAGGTCACCTCCCATTCCAGGGAATAAGGACCTAGCCTGGCCAACCTCTGAGGCACTCTAGTCCTCGCAAATTATTTATTTATTTTTAGAGAAACAGTGTGGGACAGGCCCTTCAGTCCAACAACCCACCTTCTTAGCACTAGACTAATCACAGGATGAATTACAACAACAATTAACTTCTGCAGTCTTTCCAGTTTAATCATATCTTTCCTGTAACAGGTTGACCAAAGCTGTACTTCAGGTATGACCTCACCAATGATTTATTCAAGTGTAATATAACTACCCAACTGCTATACTCAGTGCCCTGACTGAAGAAGGCCAGCATGCTAAGCCCTTTTTCACTATCCCATCTACACTTGATGCTGGTTTCAATGAACTGTATACATTTGTACTGTACTTCTGTCCCTCAGTTACATTATACTTCCTTGTGCCCTACCATTCATAGTACAAGTCGTGTAGAAGTTTGACTTTCCACACTTACCTGTATTGAAATCCATTTGCCACTCCTCCGTCCATTTCCCTTACTGATCAAAATCCCCTCATACCCTCCTATAAACTTCACTGTCAGAGCACCTTATTTTGTGTCATCCTCAGCTGCCTGATCAAGCCATGTGCATTTGCATTCAAATCACTCATTTAATAACAAGGCTTCTACCAACCCCACTGGTATACTACTAGTCACTGGTATGCATTCGAAGAAACAACCTTCAACTTGAAATCCTTTGCATCCTACCTCTGAGCCAGTTTTGAATTGACCTAAGTTGTGCTCTCTGGATTTCATGGGACTTAATCTTTCACATTATCCATTGTCCTACCCTCCATCTACATTTTTGCTGTCTATTCAAATGCAGGTAACTTTTGTGAGATGTCAGCTGACCAACCTGTGGTTCCCTGGCTTGTCCTTGCTACCCTCTAAAAACAAAGGAGCACCATTAGTCACCTTATAGTTTTCAGGAACTTTCCCAGTGCTAACAGTGCAGCAAATATCTCCACAAGGGCCTCCACAATTTCCTCGCACAAATTCTAATGATGGACTTGGTCAGACCCTGGAGATCTGTCCACTTTAATGCACTGTAAGGCTTCATATACCTTTTCCTTGATATAAATATCTCCTTCAAACTATCTCCACTTATTTCCGTTATCTGTTGAGTAACCATGATTTTCTCAGTAAACACAGGAGAAATATTCATTAAAAAAACGCACCTCTCTCCTGTGGCTCAAGACATAGGCAGCCCTATTAATCTCTGAGGGGACCTACGTTCTTGCTACCTACCCTTTTACTCTTAACTTAGCTATACAGATAGGGCTTTCGTTAACCTTGCCCGCCAGATCCATCTATTTGTCATCCTCTTTTCCCTCTGAGGAGAATTGTTAATCTTTTTATAGTCTTCACAGGACCCTGTGTATGTTTCCTTCTGTTTCTATAGTTGAGCCTCAATATCTGTCATTGGTCAAGGTTTCCTCAACTTGTCAGTTTACCCTAAAGGAACATGCTGTCCTGGACCTTTGCTATCACACACTTGCCTGTTGAATGGTCTTGGCCCGAATCATGGACTGTTTATTCTCCTTCATTGATGCTGCATGCTGTAACTTGCTGAGTTTCACCAACATTTTCTGTGCATTGCTCAAGATTTCCAGCATCTGTAAAATTTCTACTGCTTACCACTTGCCATTTGTTCTTTTCCTTTCATACAGAGTCACCAAATTGACCTTTACTAAACCTTAATTCCCTCAAAATTAACTTTGTTCCAGTTTAGGTCCCTAATCTATGGACCTGACTTATCCTTTTCCCATCAGTACTGTAAAACCAATAGAATTATTGTCACTGGAGCCAAAGAGCTCCCTAAACTGCTGCTTCATTTATTTGCCCTACCGCATTCCCTCCGAGGAGGTCCAGTAATGCTCATTGCTGAGCAGGTCCCTTTATATATAGATTCAGAAACTTTCCTCGTACATTTCACAAGTGCTACCCCATCCAGTGCCTTAACATTTTGGGTGGCCCAGCCAGTACTGGGGAAATTCATATTTCCCACTAATACAGCACTATTACTACAGCTAAGAGCAACTTCTCTACACAACTGTTCAAGTTCTTAGTGACTATTTAGGGGTCTACAATACAGCCCCACTAGAGTGATACCCCCTTCTTGTTTCTGTTCTACCCATATGGTCTCAGAGATGACTCTTGAGGGATTGTTCACTAAATACTGCTGTTACTTACCCCCATTCAAAAAGACTACACTCCCTTATCGCTTGCCTGTACCTCTGTCATGCGTGTAGCATCTGTATCCTGGAATAAATGTCCTGAAAATCACTTGCATTTTTTTTTTCCAGGGAGCCCCAGTGAAACAGAAAAGGCCAAGAAGGGGGCCAGCAAAGTCCAGGTAGATGAGGTGGTTCCTGTCTACCGACGAGATTGCCACGAAGAAGTCTATGCTGGATCCCATCAGTACCCGGGCCGAGGTGTCTATCTTCTGAAATTTGACAACTCCTACTCATTGTGGAGGTCAAAAACGGTTTACTACAGAGTATATTATACTAGATAAAACCAAGCTTCAATATGCTTGGCATCTGCTTTTGTTCTTGCTTTCTTTTGTAAACTTTAATTTGCACATTGTGCATTGAAATAATTATCAAAATCATTCTATATAATAATAAATTGGGTGAAGGATCTGCTATTGCAGTAATGAGAATCACTGCCAGGAATTGGTTTCAATAGATATATTTAGTGTCATTATTACACCAGGTTAATGCTTTTTGGTTTATGATAAAATGATAAATTGGTTTGTTATTGTCACATGTACCGAGGACAGTGAGAAACTTGTCTTGAATATGATTCACACATAAATTTATTGTAACAGTGCATCAAGGTAGTACAAGGTAAAACAATAACCAAGTGCAGAATAAAGTGTTACAGTTACAGAGAAAGTACAGTTCAAGGCCATAACAAGGTAAATTGTGAGGTCAAGTGCATCCTATTGTACTAGGGAACCATTCAGAAGTCTCTTAACAGCAGAATAGAAGTTACTTCTGAGCTTGGTGATACATGATTCAAGCTTTTGTATCTTCTGCCTGATTTGGAGAGGAGAAGAGAGAATGTTCAGAGTGGATGGGGTCTTTATGCACCACCCCCCGGTAGGCTGTGGAGCCTGGGATGTCCTCTTAGAACCTGGATGTAGTGAGTGGGGCTGGGGAGGAGTTTAAGAAAGAAATTCTTGGGGATCTGTATGTTGCTGAGATACCTGAATGAGGAACCTTGTACATACTGTACATCGCCCCCTCCAGCTTTTCCTGTTTCAAATTTTTTGTCAAACTCTTGTATTTAAAATTTCCATCTGTTTTTGCTGTTTAAAAGGAGCTACTTGCTGGTAGATCTGTGTCAGATATTTCTCTGGCAATTGTTAAACCACCTGTCATCCCACAGGCTAGACGTCTGAGATTAGGGTGAATGCGGAGGGAAGTTAGAAGGATGAAGGTGAGTGATTGTTTTGTTCATTGGGAGCATCCTGCAATCAGAACAAAATTCAGTAGATGGTTTGCTGGAGTAGCTTGATCCAGTTATTCAATGCTCGGGGCCTCTCCACCTAAATTCAAATTCACTTGATGGAATCCCATTGGTTGTCAGCAGATGTGCTGTTTATTTTCTATCTGTTCAACCTTTTCCATCAGAATAGCACATACCTATTTCCCCCGGTAAGTTTCTGGTACCTGTGTATTCTGGCAGCAAGTATCTCCTTTACACAGCGCCGTTTCCTTCAGTGGCAACACTGATGTCTTTTGAATCAAAATTCAAGCTTGAAGAAAGCCTCAAAGCTTGTGTGGCATTTGCTTGAGTTCTTCAACTTGTATCTCATTCTAGAGAACAGCCAATGTCGTTGACAGCAAGCCACTGGAAGTAGGGGCAAGCATTGGCAGATGGAACACTTGCAGACTGTCACCTGTTTTGCTGTTTTTCACCTTGTTACAGACAACACCCCTATCCAAATTATTCCCCATGGGACAGATTAATGTTCAACTGTACAAATCAAGTTAACTCTGAGATGGATACGCTAGAAGTATAGATGTTGCGTTTCCACTCTCCGGGGGTACTTGTTCTCAGCAACTGTGAGGCTGTCTTTTCTTATGACAGAGGTAAAACCGGCAGATTTTGTGTTCCTGAATGCTCTCGTGTGATCCCAGCTGTAGAATAACGTGGGTGTAATTACAATTGGACTCGTCTATGATCACCTTCCCAGTGCAGCATGTACTGCCATATTGTATGAGCTGACTAGAAAATCAAAAATATATTCACTTGTATGGCATGAAAATCTAGAGATAAAGATGTGTTTTAGGTCAATTTGGACACCTTAACGTGGTAGCCAAGTTCAGCTCAGGGAAATGGGGCGGGCTAGAGATTTCAGGAAAATTAATGTTGGCCTTGACCTAAACCCATCATGATAGAGTAAATCCCAATCAAATCACTGTAGACAGTAAACGGCTTCTCCAGCCGGGGATGCCTCTTGAAATTTTAGAAGCTCACGCTTTAAACTTTCCTCAACATTTTTTGCCTATCAATAAGGCAGTGAAGATAGCAAGCCAGAGAAAAACAGAATGATTGTGGGTGGTGCAGAAAATGGATCTCATTTGGAAAAGACCAGGAAAGTGGTTGGTTCTGTATGTTCCTCCAATGACCTTGATGTCACCTTGGGATATGGTGTCCTGGAATAATGCAACGGAAGAAGTTCATGTCCTGATAAATGTGTCAGTCTGGAGGAAAGGTTGTTTCATTTAAGATGCCTGTCGGGTGGATTGCCATTTTGACAGTGGAACATCTCCATTTGAATAGGCACGGTGGAGAGTCGAGGTCTGAGCTTTTCATCCCCACTCTCAATCCTGGATATTCAGAATCAGAATCAGACTTTAATCGCCAAGTACCTATGCACATACAAGGAATTTACTTCCGGCAGATGTTGTCTCTCTGCTCATAACAATAATAATGATAAATATAAATTAAAATATAAATTGTATAAATTCCCCATTGAACTTCTGTAACTTTGCTAGCAAGACTGTTACAGTGGGTCAACAACTGTCACCATGGATGGGGCCAGCTATAAGGTGAACAGTACATCATTTAGACTAGGTGGAACTCCATTTTAGACTAAAGTGTACCAAATTGCCTCTTAGATGAGGCAGTGCACACTGGGAGCCACCCATCCAATTACAGGCTCATCCCAAATTAGTATCTGCATAAGGAGAATGACAAATATCATGGGAATTGAAGTACTGAGCAGCTTGGTCCCCCTACCTCTATGAACTGGGCTCCCCATAGGCAGTAACCAAGTAGCATGAAGACAGCTCCATTACCTGAGTCAGGAAAGCCACAACTTACTATAGTTAGTCTCAGAGGTTAACACTTAAAACCTTTCTTCTCCCCTCTTTATTTTTAAAGCAATATATTTTTGTGACTGTACAGGTTGAATGGTGATTTCTAATTATGTATATTTAAAGTATATGTTTATAATGTAGAGGGATCTTTC
This sequence comes from Hemitrygon akajei, assembly GCF_048418815.1. NCBI lineage: Eukaryota > Metazoa > Chordata > Chondrichthyes > Myliobatiformes > Dasyatidae > Hemitrygon > Hemitrygon akajei. The sequence goes on along the minus strand of NC_133132.1, from coordinate 62,099,394 downwards.
ATGGGCTTGTTGGTCTGGAATCAAGATATTCAGCTGCTATCCTGGCCTATCCCTTTTGTGTTGGTCTCTCCCTGTGAGCAGCGAAGAAGGAACAAAACTGCAAAATGTGTAATATTAGTGAATTGCTCTGGACTTTGGGTCAGCAATGCCCAGCCCAATGCTTTTCTTCAAATATTAAAAAAATAAGTTTTGCATCAATAACAGAAGTGTGACGTACTTGCACTAAGTACAGATTTATTTCTCCCTTATAATTTAATGCTTTTTCTCATACTGACATGCCTGGATTTTGCAGCTGTTTTGTCACCAAAGACCCTTCATTCACGTCATTAACTTGAGATCTCCTTCACAAATGATGCTTTCATTTCCAGTAGTGTGGTCACCTGGTATGTCCAAACAACATGGCTGTGATCTGTACAGTTCTGAGAGCGGAGTTTATTCTACAGGTGGTGATTCTGTGTGTTTTTTTTTGTTTTCTCTCTCATTCTCTTTTATAAATAATTTTTAACCCTTGTTTTGTACATAATGATTTTCTCTGTCCCCTTTCCTTTTTGTGTGTACGTACAGCTATTTTCTTAATTAGACAGCTCTACCTGTTTTATATGGTTTTCATTATTCCAGTTTTCAGAGAAATGGAAATATAATGGGGCTCCTACTTTGCAGAGATTGTTACTGGAAATGTGGTCTGATTTCCCAGGATATTAAACATGGGAAGGTTTTATTGCCGTGAGTTTTTAAAACAAAATGACCAGTGCAATTTCAGAAACTGTTTCTTTCAATAATATATTTAATCTCAATTAAAATGTGTATCGGCAGTCTTTATTTTCCCTCCCTTTTTTGTGAGATTTGCATTAGTTTGAAGTTTTAAGTAAGTTATTAAATGCATATGTCAATAGACCTATCTTCCTTCTGGATTAACAGAATCAGGGCAATACTGATAGCTGTGTAAAGTTTAACAGACTTTTTTCCCATCTATATTTGTGCTCTTTGGACCTGATACTTGAGAATATAGATATTTAGCATCCATTTTCTTGACAAGCTTCTGTCAGTGCGGTAAGGGTATTCGACAGTGGCATAGTGTACTATAGTCAAGTAACTTGCTAGGTAGATCCTTTTAGAGGCCAGATTAGGATGGACAGCAAAGTTGCACATATTCAGTTAAGCAGACAGGCTTTCTTCATTAATTTTAAGTTCTATGTTTGCTAAATATATAAGTAACCAGTGGTTATTGTTATCTGGAACAACACACAAACCAATGGAGGAACTTTATTAATGTAGGGAAATTGTCAGTTGACATTTCAGGTCAAGACACTTTGTGCATTTACCTCTAGATGCTGCCCAATTAAGAGTATTTCTAGTGTTTTGTGTTATCTATTTTTCCGTTCTTTGCAGCACACATCGCTTTTTGTTCTGGGCTTGTATGTGTGGATGGAAAAGGTTGCATTTATTGGCCTCTGCTGATTGTCCTCAGAGGTGATGTTAACACACCATCTTGCACTGGATTTTAGTTTGTGTGGTAGTTTTACAATACTTTCTTTATTCATGATGTGGAGGTCAGTGTCAAGGCTAGCATTGTTACTTATCCATAATTATCCCCCAAGATGATGGTGAATGGTCAGGAAAAGTGGTGAAGGTGACTCCTTGTAGTTGTTGGGTGGGAGTCTCAGGATTTGGATGTAGCAACAGTAAAGGAATAGGCTTTGGGAGGTGATGTCTGTGCAGCCTTGTCAGTTAACAGCAGTGTATTTTGTAGATGGCACACATGCTGACAGCATCTCCCAAACCATTGACCCTTACCACTGGAGAGGACACAAGAAGCATGGCAAGGCCACTAATTGCAGGTTCTCCATATTGACTTGTAAGTATGTGGCTGTGCCATTGTCATGGCTGTATCTAAGTGCAGAAGTTTGCACTGTGTCAGTGCTGTCAACTGCTTTGCCCCTCCTATGCTGCTTTAGAGACTGCTCCTTGCAAGCATGAGGGGCACAGTGAAACAGCTGAAGGAGTTTGAGCCAAAGACACTGCTCTGAGGAGCACCTGCAATAATGTCCTGGCACTGGTTGACTGTAATCCAATCATTGTCTCCCTTTGTGTGCGACAGGACCCCTTAAGTGTCATCCCATTAATACCTATTGACTTCAATTTTACCAGGATTCCCTGATGCTCTACTTAGTCAAATGCTTGTAATATGATAAAGCATATCATCTGAATGGTAAGTAATTGCAGATATTTGAAATGCAGAGATCTTGGATATTCTTGTTCATCTTCTCCCAGGCTAGCATCTCCAATATTAATCATGGGAAGAGGCTCAAACAGGGAAAAAGATTGAAGAATGTAGTCAAAAACTACTTTATGAAATGTAACATCTTCACTGATTCTGGAAATCTCTGGCCCCTGATTCAAAGTGGTGTAAGGAGCAGTTGAGATGGTTGTTGAGAACCTTGAGGCATGCATTTTGTACACACACAAACCCCATGTAAGCAGTTAATGATCTTATTAAATGATGGAGAAGGCTTGAGAGGATGTGATGTCTCCTGGGTTATGTCAGGGAATTCAGCTCACGGCTCCATGTTTGGAACACTGCTGTGATGAAGCCGGTAAGCCAAATTGTCGTGGTTCAAATTCCAATAGGGTAACAATGGCTGGTGATTGAAAGTAGTTAGATAAGGGATTGATTTGCTGATTTGTTTATCTATTGTAAAGAGGGCATACCTGATTGATTGTCCCCGCTTATCCACTTGATACCAAGTGGCTGAATCATAAATAGAAGAGATTCTGCAGCTGCTCGAAATTGAGAGCAGCACAAAATGTTGGAGGAACTCTTGCAAGTCAGGCAGTGTCTATAGAAATAAACAATTGATGTTTCAGGCCAAGACTCATTAGACAGCAAAGGAAGGGGGATGACCCCAGAATAAGGTTTGGGGAGGGGAAGGAGTATAAGCTAGGTTGTGGGTGGATGAAGTAAGAAGCAGAGGCGATGGGTGAAAAAGATAAAAGGGCTGAAGCAGAAAGAAACTCGTAGGAGAGTGGACCATGGGAAGAAAGGAAGGAGGGGCACCGGGACTCATAGGCATGTGAGAAGAGGGAAGAGGGAGGCCAGAGTAGGGAATCGAAGGGGGGAGGAACAATTACCAGAAGTTAGGAGAAATTGATGCTCATACCTTCAGGTTGGAGGCTACCCAGACAGAGTATAAGGTATTGCTCCTCTAACCTGAGTGGCTTCATCGTATCAGTAAAAGAAACCATGGACCAACTTGTTGGAATGGAGATCGGACAAAACAGTTGGCCGCCAGGAAATCCTGCTTTTTGCAGATGGAGCAAAGGTGCTCGACAAAGCAGCCCCTATTCCATGTTGCCTCTCACCAATGGAGGCCACATCGCGAGCACTGCATGCAGGTGAAGTGTTACCTCACTCGGAAGGACTGGAGGGGAATGTGCAGATGTGGCACTTGTTTAACTTGCCGGGGTAAGTACCAGGAGGGATAGTTGGAGAGATGAAAGGACAAGGGAATGACTACGGGTGCGATCCCTGTGTGAGGTGGAGAGTATGGGCTAAGTTAAGTGGCTGGATACCAGCTTTGGTGAGGGTAGGGAGTCTCAAGAGGAAGCCAAGATGCCCAATGATAGTTGCAGGTGCTTGTATTCAGCTTGATTCCCATCATTTGTCAAGGATGTTCTTGGCATCTGCTTCCAAATACAGAATTTAAACTGATCTTTTGAGTTGTGCAATCATATTGTTTACTGTTCTGCATACGTGAACCTAGGGTGGTCTGATGAGTCATGGGGCATTGCAATATGCAGAGACCTTTTGGCCCAATGACTTAGTCTCAATTTCCTGTGTTCAACTCTATTCTAAGCCCCCACTTCCTCCAAGTGCATCTTAAGTACCTGTTCTATATGTCATTCTCTGCATGTATAAAAGTTGCCCCTCAGGTCCCTTTTTAAATTTTCCCCTCTTGCTCTAATCCTATGCTTCCCTAGTTTTGGATCCCTTACTCCAAGGAAAAGACCTGATATCCACCTTATCTTTGCCTCATAATTTTCATCATTCTTGTACACTCCAAGGAATAAGGTCTGGCAATCTGCCCATAACTCAGGCCCTGTGGTTCTGGCAGTGTCCTCATAAATCTTTTCTGCACTCTTTCCAGTTTAACCACATCTTTTCTACGACACAGTATTGAACTGCAAGCATGAAAACACTGACCCAAATGAATTTTCCATGGTTGCTCCTACCAGTGCAGTTGTGGACAAATGAATGCTCGCGATGCGTAAGGAGAGTGGGTAGATCATTGGAGGTGTGTGGAGCAACCTGATTTTGCAGGAAGTGTTGGGTGCCTGGATAAGCTGCCAAGGGTGGTAGTGGAGGCAAATATGATTGAGGCACTTGAGGTTCTTAGTTTATGAATATACAAAGAATGAAGGGATATGGACTTGTGCAGGTAGAGAGACTAGTTGAATTAACCTTGGCACAACATCATGGGGTGAAGGAGCTGGTCCTGTGGTGTGTGGTTCCATGACTGGTGACACAGATATAGATGCCACAGGGTCTGTGGTGATGATGGTGATGGGCATCAAACACTGTCAGTTTGGAGTCATACATTCACTTGACCAAGGATGAAAGATTTCTTGCCTTTGCATTAACGAATGTTTTTATTGTACCAGTCTAACCATTTCATAAAGCCACCAGTTAGTGAGATCTGCTTCAATTTCTGAAGCCCCACTGTTCCACTCAAAAACAGCTTTGCTTGTTCTCTGCTCATCCTTTTTGTTCTACGGGCCTTCAGAACATATGTAAGGTCGTGCAGGAAACTAGTGATTTATTTTCTTTACTGTGAAGTTGGTCACTAATATCTGGGATTCTTAGTAAGGAACCACGTTGGGTTGCTAAGATACTGAAGGATATCACACTGTTCATCAACTGTACCGGTTTTATACAGATATGCCACACACTCTTTCAAATACTTTAATAGGAAAACCTTACCAGAAACAGAAAAGTACACACAAATATTTAAAAACAGTTACTAAATACACCAAAAACATTTCTTATAAAAAGTAAAGCAAACAATGGGATCTACTTTATGAAAAATATTAAATTTTATATTTCAGATCTGATAAGAAATTTGTTTGTCCTATATATAAAAAAAATGCTGGCGCTGTTCAAAAGTCATTTTAAAGTATTTTCAAAGCTGCACTGCTGGAAACTGGGAAGGGGAGAAAAAAATCAAATTTATAAATCCACTTTAATTTCATCCTTCCAGAGAAATAAAAAAATTATGTACGCTTAAAACTAAGAATGTCCACCAGGTGCTTATGAGATTCTAGCACCTGCTCCCCAGCGCGTTTAAAGTCTCTAGAATTACAGTATCCCACCCCACTGATTAATGCTCTAATGTTCAGCACACACTTCTCCCCATGGCTCAACCTCTTTCTTCCCCTATTTATCCTGCGCACATCTCCACCATCCTTCACCCCCAGATTCCATGCTCTACCCCCCCACCCTAACCTCCCTTCCCCTGAAAGAATAAAATAAGCAGCCACCGACTACTACCAGACAGGAAGATTATACCAATTTAAGTTACACTTTCAAGATATTTTGGGGGTGGTTGAAAGTTGTGATAATTGTTTTAAACCAGGGAAAGTTAAATGGCAGCTCTCTCCTCATTCACTTCCCCCCCCCACCCCAACGACAAACGGGTGTTTAAGCACGCTCCCCGCGGATGCGGCGAGCAAGCTGTATATCCTTTGGCATGATTGTCACGCGCTTGGCATGTATAGCGCAGAGGTTGGTGTCTTCAAACAGTCCCACCAGATAAGCTTCACTTGCTTCCTAGAAGGGAAGAAGGAATCATTTAGTACATAAATTCATCTAAACCACTAACAATATTGTAATTGTCGGAAGCAGGAGCCAAGAATTTTATCTACCACTGACAAAATACTAATCCTTAACACCTAAATCTCTCAGTGAGTGGATTCCATTAGCCCACACTGCTCTTCCAATGAGCAATTAAACTCTCATTTCCATTTCTCCTTACTCGAGAGCAGCCTTTTCGTTACTGCTATCAGACTCTGAACTGATCACTTCTTTCACACTTCCTTCCTGGTGTTGCTGTCATGTTCTCAAACCCTTAACTCTGTATCTCTCAGTTCTGTTACTTTAGCATTTCTTTTTTTCACTATTAAAGTTACCACCATTCCATTGTTCATGCTCATCATTTGCACATTACCATGTTCATGTGCAAGGAACCACTACACCCTGCTGTAAAATAAACTGCAAAAGAAACTGCTTGACAAGCAAAAGACAGCTAAACTGGATGAGAGCAGAAACACCACCTCATGAAACCAGATGATTCAGGACCTCTAGTGGCCACAGCAATATGGAGAACTCTGGTTTGTCAACGTGATATGTTCTCGGTTATAACCTTGGTCAGAAGATAGCTCTTCTGACGTGCAACTTTCCTTCACTACTGCCCTGGAGGAGCCCCCACATCTGACACACTGCCTCTGGCATTCTAAGGAAGGACAACCCAGACTGAGGCTTGAACTCACTACCTCTGTGTCAAACAAGAGTGCCCTTACTGGCCCTCGGATGGGAATAGTGTCAGACATACCGTGTTTAAATACAAACCATCTTGACATACTTGCCTTTCTTAACCATGACCGTAAAACCTTAAGATAAAGGAGCAGATTCAGGCCAATCGTGACTAATATTTTATATCCCACAACCCCATTTTCCCACTTTCTCCCTGTAACCTTTAATTCCCTTACCAAACAAGGCCTATCAATCTCTGCCTTAAATACACCTAATGACTTGGCCTCCACATCCCTGTGTTCCATCAAATCCCCCAGCTACACCGTCTGATGAATTCCTTCTAATCTCATTTTAAAGGATGTCCCTTTATTCTGAGGCTGTAGGTAGTAACCTTGGCTCACCCATTACCCAAACCATCTTCACTATATTTTCTCTCTCTCCAGGTAGGTTACTGTGAGATTGCTCCCACCCCCAATGCCCACCCTGAACTCCATTGAGTACAGAGCCAGAGACATCAACCTCCTCTGGACCCTCTCCAGGGCCAGCACATCCCTCCTTAGATACAAAGCCCAAGATTGCTCGCAATATTAAAAATGTGTGCTGACCAATGCTTTATACAGACTCCGCAAACATACCTGTAAAGCACCAATGGCTGCACTTTGGAAGCGCAAGTCAGTCTTGAAGTCCTGAGCAATTTCACGAACGAGACGCTGGAATGGAAGTTTGCGAATCAGAAGTTCAGTCGACTTTTGATAACGTCTGATTTCTCGGAGAGCCACAGTACCTGGGCTGAGAGAGAAGATTAAAGAGATGCATGGATTTCTGCAAGTCAATATCACACTATTTCTGTACTCGAGTATCATGCAACTTTTTGGCAAAAACTATTGAAGGAATTCAGTTACGAGCTCAATTATGAATTGATGGTAGATGGGCATAGTGCAGTGGCACAGCTAGGAAAGTACTACCTCATGGCTCCAATAACCCTGTTTCAATCCTGACCTCCAGCGCTGCCTACAGAGCTTGCAAGTTCTCTCTGACGTCGTGAGTTCTCCCAGTCCCCACACTCCTGTTCAAATTGGTGCACTCGAACATATATTATAAATTTTTTTTAAATGCTGAGGGAAAAGATATTTAGACTGTGGGCTAATACAGGCAAATGGGTCTACCTTGGGCCAGAACTTAGTGCAGAATATGGAACAGTACAACATAGGAAAAGACTCTTTTGGCCTACAATGTCTGTGTCAAACCAAGATACCAAACAAGGTACCTGCCTGCACCTGATCCATATCCTTAGATTCTCTGCCTGTCCAAATGCCTCTGAAATGTCACTATCCTGTCTTTTCCCTTGGCAGTATGTTCCAGGTACCTACTACTCTTAAAAATCCTTCCCCTCTCACCCTGAAGTTATGCCCTCTATTATTAAGACAGTTCTGCTTGGGGTGGGGGAGAAGGGGAGAGAAAGGCTCTTTTCTATCTATTGCCTCTCACTTTTATACATTTCCATTGGTTTGCCCATTTAGCCTCCACTGCTGCAGAGTTTGTCCAATCTCTCCTCATAGCTGATAACCCTCTAATCAGGCAGCATTTTGGTGAACCTCTTCTGCACACAGCAGGGCTAGTTTCTCTGCTGTGGAACTCTGACTCAATATAAATTAAATCCTATAATGAAAAAATAGCAGCCACAAAAATATTGGAAATTTTACAGTACTTTCTACCCCCCTGCAGCTTAGATCTTAAAACCCAATGATGCTCTTTTCAGAACAAGATCCAGCAAGCAATACGATGCTTGTTAATATAAGCTTAATGCAGCTGGGGAAGCTTTCAGTCTCATCTGTCTCCATCTACTTCAGGTAGTTCAGCAACTCAAAGCACATTGCAATGAAGTCTGCTGGAAATGATAGTCGTAGAGTAATATGACTGAGTATCGCTTAAGCAGAAACAGGAGTAGATGATCTGACCCTCAAGGATAGAGGTATAGAGACATAGCAAGTGGGACTAACTTAGATGGGGATTTTGTTTGGCATAGACAAGTTGGCCAAAGGGCCTGTTTTCATGCTATGACTGTGACATTTCCTCCCTTCTGTCAGATACTTGTTCTTTGCCATCTGTACAATGCCGATGTTATTCTCTAGAAACTGGGCAGGAAATGTTTTCATCACCCACTAAATAGTGAGCTTTCTCAAGCTCAGACACAATAATCGGACCCCAGGTTGTCCACTAACCGGTAGCGGTGAGGTTTCTTCACGCCACCAGTGGATGGGGCACTTTTTCGTGCTGCTTTGGTTGCCAGCTGCTTCCTTGGAGCTTTACCACCAGTGGATTTGCGGGCAGTTTGCTTGGTACGAGCCATCTTCCGTCCTCGCGGTCAATCCTAGCAACTGAAGCACAAACAGAAATGAGTGAGACATTAGACAGCAGAGAGCACTGCAGGACTGGCACAAGGCAGCAGTGATGTGAGCTCGAGGGCAACAGGGCTGTTCCAACGTCTGCACTATCTTGTCCACATAGATCTCTCCCAAAATGTAACATTCCTGACAAGGCTGGAGTTGACTGACCTTTCCCCAAACCAGTAGTCACAAATCCAGGCAATTTAAGTACTTGGCACTCAACCATCATCAAGACAAGAAACTGCAGATGCACGAATAGAACAGTTACAGTACAAGAATAGGCCCTTCAATCCACGATCTTGTGCCAAACTAATCTAATCCATTCTACCCACATACTGGCCATTCCCTCCTGTCTCTGCATATTCATGTGCCTAATTAAAATAAACATCCCTATTGTATTTGCCTCCACCATTGCCCCAGGCAGTACATTCCAGGCACCCAACAGCCTCTGTATAACTCTGAATCGAGAGCAAAAGAGGAGCTACTGTTTGAACTGGGTCACAGAGGGAGCAGCGAGACAGGGTCTCTCCTGCAGAGATGGGGAACTTCTTCAAAGTGGGCACACATTGAAGGGACTTTGCAGTGGAGTAATAAAATTGAGACAACTACTGACACTGGGATAGGGAGCAACAAAATAGAGCTACTGGAGGGTCAGGCAGCTCGAATGGACAGTAGTAGGCCTCAACCGAATAAATTCGCAGTCCCTATCTCTCCATTAGCACTCTGGTAGCCATCAAACTTTGTCTACGATAGTGTATAATAAATTATGGCAGAATATTCACCCTTAGCTCACGTAAGCCAATTAGATGAAGAAAGATTGGAGTGCCACCAATACTCCAAGCAATTGCCAACTGTTTTACCTGCAAGCTGAGATGGGTATTGTTAGCATGGATGAGTTAGGCTGAAATTTCCATGCTGTAGGGATAAGCAGCAACGAAGTACCCAGCTGAGTGGGTGGGTCATCACCACCCCCAACCTGGAGAAAGGTCTTTCCCCCTAACCAGGACACTTCGCATCAACGTTTTAATCCGTTCCCTGGACAACAGAGCCACAGGTGAAACTGATCTCCACTGATCCTCTTTCCACACATGTTGGAGGCAACAATCAGGGAGAAACATACTGCAGAGCTGAGGAATTGGAGGTTTCTTCCAAAGGGCACCAATAAACTGAATGGGGATGCAAGGCACCAACGGGCTCCAGGCTCTAGAGAGCTAGAGAGGGTACAGAAAAGATGATCAACTGTTATACACAAAGATGGGATGCGCTGAGAGTGAAGGAGAATGAGAGGTGGCCTTCTGGAGGTTTGTGGAGGGAGTAGGTTTAAGGCCAGAGAGAAAAGATTTAAAGGGGACGGACCCAGGAGGCAACTTTTCACACAGATGGTGTGCCTATGTAGAATGAGCTGCCAGAGGAAGTGGTAGAGGACACAGTAACAACATTTTAAAGACACTTGGACAGGTACAATAAATGGAAAAGTTGAAAGGACACTTGAAAGATTTAGGGATACGGGCTAGTGTAGCCAAATGGGATTAGCTCAGATGGGTAGATCCGTCAACATGGACAAGTTGGGCCAAACGGCCTGTTTCCATGCTGCTTAACTCATTAATCCACTGATGGGACAAGTTCAGTTCAAATCCATAAATGACTTCCCCCAATTGGTTTTGATCCAAATTACTTGGCCTTTAGCCATCAAACACTGATCATGTGGTATGCTCAGAGCTAGTGTGGCAGATTGGTAGGTTTCCTGGGTTACTAGATGCTAATCCTTTTAATAACACATGCTTTTAATTCATTTTTTAAAATGTTACACAATAATACAGTATCCAAATCAGTGAACCTACGAATAGGAGAGCCCAGCAAGTTTACAAAGAGTCCTCTTGCATGCCAAAGCTTCAGGATACCCAATCAGAGAGCGGGTTATCTTGAGTTTTACTATAGCTCGACTCAGTAATTGATTACCTCTCTCTCCACCATGAGGGAAGTGAAGCTACTTGCATCTTTAGAGCCATTACACAAACAGAGGCTGCTGTTATGAAGACGGGGTGGGGGGGGGTAGAATTCCTCAACTAGGAGCAGCCATCTATTTCTTGCTGCTCCCCACACTGTGTTGGAAGCAAGTAGTACAAGCACAGGAACAGTCCACCACATCTACCAAATTAAACTAATCCCTTCCACTTACAATGTCCCTATCTTTATATTTCCTGCAGATTCATAGAAGCATAGAAAACCTACAGCACAATACAGGCCCTTCAGCCCACAAAGTTGTGCTGAACATGTCCCTACCTTAGATATTACCAGGCTTACCCATAGCCCTCTATTTTTCTAAGCTCCACGTACCTATCCAAAAGTCTCTTAAAAGACCCTATCATATCCGCCTCTACCGTTGCTGGCAGCCCATTCCACAAACTCCCCACTCTGAGTAAAAAAAACTTACCCCTGACATCTCCTCTGTACCCACTCCCCAGCACCTTAAACCTGTGTCCTCTTGTAGCAGCCATTTCAGCCCTGGAAAAAAGCCTCTCATCATCTTATACACCTCTATCAGGTCACCTCTCATCCTCCGTTGCTCCAAGGAGAAAAGGCCGAGTTCACTCAACCTGTTCTCATAAGGCATTCATGTCCCTATTGGATTTGCCTTCACTACCACTCCTGGAAGCACATTCCAGGCACCCACCACTGTGTAAAAAAAAACAAACCTTGCCCTGCACATCTCCGCTGAACTTATCCACCTCACAACTTAAATACATGCTCTCTACTCTTAAGACATTTCAACCCTAGCAACGCAGGGAAGCAAGGGTTTGCTGAGGGACAGAGGGGCACTGGGTGATGCAGTTTACAGAGATGATGAAAGATTGTTGGGTGATGGGGGTGACCGTCACAGAGTGTTCCTGGGTGACAGGTGTCACACACAGGCTACAGGGACGTGACCGACGGGTGACACACAGGCTACAGGGACATGATGGACGGTGTTGGATGACAGAAGTGACACTGATAGGGAGGGAAGGAGCTGAAAAATGAAAGTACTTTAAAATGAGGGTGTAAACCAGGAGACAAGACCTGCGAGCCTGGATCTCTCCCTCCTGACCAAAAGCACTCTGTACAACTATTCCACTGTGATCTGCACCAGGGTTCATTACTGGGTTACCAGCCGTCCTTTTCAGCTGGTACAGCCATCGTCATAGCACCAGAGACATGTTCAATCCTGACCTTGGGTGTGACCCTGTGACCGTGTGGGTTTCTCACGTGTGCCCCGTTTCCCTCCCACATCCCAATCAGCAGGTAGGTTAACTGACTGTCATAATTGTTTGTGTGCAGACAAGTGGTTTCTTGCGAGGGGTGGGGAGAGAGCTGATGGGAGTGTGGAAAGAATAGGATTGTTCTGAGCTAGCATTGACTTGATGGGCCCAATCCCCCCCCCCATATCATCAGAAAGCATTTCCTCTCATTTCTCAGCATTCGATTCCATATGATCTATCTACCCAGACCACCTTTAACATTTTCAAACATTCACCCAAGAGCTGTCTGAACAACTCAGCTCCCCGATTAATGGAAAAGGTGACCAAAGGCACAAGCTGTCAGGGACATCCAGGGACAGGTCTTGCGGTCTATCACCTGATGCCTGACACATAAATACAGAATCCAAGTGGCAATAGGAACAAATCAGTCCCAGTGCAATCTGAGCCACTGACCAAGAAGTAGAGTAGAGTTTCCCTGGCATGGTGTCAACAACATCTCCCTCAATGTCAGCAAAACAAAGGAACTGATTCTGACTATAGGAAGAAGGGCAGAGTACGTGCCTCTGGATGTATCCATGGTGCAGAACTTCACGTTCCCAGGTGCACACATCGCCAGCAGCCTGTCCTCACCCAACCACATTAATGCCATGGCCAAATAGGTGCATCAGTGCCTCTACTTCCTCAGAAGTCAGGAAATTTGCACGTCTCTGTTGACTCTCATGAGGCCCTCTGTTGGTCAGGGCTGAACAGTGACACTGCGTCCTATGTGATACACAAGCCAGGGGAGTACCATATGGAGAACAAGCTGTTAGCTATGCAGCAGGCTCCCCTCTCCACGCACATCATCAATCCAAAGAACAGAGAGGCCGATTTGTGCGTGGAAGGTCATGTTTGACAAATCTTATTGAATTTTTTTTTTGAAGAGGTTACTAGGAAAGTTGATGAGGGTAAAGCAGTGGATGTTATCTATATGGACTTCAGTAAGGCCTTTGACAAGGTTCCGCACGGAAGGTTAGTTAGGAAGGTTCAATAGTTACGTATTAATATTGAAGTAGTAAAATGGATTCAACAGTGGCTGGATGGAAGATGCCAGAGAGTAGTGGTGGATAACTGTTTGTCAGGTTGGAGGCCGGTGACTAGTGGTGTGCCTCAGGTCTGTACTAGGTCCAATGTTGTTTGTCATATACATTAATGATCTGGAGGATGGGGTGGTGAATTGGATTAGTAAGTTCGCAGATGATACTAAGATAGGTGGCGTTGTGGATAATGAAGTAGGTTTTCAAAGCTTGCAGAGAGATTTAGGCCAGTTAGAAGAGTGGGCTGAAAGATGGCAGATCGAGTTTAATGCTGATAAGTGTGAGGTGTGACATTTTGGTAGGACTAATCAAAACAGGACATACATCGTAAATGGTAGGGCATTGAGGAATGCAGTAGAACAGAGTGATCTAGGAATAATGGTGCATAGTTCCCTGAAGGTGGAATCTCATGTGGATAGGGTGGTGAAGAAAGCTTTTGGTATGCTGGCCTTTATAAATCAGAGCATCGAGTATAGGAGTTGGGATGTAATGTTAACATTGTACAAGCCATTGGTGAGGCCAAATTTGAAGTATTGTGTACAGTTCTGGTCACCAAATTATAGGAAAGATGTCAACAAAATAGAGAGTACAGAGGAGATTTACTAGAATGTTACCTGGGTTTCAGCACCTAAATTACAGAGAAAGGTTGAACAAGTCAGGTTTTTATTCTTTGGAGCGTAAAAGGTTGAGGGGGTACTTGATAGAGGTACTTAAAATTATGAGGGGCATAGATAGAGTTGACATGGATAGGCTTTTTCCATTGAGAGTAAGGGAGACTCAAACAAGAGGGCATGAGTTGAGAGAAGGGGCAAAAGTTCAGGGGTAACATGAGGGGGAACTTCTTTACTCAGAGAGTGGTAGCTGTGTGGAACGAGCTTCCAGTAGAAGTGGCAGAGGCGGGTTTGGTATTGTCATTTAAAGTAAAATTGGATAGGTAAATGGACAGGAAAGGAATGGAGGGTTTTGGACTGAGTGCAGGTAGGTGGGACTAGGTGAGAGTAAGCGTTCGGCACGGACTAGAAGGGCCGAGATGGCCTGTTTCTGTGCTGTAATTGTTATATGGTTATGTGATACAGGGACATCGCAAGAGCTGCCAGTCAACGCAGGGCTGCTTTGGGACTCCTGCTCCAGAATTTTTGGGGGTTTACTCCCATGAGTGGGTATATCTGCAAGGTAGCATAGGTATGAGATCAGAGTTCTCCTTCTCCTGGGTGAGCTGCCAACCGCGGCTGACGTCCCAACTGCCCAAAGCAATTGATTTTACAGCGCCAGTAACCCGCCATTGCCCCTTCTGTCAGTAGAAACAATTCTGCCAGGCTTAGTACTAAGCCACATGTGAAGGGCAAGAACTGGACTTGGTTGTCAGAGGCCACTGGAGATGCACACCATTGGGAGCATTTAATAGGTGGTGGGAGCTTATTCCCATTACCCCGGGAATGACAACCTTAAAGAACCCTCACCAATTACCGTAGATGCACCACAGAAAGCATCCTAACAAGACATATCACGGCCTAGTATGGCAACCGGTCTGCCGAGAACAGAAGAAACTGCACATCACAGAAACCAGCCTCCCCTCCATGGACTCCGTCTTTAACTCCCTGCTGCCTCGGTAAAGCAACCAGCAGAATCAAAGACCCCTCCCACCACAGGCAGTCTTTCTTCTCCCCTCTCTGAAGATACAAAAATCCTGAAAGGACAGCTTTTGTTCCACTGTTATAACTACCGAACAGTCCACTTGTATGATAAAATGAACTCCACCTACAATCTGGCCTCGCACCTCGTCGTCTACCTGTAGCACACTTTCTCTGAATCTGTAATAGTTCAGCGCTCTGTTATTGCTTTTCTGAAAGGATAGCATGCAAAACAAAGTTTTTCACTGTACCTGAGACATCAATAAGCCAATAATTAGGAGGGACTCAGTCATGCTAACCAGGTTACCCATCTAAGCCAGTCCCATTTGCTTTTAACTTA
Source organism: Hemitrygon akajei (assembly GCF_048418815.1). Taxonomy (NCBI): domain Eukaryota; kingdom Metazoa; phylum Chordata; class Chondrichthyes; order Myliobatiformes; family Dasyatidae; genus Hemitrygon; species Hemitrygon akajei. The sequence goes on along the minus strand of NC_133132.1, from coordinate 62,084,198 downwards.
TTCTTTGTGTGAGTTTCCCAACGCACTTTCAATTAGATCTTTTTGATGTCAGATAAATTTCCCAGTAATTTTGCCAAGTTGCAGCTGGAACTGGGACTGTGAGTTGCAGTGGAGAGTGTGAAGTACGGTATTAACCCTGAACGACTGGAGAGCACCAATTAGCAACAGCAACAAAAACTGCAGGCGGGAGGGGAGAGCATAAAAATAACGGATAAATTACAATGCTCAATTCACAAGCCTACACAATCTAACTTGGTCACACCACGTGCAGAACGCTGCTGGAACTGGCCTCTTGCCAATCCCTCCTGATGCAATTACATTTTGTATTGGTTTCATCATCCTCCAGTGTACCAAGATTAAGTGAAAAGCCTTTGTTTGCATGATCAATCCAGACACATGTACACTGAAGTAGAGAAAAAGAAACAAAGTAATCCAGTTACAGAGAAAGTGCAGTGGAGGTAAGCGAAGTTCAAGGGCGCTGACTAGACAGACTGAACAATCAAGACTGTAGGAGAGGTCCATGTCAGAGTCCCAGGACAGACACTGTCCTTGTTCCTGGTGGTAAGAACTCTCAGAGCCTTTGTCTTCGCTCGACAGGAGGAAGAAGCATGACCAGGGTGGGACAACAGAACATCACCTGTCCATTGGCTTCCACAGATGTTCCTCCAACCAGCATATGCAGTCTCTGATATCAACAAAGGGAGACTCCTCCTGCCTCCTCCCCCGAATGAGATGCCTTCCACGGCCAAATAGGCAATGATAATGGTAAATGTGTAAGTTGGCAGGTGTTGTCTCTAGGTATGTGGGCCGGGCCATTTCAAGAGGCCAGTCTGGCATATAGGGCATCACCCTCAGCTCAATACAAGGTTACCCAAGGGTGGTCTTCTCTCCCCCACCACCCCTCCAGTGGTGACCACCACAGAATCTCGACAATCTTCACTTGACAGAATCTTCCCCTCCTCCTCCACTCAACAGTTGACACGTCAGCAAATTCACCATTGACAACAGGAAGGCAAGTAGTCGAGACTACCAGCACAATGTATGAGATCCGATGTTATGGCAGAACAACAATAATCCACTATCGGACAATCCAGAATTCCTGGTGGTTTACAATCCAGACCACCAGGGAACATGTGCCATCCTCTCCCCAGGCTCAGCTCATGCACCCAGCACCCTTTAAACTTGTGTGGTTCACTGGGCAATTATACCACAGTGTAACATCTTAACCTGCACAGTAGGTTGTGGATAAACATCCAATAATCTGAGAGATCTTCCAGTCTCAAAATCCCACGTGTGCTGGATTACCGGAGTTTTACTGCCGGGAGCATGTTGAAGAGGTCACAGTTTTAGAACTGAATCAGGTGACAACAGGTTAATGCAGAAATTAGGGTTCAAATATAACCTCTACCTGAGTGAGAAGTTCTCCGATATTTTGAGAAAGTTTTCCCAGTTTCTGTTTATTGGGTGAAAGACATCTCCATTAAGCCGAGAAGGCATTGAACCAACATAGTACATGTTGGGGAACGGCGCTGAACCAACTAAAATTTCGCCTCCCTGTTTAGAACTATTTACTATTTTTGTCCTTGAAACTTTTGGCAATTTTTCCACTCCAACTCCCACGCAATCCGTTGCTGTTATTTGCAACAGAAAACACGGGCTACCACTGTCGGTTATCGATAGGTGCAGGAAGTGGAGGGGCTGCCTGGATCGAATGTGAACTGCATTTTTTTTTGACCAGTCGTTGAAATAAATACGAAAAGAAACTACACCAAATACAAGTAAATGTAACACTTTCTCAGCCTGGTGTGGATAAGAGTGCTCTGGGAAGCGAATAGCTTGTTTAAGCCTACACACGCAGCCCAGTTTGAAACAGAAACTGATCCAACTCCCGCCTTATAATTTACATTCTTCAATAGTCTGGCAGATTGTTACAAAATGTAAAACGGATTAATTTTAATATTTTGCTCACTCACCCACCAAAAACAAACTTAAAAAGAACACCGTTGTGTTGAACGAGAACACTGAGCTCCTGGTTAGCATAGAGGACACCCGTGGTTAAAATGGGCGATGCAACAAAGGAGAGAGAGAGCAAGCAAAGATGGTGAAGGTGACGAGGAAAACAAAGCGAAATTAAATATTCATCTGTCGCCTCTCTGCTTTGCAACTAATACTAAAAGTAAGCCGATATACCCTCAAGCAACACGTTTTCAACAGCAATTACGGAAGTCCTTGTAAATTGACGAAACGAAATCGAAACACTTTTTGGGGTTGGAGTTGTAAACAATAATAAAAGAAAAGAGAAATAAACTAACAATAACATTAAGGGCGATTTAAATAGGGCGCAGAGCACAGAGAGGGGCTGCTACGTAGAGAGAAAGGAGGGAGAAGTGAGAAGAAACTGGAACGTTGACCGAGGAACGCGCGAATTTTGTTACAATTTTGCTGGCACAAAATGGATACCTTAAAGTTTGTTAAAGCAGCGTTAGTCCTCACAAAGAGCTGGTACAACGTAAATACAAGGAAACTGAGTAAGACCGCACTGACATGCCCGTGAAAGTTGTCGTCTAACGAATTAATACAACACACTGGTACTCACCTCGTCTTCTTCCAGCCGCTCTCGGTTCCCCTCCGTCCGAACCTCTTCTCGAGCAGAAATCCCTCTTTACAGCAGATATTCCTCCGGCTGGAAAACACAATTGAAGAAAATGGCTGACGAGGGCTTCCCAGCAGCTCCTGCGCCCGACCCTGCCTCCTCTCTCTGTGCACTGCACACACCCACCGATCCGGAGCGGCTCCGGCATTCCGGTGTCGGTGGCTCGGTTTCATTTCACCGCTCCCCGCCATCGCCAAGCACTGTCCCGTGTTTTAACAGGCACAGGAAGCTCGTTAAACGAAAGCCGAAAAGTGGGGATTTGACCTTCCAGGGCGACTCTGAAAGCGGTTCTGTACTGTCACAACTGAGGAGGAGTCCTCCTAAGAGATCCCATAGCACTATTTCACGACGCCGTCCCCTCTCTGCGGTCCTGAGGTCAACATTTATCTCTAATGCTGGAAATAAAAGAGATTATGGATAATTATTAGAATGTTTGTGTATGTTTCCATGTGTAGATCGGCTGCCACATTTCCTGCATTCGTTTAAGATAGGATTCCAATGGTGCAGCACAGAAACGGGCCATTCTTATCAGTGCTGCTTGTTTGCCAATCTACACTCATCTCTGATCTTCTTTGTTTAGCATAGAGCCGTGGACAGCAGCTCACCAAGTCTTCCTCCAGATTATCACAGGGCGTAGCCCACCCCATCTTCTCCCTCTCCCAGGGAATGAGGTCTTCGGAGGTAACTTACAGCGGCCAGTTAAACACCACTCTAGCTGGGATGTGGGAGGAAGCTAGAGGCCTCAGAGGAGACCTGTTGCAGCGAGAACGTGCAGACTCCACACAGACAGCACCGGAAGTCAGGGTTGATTCTGGGTCGCCAGAGCCATGAGACAGCAGTTCCATCAGCTCCACCACTGTTTAGTTCTGGACTTTAGTTAAATCTAATCGGAAAGTTCTCTCATGACTCCCCCCTCCCCGTCTGCACAAACTCACTCCCTGGAAACGGAGCGCTAGGCTGTCCCCTCTCTGTTTGAGCTGCACACGGTTACATTTACTCTTCAGGTTGGGGATGTTCAAAGCCCATTCCAGACTGCCCTCACAGCTGGGTGATTTCTAAAAACCCGTCGTCTCATCTTTTTCTTCGTTGCCGACCCTTTGCTCACCCCACCCCCAACCCTGACTTCTTGTTCTATCTCTTCCCACAAAAGGAAACATCCCCCTGGTCAAGTATTCCCTCACAACTAGGAAACCATTCTGCCCATTGATCCGATGCTAGTTCTCTTAATTAAGCTTCCTTGGGAATTTATGACTTTCCTTTATTGGGCCTAGGAGACAGGCTGGAGCACAGCGACGGGAACTAAAGGAGGAAATGAATAAGCAGGGTCTTGGAATAAGATATAAAAGTTTTAAATTCAATATGTAGGAAGACCAAAGTTGTACTACCTGACAGCTGGTGGTTAGAAATGTTTGTTTATTTATGCACAAGATTGTCATTTGGAAAAGACATTAAGGCTTAGGTCAATGCAATATATGCCATAAAGATCTTATAGAAAGGAAATTATTATTAGCAAGACGCTACAGAGAGTTCTGGACACCGTTCAGCCTCCTCTCCATGGACTATGTCTACAATGTTCATTGCTTCTGTAAAGCAGCCAGAATAATCAAGGACCCGTCCCAGCCCAGTTATTCCCTCATCTCCCTCCCCCCCATTGGGCAGAAATAACAAAACCTGGTTACACACACCACCAGGCAGTGGGACAGCTTCTACCCCGCTGTGCTAAGACTCTCATGGGGTTAGGATGAACTCTCAGTCACTCACTCAATCTGGTCGTTGCCCTTGCACTTTATTTGCCAGCCTGCACTGCCCTTTCCCCTTCCCCTGTGACTGCATCACTACCTCGATACACTGATTGGGGAGGAGGGAATGCAAACCCTATCTCGGTAGGTTTCACTGCTGACGTTCCACAATAATAAACCAACTTCTCGTTAGTCATTGTACTGAAGGCAGTTGTTCAGCCCAATGTGTCTACACTGTCCCAAAATGCTACCCAGTTCTCAGTCTACAACCCATATCATCACGGCTCATCTGAGGAAATTCCTAGAAAACAATTCTCCAGAAAGAAAATCTACACTGTCAAAATACACTTTACATTTGCTTACATTTTACCCCACGTAAATTCAGTAAGAGTGAATTTTATTCTGTATTTCAAATTATTAGGTAGTGATTTGTGAATTCCGTAAGGGCAAATTTTCATAATGAACAGCCATACTCCACCTTACTCAGGTTTCTACTCTGAGACACAACGCTGGTGCATCTGGTAGAGTCTGGCTCACAGCGCCAGACACCTGGGTCTAATCTTTTGTTCCATCCAGGCATCCTGCCTCTTTCTCTGAAGCTTAAAGTCTCTTTTTCAGTTCTGACAAGTTATCTTTCTCTCTCCATGTATGTTGCCTTGCATAAACTATGTATTTATCTTCAACCTCTGCTGGTTGTGGAACATTAACCCTCGTCACAGATGCTGGCTAAGATCATTTTCCAATTCCTTTTTATTACATTCATCTTTACAGCATTGAAAGATGTTGGTGTATTTAGTATGAATGTAAAACAAACCATATTTACTAGCTTTGCTTCATACAGTCTCAGACTAGCAAGATGTATAGAATGCAAAAAGCATCTACTGCTTGACTTACAACATTTCCTTGCTTTTATTTCAATTTTCTAGTACTAGCTTTGTGTTGTAAGTTTGGAACAAGTTCCCAGCCCCTTTGTAACAAATCAAGCTCATCTCCCTACCGCGCGGGAAATAAAGCCTTTCCCGCGCAATGTCACCCGTGTCACGTGACGTATTGTTCCGCGACGTCATGTGAACGACGTCGGCAGTACGCGTCAATGTCAGATCAGACACTGCACTGTTTCACGCCCGTTGCCGTATTTATACATGGGCATTCGCCTTGCGCTGTCGGCTCTGCGCGGGTGCGCATGCGCAGTAACGTCTCCGCCGTCATTGTGCGGGTGCGCCTGCGCGGTAACGTCTCCGCCATCATTGTGCGGGTGCGCCTGCGCGGTAACGTCTCCGCCATCATTGTGCGGGTGCGCCTGCACGTCGATTAGGCCTGTCATGGAGGTGTGGGTGCGCGGTTGGGGAACCGGCCTAGTGGCTCTAACGCTGCCGCCTGGCTCTTCCAGCCGGGAGCTGAAGCTGCGCCTCGACCAACAAGTGAGTGAGCAGCGTGGGATGGGGCCTAGGATTCGAGCTTGAGGTGTTTAGGGTGTCAGCGGCCGGGAACGAGGAGGGGCAGCGGGTGTTGGGGTGAATTTTGGTTCGGGGACAACCAGGGAGCAGCAGCAGCTAGCTGCACAAAGTGGTGGTTGGTTATAGGCCGTGAATCAGTATTATTATGATACAGAGAATATAAAATCTTTCTTCGCCGGTAGGGGTTCAGAAGCAAGAGGGCACTGGCTTAGGGTGAGATCAAGGAGTTTAAAAATATTTGAGAAGCAAGTTTTTTCCTCAAAAACAGAGAGAGTTTTTGAATTCTAGAATTCGTTGCTAGAGGAGATGGTGAGATCAGGTACAATCACTATGATTAAAAGCCTTTTAGGTACCTAAATGTACAAGCTGTAGACAGAAGTGCCTCACAAGTGTTTGTTTCTGCAGCAGTAGGTGCCTGAAATGGGTCATTGTGGGTAGTAGTGGAAGCAGGCAGTTTGGAGTTTGAGGCTGGAGGTATGTGACTGATGCACTGTAAGAGGGCATTTACTGTAAATTAAGATCAGTACAGCATTGTGGGCTGAGTGGTCTTTGGGACTGTACAGTTCCATTGTGGGGAAAATGAGAGTGGGTTTAGGTGGGGAAAAAGGGAGGACATGGATGTGGTCTACTTCTGTGTGGTTCTATGCCGTAATACCGAGGAAAGAAAAGTCAAGTTTGACTGATCTCTTGGAGTTTGAAGCAACAAACCATTCTGCTGGAGGAACTCAGCAGGTTGAGCAACTCCTGTGGGAGAAAATGAATTAACATTTCAGGTCGAACACCTCGCACCAAGGGCAAATCTGCGTTCCTCCCATTTGGCTGCATTTGATCCTTCAAAATCTTTCCCACACATCCATGAACCTGCTCAAAATTCTTTCAAATATTGTATTTCTGCCCACCTCCATTACTTCCTCTGGTTGCTCAGTCATACACCTACCATCTTACTGATGCCCTTCTGATATGTAAACCCCTGAAAGGTCGCCCTTCAGCCTCCTGTGCTCCTGTCAAAGCTGTTGCAGCCTGCCACTCTTTCCTCAACTGAAGACTCCAGTCCCAGCAACATACTCCACTGTACGTGAGGATTGACTGGTTTCCCCAGAAGGGGATTGCCGTCATGAATACACTGAGAAAGTGACGGAGGCAGGCATTCTCACAATATCTAACAAGTATTTGGCTGAGCATTTGCATCACCAAGGGACCTGGCAGGCTGCATTTTAAATGCTAGTAAATGGGATTACTACAGTTAAGTGGAAAATGGTCAGCATAAACATAGTAGGCCGAAGGGACTGTTTTGCTGGTGAATGATTGTATGACTCATTGATGTGTAAAATATTCGTGGGTAGTTTAACCTGTATACAGGGCGATTGGAGGAGTTCTCCAAATATGGGATAGGCTGTTCACGATACATTTAATCTTCAAATTCTCCATCACAGATCATTCAAATATGATATCAACAGAGTTTTGAATACCAGGGAATTAATGATGCAGGAATATGGCACTAATGTTGGGTGATGAAACAGTTTCAAAGGACTCCAGCTCTTGCTTCTAATGTTCCGGGTTAGGAGTGAAGGGAGGAGAGCCAGCCCCTGTGTTTATTGGCTGTCGGGCCGTGGGAACACGGTGTCTAGGAGCAGGTCTGTGACCTGTGGGAAGGGAGAGCATCAAAGCTCTGAGAAACACAGAGACCAAAGGAGAGGTGAGCATAGTGCAGGAGAGATTGGAGGTGTCAAAAGACTTGTTTGTAAAGGATCTTGCCTCTGACTGTCCCACAACTTTACAGCCAATGAACTATTTTAACTCCTGTGTTTCAAGTGGCTGTACAATATGTATTTATTTATGTACAGCAAGTTTCTGTAAACAGCAAAATACTCAGCAGGTCAAACAGCATCTGTGGAGCAAGAAGCAGTGCCATTTCAGATTGATGCTCTCCATTTGCAAGCTCGGTGTGTTCATAGCCAGGGCTGTTACTTGTCTCAGCACGCAGTTGTGCCTACAGATGTTTCTCAGATGCTTCAGGCAGCATTAGAGGTTCAGTTTAATATCTCATCCAACCCATAGTAATGGAATAGTGGCCCACAATTTTAATGTCCAAAATATCTGCTGTGCGATGCAATATGTCCCTTTCCTTTTATAGCAAAGGTTTTATCAATTAAAACAACTTGAGTATGCGAGCCTTATGCATACTATCTTGTGGGAAATGAATTTTCCCAGTGAAGTGTAGCCCTGACATGGGATGTCTCAAGGATATGCAGCCTAATAGTAATTGTAAGTTTTGGGTCCAAATCCTACTGCTGTAAACTTCTTTCGATCTACCCGATGCAAAGACACCACGTACTACGGTGAATGGAACTTTAACTCTTTATTAGCAAGTTACCCGAGAGAAGCCTCCTTAAGCACTCTCTGGGAGGCTGCTCCAGAGGTCTCCCGCCTCTGAAGCAAATACAGTTCTTTTTGTATCATGCAGTCACGTACACAGATACATGTGGGTTCATCCCCTTAGTTTCTGTACAGATGAGTATTGTTAACTTTATCAGTCATAAATTTTTCGTGTAACAGTTTTAATTGCCACTCTGCCTGGATACAGACAGGCACAGGCTTACCATTCAAAGCCTCCTGCCCTTGAAATAGCCACTCCTTTTAATGCTTATCTTGCAGGTGCCAGAGTGAGTACAAAGCAGAGTATGTCTCTCACAGCGATTAATCGAGCAATGGTACAAGTTACTCTAAGCAAGAACTGAAGTTAAGCACAGGCCGCATACCAAGGATGATGTCACCCGCTCAGCTTATCTTATAAGAAAACATTTGTGCTTCTGTACTTTTTTTTTCAAAGTCTTAGCTGCTATGACTCTTACAAAATAGCCAGGGTCACAAGAGGCCTACGAGATGCTAACTTCTTAACACACTGCAACAGGACCTTGGAGTCCTGTGTGGGGTTTCGACCTGAAACTTTGACAATTCCTTTCCTCCTATAGATGCTGTTTGACCTGCTGAATTCCTTCTGCAGATTGTTTGTTATTAACCAAGGAATCCAATGAGAGAGTTCTCATTCAAATATTTTAACAGCATCCTCACAGTTTTACATCCTACCTGACCCACAGTATGTTCCTCGATTTTTCTTTTGTTTAATCTTGTGCCCTCATTCTGTCTCCCCTCCCAGTGTCTCTGGTCCGTGTTCTGTGCACCCGCCCCCTCCCCTGCACCTCCCCATCCTATTGGTTTTGTGTCCTCTGCAATAAATGTGTGTATGTTATAAGCAAAGTGAAGTGCATGTATGGACTCAGCCAAATGTGATTTATTCCACCTATACTCTCTGAATATAGGGCTTCCCTGCTGCCGATATTTACCTAAAATGTAATGGAAAGCTGGTTACTGAAGATGGACACCTTCATGATGGAGGGGTTTACAGTGTGGAACCGAGACTGGTCGGAGGAAAAGGAGGTAAAATAGGAGGGTCTGCTGTTTGCATTAGTGTCACTGTTCTTGTGAGTGGTGAGGTCTTGTGACTCCATAGAAATTATTGCATTAAAGTGATGGGGTGGGGGAGGATGCAATGATAATATCCTCTCCTGTCTAAACTTGATACTCATCCTTTGGAATTTCATCTGATTTAATCTCTGAACTGCGCGAGTATTTGGTCTGGCTATGCCAGATATGAAGCATTAGCTGCTCTTAAGCGACTACAAGTATCTTGTGTGATATGTAAGGTCATTGTATTATTTCTTGTATAACTGCACCCAATTCTGTTGCCTTATTGCTTAAAAAGAGCAATGGCAAAAACAGAGGAGGCCCTGACCATCATTTTCTAAATGCTTTTGCTGTAGATTTTGTCAGAGCACACACACTGCTGAGGGGGAGCTGTTATGTAAGAAGTGAGGGGAGCAATAGATTGAGTAAATCTCATCCTGTCTTCAACATATCGTCTTCTAGTTGCAGGACTCAAAGCCCTGAGTAAAAGTGCAATATTGAGCAGGCTAGGGTTTAATTCCTTGGAGCGTAGGGGATTAAGTGGTGTCCTTGTCGAGGTGTATAAAATCATGAGAGGTAAAGATAGAATGAATGCAGGCAAACTTTCTGCCGGGGGAAGGGAACCCAAACCTTGAGGGAATATGTTTAAAGTGGCACAGGAAAGATTTAAAAAGGCCAGCATTTTCCCACAAAGGGTTGTGTGTGGGTAAATGGAACGAGCTGCCAGCGGGTGTAGCTGAGACAGGTACAATAATGACATTTAGAAAGGAGAGATTTAGAGGCACATGGGCCACACAAATGTAGGAAAATGGAACTAGTTTGGTTGGCATGGATGAGTTGGGCTGAAGGGCCTGTTTTGCTGTGGTATGACTGTTGTTAACTTTGTGGGCATGAATGTCTTCTGGTTAAAGCATAAATCACCATTTAATGAACTGATGTTGATAAAGGGCAGTCAGCCAAGGGACCGTCATAGCTTGACGATACCTTATTTTAAAGGTAATAAGGATACACATTTTGGTGAGTACACTTTAGTTTTTTCAAGGTTTTGCATATCACATTGTAAAAACCCAAAGGGTAAGACCCATTTGGGTTAAAAAAAATTGTGTCAGTGACAGAAAGCAGAGCAGTAAAGTGGATCGACCACCAGTCAAAGAAACACTTTTGGTGTCGGTTAGTTATTATGGTCAGCACAGAAGGCTTGATCCTGTGCTGTCCTATGTTCTACTATGTTCCACATTACGAGTTAGACTTAGCTGTGGGAGCAATGAGAAAGGAGTTTATAGATGGTCCCAAAATTGGCTATATGGTTAATAATTAAAAGGAACGTGGAGATTGCAGGATGATGTCAGTAGATAGGTAGACAAGTGGCAACTGGAGTTCAGTGTAAATGTATTTGTCGGATGCAAGCAAAGCTAGAGAATACACAGGCAGAGAAGTCCTGGAGTTCATTTGTCCCTGGTGATAATACAAAAGGTAAATGGGGTCATTAAAGTAAGAGGTATTTCTCTTTCTAGCCATGGCAAAGAATACAAGAATCGTGAGATCATGCTGGATTTTCTGAACCACTGGAAACATGAGAGACGGTGCAGAGGGGGTTATAGGAATGTTCCCAGGAACTGAGGAGCTTTAGTTATGAACAGAAAGACATATTCCTCACATTTCCCTTGACGTAGCAGTCAATTAACAAGCCCAGATTTAAGGTAATTGAAAGACATAATGAGGAATGTTAATGGAAATGATTTCACAAGAAGGTGGTGATCTAGAACTCTCTGCTTGAAAGCTAGGTGGAGGCAGAAATGCACATCTGGAAGAGGAGTGAAACTATTGGGTTACCAACTCAGTTCGGAAATGGGATTGGGCTGAATAACGCATTCATTATGCTGGAGGAACTCAGCAGCCAGGCAGCACCTATGGAAAAGGGTAAGCAATTGACGTTTTGGGCCAAGCCCCTTCATCAATGAAGGGTCTCAGTCCAAAACATCGACTATACTCTTTTCCATGGATGCTGCCTGGCCTGCTGAGTTCCTCCAGCATAATGAGTATGTTGCTCGGATTTCCAGCTTCTGCAGATTTTCCCTTGTTTATGAGTAGTTCTTTCTCGGCTATAATGGGCCAGCTGATCTCCAGCAGTGATGTAAATCTTTAACTGATTGAATTGCAATGTGAGTAACAGTAGGACCTTCAGCTTTTATAACATTTTCGGTCTTTGCCATTCTGCAGGTTTCGGGTCAATGCTTCGTGCACTCGGAGCGCAGATTGAGAAAACTACAAATCGAGAGGCATGCCGAGATTTGAGTGGAAGAAGGCTGCGGGATGTAAACCATGAAAAAGCGTAAGGTTTTCTGTTGAGAGTTTGCTCTCATTGTTAGTCTCAGATGCAGATTAGTTTGTTGTCATTTATACGCACAGTGTGATAAATTTGCTTGCTTACATGTTCAGAGACTAAACGTTATAAATGATAACAAATATGACAATGAATGCAAAATGACAGGGATTGTAGTACATAAAGAAATGCTGAAGTGACAACAGATTAGCTGAGAGAGAGAAGCCAGAGAGTGGTAGCACCACCAGGAAAGGGGTGTGAAAGAGATGATTGGTTCGGGAGTCTGCAGTGGGAAAGAAGCTGTTCTTGAATCTGGTAGCCCAGATTTCCTCTGTGGCAGTTTTGCCAGACATGAAAGAGCCATCTTAGACAAGGGGAGGACTCCACTGATGATACCGTGACAGCAGGGTAAGATAAAGCTTGCCATTTCCTGTCCATTCATGTGAACTGACTGGCCTTGAAGTGGCACCCTGCTGGTTGATTTTACATGCATTGACAGGACTTGACTCAGTTCTCACAGCTGAAGATACTTGGGTGGAGGAGAAAGCAGATAACTTGGCATCTTGTGTCACTGAGCAGTGAACAGCTGTTGAAAAGGTTTGGGCAGGAGTACAAGTGGAGTTCATCTAGTGAACTGATTAACTGCTTTTTGTCAACTAATCAAGATGAATATCCATGAGTTGAACTGCTGATGTACTTGCCTGGAAGTACAAAAATTCTGGAAGTAGTCTGCATTTGTAGAATAAGAAACTGATGCTTCAGATGGAAGACTTTTCATCAGAATTGATTTCCAACATTTATGGTTCTTTGGACAACACTGACTGATATGAGTTGACTAAACTCAGTCATTGTTGTCCTCTAGTAGCACTCTTCTGAGGCAGAATCGCAAGAGATTCTGCAGATGCTGGCAATCCAGAACAATATACACAAAATGAAAGGTCTTGACCTGAAACATCGACAGTTTATTCCAGTGGTCCCCAACCACCGGGCCGCGAGGAAACGATGTGAGTCAGCTGCACCTTTCCTCATTCCCTGTCATGCCCACTGTTGAGCTTGAACGCATGCAAGGTAATCAGTCGCCTAAACACAGTGATACCCTCGTGCCAGGGATCACTGGTTGGCCTCAAGTTACTGGCCGCCTCGCGCAGCCAGTGAGAAGTGCCAATGGTACTGGCCTGGAGCGTGGACAGATGGGTGCCGCCTCTAAACCTGTTCACCACACTGAATGTTCGTAGGGAACTCAGTGCCAAAATGTTCGCAGACGACCTAATTTGAGCTCAGGGTTTCGTAAGTAGCAGAGCAGCTACCTCACTGCTATCTACCTAAAGTCATCCCTCGAGCCAAAATTTTGCTGGCCGATAGATCCTACCTACCTACAAGGGGGGCGGGCACGCGCCCTGTTGCACTCCTCGCTTGGTCAGTCGGTCGCTGTCTTCAGACTGCGACTGCCGCGGCCCTGGTACGGGGACCTCACCCCACCCACAACCAGCCACACCTGGCCAAGGCGGCAGGCAGGCGGGAGGCTGTCTAATGAGGCAATGAAGCCCTCAAAACTGCTTCAGTACCTTGAGCGCAAGCACCCTGCACTTGAAGACAAGCCATTTGAGTTTTTTGAGCAAAAAAAAATGAGCAAGCGGGATAGAAGCAAGTGGTGAGAGCCACGAAAACTAAATTGCGAAATAGTCTGGGCATAAGGAACCCCCTTCGAGTATTGCTGTATTCCGGTCATGATTAACACCCCCCCCCCCCCCCCCCCCCGCTGGTTCGCAAGAATATTGTCAAAATTAGACTGGTCCATGGTGCAAAAAAGGTTGGTGACCCCTAGTTTATTCCCTTCCATAGATGCTGCCTGACTTGCTAAGTTCCTCCAGCATCTTGAGTTGAAGTCAGAACCTCACACTCTGCAATTGACATATCTCAGGTTACGAGCCAGTACAACACTGTAGAATGACAGTGTTTAATAGGTCATTAAACCAATGTCTTTCTTCTGTGAAGATCCCTTGGTCACATGGACAGCAGCATAAATGTTATTTAGTCATTACTGCACTGCTGTTTGTAGGAGCTTGCTGCATGGTAATTAGTTTCATGTTTGCTGTGGTGAAGAAATAATTGAGTTAACACTTCAGGTTGCTATGAATTGCTCTTGGTTATCCAAGTACTGAGAAACATAGGCTTTTCTCTGAAGTTTACAGTGTTTATTGCTTGTTGTTAAGCAGCTTTGCTACATTACTGTCTACCTGACTGAGGAAAAAGCAGGAGAGGAGAGTGAGACAGGAAATCTGCTATAATTCTGTTGAAGTGATAGTTGATAACTTGAAGTTGACAGTTGATAAGTTGATAATTGTGTACAGCTTGTCCCTGCGTTATGAAAGCTGCTCACGGACATGGTAGATATGAATGCATTCACATAATATTGTTAAATTCAAAAGTCCAACTAAGTTGAGTGATACTTGTGTATATTTTCAACTTGTGGGCAAAATGAACTTGACCATCTATAAAGATGGAAGCTGAACAGCCTGTTATTGACTGCTTCTGCTTCTGCGCAGAATGGCTGAATGGATAAAGAAGCAGGCAGAGCGGGAGACAGAGAAAGAGCAGAGGCGACTGGAACGATTGCAGCGCAGGCTCGCTGAGCCCAAGCACTACTTCACTGACCCACAGTATGAGCAGCAGCTGGACGAAATGTCAGAGCGACTGGAGGACTCTGTGCTTAAAGGTATAGTTGCCTTTGCCTACTCTTGCTCTGGAATATTTCTGTTTGCAAATTGGCTGCACTATTTCCCATGTCTTGGACTGGCACTGGCATTGTGTGAGGTATCTTTAAATTTTGTATTTCTCTTGAGGTTTACAAGCATCGTCAAGTGATGTGGTGGCAGTGGAGAGTGGAAGTCAAAAACGTGCACATCCAGACGCGCACAAGGTGGCCACAGAAGGGAAGAAAAGATGTCTCTGGTAAAGAAAGACTTATTCTCAGCTTGGTTTTGTCATTTTGTGTGCAATACTTGTTGTTTGCTGATATTATTTGACAATTTTCTCCTTGATATCAATGATGCTGTGAATGTCCTCAACTTTGTTGCATCCAGTTTTTCTCCAGTTTTGGAGGAAGAGGGGGCATGGTGATCCCAGCCCTCGTGTTGTGTCATATGTACAGAGATTTATTTGCCACACACCTCTGTGCTGTTTAGCATAGTAAGCTGAAGCAGCAGGGTGCTGCTATGATATTTTACAGGGTCGTGGAGGGTCATAGAGAAGAAGCAGGTCATTCATCTCAACTAATCTATGCCATTCAAGTATTCTTCCTTAACTAGTCCTATTTGCTGTGTTTACTCATATCCCTCGTTTTGATCTGGCTACCTGTGTAAATGTCCTTTGAACTTTACTTGTGCCCATAGCTACCACTTTCTCTAACAGCTTAGTGAATCTTGTAGCAACAAAGACTGCGATTCATTCTATTGTATTTGTGGAGTCGTTTTGAGATATTTGTCGTATTTATTCTGAAATCCACTTTTTACCCCATAAGACTGTAAGTTAGTCTTTAATTTATACTTGTCTTTTGGATATCCTATTGGAACTAATTCTTCCTCAATCTCGATATTGTAACCCAGATCTAAATTCTCATCCTTTTTAAACAAATTTCTCCTTATTTCCCTCTAGTTTTTATAACTATCTTAAACCCGTGCTTACAAGTCGACTGTCCTTGTTTTCTCTAACAAAGGCATCATAATTTGGAAAAACTTTAAAAAAAAAAAAAAATAATCATGGATTGATACCTGGAAATATGATGTTGTAGTTATTAGTGAAACATGGTTTCAGGAGGGGTGTGATTGGCAACTAAATATTCCTGGATTTCGTTGCTTCAGGTGTGATAGAATCGGAGGGACAAGAGGGGGAGGTGTTGCGTTGCTTGTCAGAGAAAATATTACAACGGTGCTCTGGCAGGATAGATTAAAGGGCTCGTCTAGGGAGGCTATTTGGGTGGAATTGAGGAATGGGAAAGGTGTACTAACACTTACAGGGGTGTATTATAGACCACCTAATGGGGAGCGAGAATTGGAGGAACAAATTTGCAAGGAGATAGCAGATATTTGTAGTAAGCACAGGGTTGTGATTGTGGGAGATTTTAATTTTCCACACATAGACTGGGAAGCCCATTCTGTAAAAGGGATGGATGGTTTGGAGTTTGTAAAATGTGTGCAGGATAGTTTTTTGCAGCAATACATAGAGGTACCGACTAGAGAAGGGGCAGTGTTGGATCTCCTGTTAGGGAATGAAATAGGTCAGGTGACAGAGGTATGTGTTGGGGAGCACTTTGGGTCCAGTGATCACAATACCATTAGTTTCAATATAATTATGGAGAAGGATAGGACTGGATCCAGGGTTGAGATTTTTGATTGGAGAAATACTAACTTTGAGGAGATGCGAAAGGATTTAGGAGTGGATTGGGATCATTTGTTTTATGGGAAGGATGTAATAGAGAAATGGAGGTCATTTAAAGGTGAAATTTTGAGGGTACAGAATCTTTATGTTCCTGTTAGTTTGAAAGGAAAGGTTAAAAGTTTGAGAGAGCCATGGTTTTCAAGGGATATTGGAAACATGGTTAGGAAAAAGAGAGATATCTACAATAAATATAGGCAGCATAGAGTAAATGAGGTGCTTGAGGAATATAAAGAATGTAAGAAGAACCTTAAGAAAGAAATTAGAAAAGCTAAAAGAAGATACGAGGTTGCTTTGGCAAGTAAGGTGAAAATAAATCCAAGGTGTTTCTGCGGTTATATTAATAGCAAAAGGTTAGTGAGGGATAAAATTGGTCCCTTAGAAAATCAGAGTGGACAGCTATGTGTGGAGCAGAAAGAGATGGGGGAGATTTTGAACAATTTCTTTACTTTGGTATTCGCTAAGGAGAAGGATATTGAATTGTGTAAGGTAAGGGAAACAAGTAGGGAAGTTATGGAAACTATGACGATTAAAGAGGAGGAAGTACTGGTGCTTTTAAGGAATATAAAAGTGGGTAAGTCTCCGGATCCTGACAGGATATTCCCTAGGACCTTGAGGGAAGTTAGTGTAGAAATAGCAGGGGCTATGACAGAAATATTTCAAATGTCATTAGAAACGGGGATGGTGCCAGAGGATTGGCATATTGCTCATGTGGTTCCATTGTTTAAAAAGGGTTCTAAGAGTAAACCTAACAATTATAGGCCTGTCAGTTTGACGTCAGTGATGGGTAAATTAATGAAACGTATTCTTAGAGATGATATATATAATTGTCTGGATAGACAGGGTCTGATTAGGAACAGTCAGCATGGATTTGTGCGTGGAAGGTCATGTTTGACAAATCTTATTGAATTTTTTGAAGAGGTTACGAGGAAAGTTGACAAGGTTCCGCACAGAAGTTTAGTTAGGAAGGTTCAATAGTTAGGTATTAATATTGAAGTAGTAGATGGATCAACAGTGGCTGGGTGGGAGATGCCAGAGAGTAGTGGTGGATAACTGTTTGTCAGGTTGGAGGCCAGTGACTAGTGGTGTGCCTTGGGTCTGTACTGGGTCCAATGTTGTTTTTCATATACATTAATGATCTGGATGATGGGGTGGTAAATTGGATTAGTAAGTTCGCAGATGATACTAAGGTAGGTGGCTTTGTGGATAATGAAGTAGGTTTTCAAAGCTTGCCAAGAGATTTAGGCCAGTTAGAAGAATGGGCTGAACGATGGCAGATGGAGTTTAATGCTGATAAGTGTGAGGTGCTACATTTTGGTAGGAATAATCCAAATAGGACATACATAGTAAATGGTAGGGCATTGAAGAATGCAGTAGACCAGAGTGATCTAGGAATAATGGTGCATAGTTCCCTGAAGGTGGAATCTCATGTGGATAGGGTGGTGAAGAAAGCTTTTGGTATGCTGGCCTTTATAAATCAGAGCATTGAGTATAGGAGTTGGGATGTAATGTTAAAATTATACAAGGCATTGGTAAGGCCGAATTTGGAGTATTGTGTACAGTTCTGGTCACCGAATTATAGGAAAGATATCAACAAAATAGAGAGAGTACAGAGGAGATTTACTAGAATGTTACCTGGGTTTCAGCACCTAAGTTACAGGGAAAGATTGAACAAGTCAGGTCTTGATTCTTTGGAGTGTAGAAGGTTGAGGGGGGACTTGATAGAAGTATTTAAAATAATGAGGGGGATAGATCGAGTTGACGTGGATAGGCTTTTTCCATTGAGAGTAGGGGAGATTCAAACAAGAGGACATGAGTTAACAGTTAAGGGGCAAAAATTTAGGGGTAACACGAGGGGGAACTTTTTTACTCAGAGTGGTAGCTGTGTGGAATGAGCTTCCAATAGAAGTGGTAGAGGCAGGTTCGGTATTGTCATTTAAAGTAAAATTGGATAGGTATATGGACAGGAAAGGAATGGAGGGTTTTGGGCTGAGTGCGGGCCAGTGGGACTAGGTGAGTAAGCGTTCGGCATGGACTATAAGGGCCGAGATGTCCTGTTTCTATATTGTAAATGTTATATGGTAAACTCTGTAAATCTCCTCTTAACCTTCCACTGCTGAAGGGAAGTCCCAGCTGCTTTGTTCTTTCCGTTTAACCACCAGGCCCTCATCCTTGGTATTGTTCTGGTAAACTCACCCCAGGACAATGTCGTTCTCCCTGCAAAACCATGGCGGAAGAGTTCTGTTACACCATATTGAAAGGGGTAACTGTGAGACTACATTTGAGAAAATCCTTTCATGTTCTCTGCTTCTCTTGGTTCTGATTTTGTATTTGTTTATTATTCAAGCCCCACAATTGGCAGAAAACAAACTTTGGCAGATTCTTGCTCCTTTGGCACTGCCCTGTTGAGGATGCAGTCAACCTGGGCAAAGATGCTTTGTGGTCCTATTTTAGAATGATTGAACCCAGGTAGGAACAATGCATGGGAAGATACATGGGAAGAACCATACTGAACAAGGCTAGAAAATCAGGAAGGTTAAAAGTGAACCTAATTTATATTGATTGTCTGTTTCTAAAATTGTGTCAGTAAACAAGCAGTGACTAACATTCAAATAATGAATGCATAGTTCAAACAGCGCACAAAAAATCAGGGAAGTGGTTCAACAATAGCTAATAGAAGTTACAGGGATGTACTAGATCAGGGGTTCCCAACCTTACTTTAGACTGGACTGCCAACACAGATGCCTTGTGCAGGAAGGCACAGAGTCGACTGTACTTCCTAAGAAGGTTGGCGTCATTCAATGTCTGTAGTGAGATGCTGAAGATGTTCTATAGGTCAGTTGTGGAGAGCGCCCTCTTCTTTGTGGTGGCGTGTTGGGGAGGAAGCATTAAGAAGAGGGACGCCTCACGTCTTAATAAGCTGGTAAGGAAGGCGGGCTCTGTCGTGGGCAAAGTACTGGAGAGTTTAACATCGGTAGCTGAGCGAAGGGCGCTGAGTAGGCTACAGTCAATTATGGATAACTCTGAACATCCTCTACATAGCACCATCCAGAGACAGAGAAGCAGTTTCAGCGACAGGTTACTATCGATGCAATGCTCCTCAGACAGGATGAAGAGGTCAATACTCCCCAATGCCATTAGGCTTTACAATTCTACCGCCAGGACTTAAGAACTTTTTAAAAGCTATTATTAATGCTTTTTGAGATAGTGATTTAGATGCATATCATATTTTTTACTGAGTTAAGTATTGTATGTAATTAGTTTTGCTACAACAAGTGTATGGGACATTGGAAAAAAGTTGAATTTCCCCATGGGGATGAATAAAGTATCTATCTATCTATCTATCTATCTATCTTTATGCCATGATCTGTACCGTTAAGAAAGGGGTCCATGGACCACAGGTTGGAACCCCAGAAGGAAACTTGTTTTGCCAATGTGGTCAGCTAGCCTGAGTATCCGAAATGATTCTGATTACGGCCAAAGCAGTCAGAAGTTTCAAAGGTACATGTAATGTCAGAGAACTGTATACAATATACATCCTGAAATACTTTCTCTTAGTCCCAAGACATTTCATAAGAGGAAGTAAATTATGAACTTTAATGTGGTGAGAAACTTAAAAATAGATTGAAAGAATCAAGAATGGGAAGGTTAGAAAAAGTCTTGTGTTGCTATCATTTCCCAGACATCTGCAATCAGCCCATCTTCCCGCCACCATAACAGGGATAGAGTTCCCCTTGCTCTTACCTACCAGCCCATGAGTCTTGTCATCCAGCACATGATTCTCTGGAACATCCACCATCTTCAATGGGATCCTGACATCAAACACATCTTTACCTCCACCCCACAGTCCATTTTCCGCAGGGATCGCTCTGTCCATTCGTCCCTCCCCACTGATTTTCCTCCTGGCACTTAACCCTACCAGTGTGACAATTGCTACAGTTGCCCATACACTTACTGTCTCACCACCATTCAGGGCCTCAAACAGGCCTTCCAGCTGAGAGTTTGTCATGATTATCTACTGTATTCAGTGCTTCTGTTGTGACCTCCTCAACTCAGGAGAGACCCGAAGTAGATTGGGGGGCTGTTTTGTCAAGCACTTTCACTCCTACCATCATAACAGGTGAGATTTCTCTGTGGCCACTTATTTTAATTCTGCTTCCCATGCTGACATCTTGACCCATGGCCTGCTCTACTGCCATGATGAGGCCACTTGAGGGTTGGAGGAGCAACAACTCCTATTTCATCTGGGTAGCCTGATGACATGTACATTGAATTCTCTAACTTGCAGTAATTTCTTTTTCCAAACCCAAATTATATAAATTCTCTGAAAACTCCCACAGAATGGAAGGTAAAAAATTGTAATGCCAATATTTGCAAAGAAGAGAAGGTGATAAAATGGAGATCTACACATCAGTTAGATATCAGTAGTTGAGAAAATGCAGTTAAATGACCTGTTTCATTTCCACAGCGATTGGCATAATAATTGTGGACCAAGCCATACCATCGTGTGTTGTCAGGAACACAAAAACACATGAATATTGGAGCAAGCGCAGGCTATTTGGCCCCTCAAGCCTGCCCTGCCATTCAATATGATCATGGCTGATTTATGCTAGTCCTTTCTGTGCCGGTTCCCCATATCCCTTAATTCTGAGATTTGACGAATATTTCTCTATCTCAACCTTATATATATCCAATGATACAGCATCCACCACTTCAGGAGAGAGCTCTAGAGATTTGCCTACCCCTTATTTTATAACTATGCCCCTTGTTCATGATTCTCCTATGAGTGGAGTACTGTGTCTATCTTGTCAAGTCCCATTAGGTCTTCTGTGTTTGAATGAGGTCACCTCATAGTCTCTTGACATGTTGCTTCCAATTAAATTCAAGAGTCTGCAAATAGACATTTATTTTTCTGCTTATTGCTGTATCAGATCTTGCATTGCATTGAAATTATGGAGAACAGCCTTGTTGCCCAGAAAGTGCATCAGTGCCTCTATTTCCTCAGGAGCTAAAGAAATTTGACCTTTTTATCGATACACCATAAAAAGCATTTCATCTGGATGCATCACAACTTGGTATGGCAACTGCTCTATGCCAGTGACTGCAAGAAACATAATCAAAGACCTCATTTACCCCAGACATTTCTCTTCTCTCCAAACCACCCCCACAATCTGGCACTTATAAGACTTGAACAGTTCCCCCGTACAATAAGATGGACTTGTGACCTCACATTCTACCATGTTATTGCTTTGCACCTTGTTGTCTACCTGCACTGCAGTGTCCCTGTAACTCTAATACTTCATTCTGCTTTCTGTTAATTGCTTTTCCCTTATACTACCTCAGCATACTAATGTGATGAACTGACCTGTATGGGTGGTTTTTCCACTGTATCTGTGACAATCATGTACCAAGGTACATTGCGAGTTAGTTTATGACAAGAATAAATCAATTTTTGCGTGTGCACCTCCTATCTTACTGCATCTCATTCTGCGGAAAGAGTTTTTGAGATAGAGTGGTGCAACCTCACAGAGCCAGATTGCTGTGTTCAGTCCTTGCACCTGGTGAGCTCTCCATGGAGTTTGCACTGTGACCACTCGGGCTTCCCCAGGTACGCTGGTCTCTCACATCCCAACCACATGCAGGCTGGCCCGTGAAATTGGCTGTTTTAAATTTCCCTTCATCTATTTGTGATTGGTTGAACTCAGAGAGGAGTGAGGAAATGGGGGAATTAATAAAAAAGACTAATTGTAAGATTAATGTAAATAGGTGACTGATGTTTGGCACTGACTCGGTGGGTTGAAGGACCTGTTTCCATGTTGAAACTCTCTATTTCAGTGTATGTATCTTTCGTACCTAATGTGTGTGTCTCTTAATGTATGATCTTTTTCTGAACTATTGTCAGTCTCAATCACATTCTAACCCCATTGAATTGTATCTGTTGAAATTATAGTGACCGTCTTGTGTTTAGAGCCTCTATTATTGGTTAAGCTTCACAGAACAGAACAACTTGAAGCAGTTGACTTAAAGTTCATGGTTCTTGTTTCCTTGCAGGATGGGAGTGGAGGATTTGGAAGAATCTGGGAGTTCTGATGAGGAGTGTGTGGCAGAGTGCAGCTCCTCCAAGTCTTTGTCTTGCCCTGAGAGTTCTGTGGGGCAGGTAAACATTGAAAGCAGCGCTGTTGATGATGTGAGAGACTGTGCTCCTGGGCCCAGTATTGAACCTTGTGTGCCTGCGCCAATCTCCAAACCTCAGAGTGAACCCGGAAAAGTGGATCCAGGACCCAGTAATGAAGTGGAAGCAGAGAATTTGGTCTCAGAAGAAAGAGAACAACTTGAAACAGAAGAGGTCACTGAAAATAGCCCCAAAGAAATGGAGAAGCTGGCAGATAAAGGAAACAATGTGAATCAACCAGCAACAGTAAGTACTGATCACATAGATCCATTAAGTACAGAACTCAGGCCCTTTGCCTCATTAGTCCATGCCAAGCAAGATGCCCATTGAGCCAAACCCATTTGCTCGTATCCCTCTAAACCTTTCCTATACATGTTCCTGTGGCAATCGTTTCCTCTGGCAACCCATTCCACATACTGACCATGACCACCTTTGAGTGAAACGATTGCTCATCAGGTTCCAATTAAATCTCTCCCCTTCATCTTGAATCCATGCCTTCTAGTTCCCCAATCCCGGGAACCATTTATGCCGATCACATTCTCCCCACGTTCCCATCAGCTCGCCCCGTCCCAGATTTCCACTGCTCACCTAGACAGAGAGCACCTGACGTCAGGACTGAACTCCGACAACTGGAGTTGTGATACATCTGCACCACCAGCTGTGTCACAGAGGCTCCTCTCAAGATATTGCACGTTTCATCAACCCGTATATCAAAAATGTGATTATCAACCCCAGAGGAACGTCAGAACTTCAGTCCTCTTCAGCAAGTTCCACTTTCAACAAGCTCCTTATTAATCACCCACCTCTTACATGATTTTCTTGCCCTATTTCTGTGTTGCCTGGTTCCTCAAATATCCTGTAGTCTCTGCTTTGAATGAACCTGCTGTCAACTCTCTGGAACAGAAAACATGAATGGTTTATTACCTCTGACTGAAGAAAATTCTTAATTCAGTGCTAAATGGCTTACTCCTGACTCTAAGATTGTGTATGACAAACAGTTAGAAGTACCACTAGGCTACTGGGCCCTTCAAACCTGTACTGTCATTAGTATGATCATGGCTGATTTAACTTAGCCCTCAGATGTCCCTAATCTTTCAAAGATTTATCTATCTCTACTTTAAGTACATCTGACAATGTAATTTCCCAAGTCACAGCACATTGGATCAGAAAATTCCTTCTCTTAGGAGATTTGGGAAGGCAAATCAAGACAGTAGGTCTCTGGTTCCTAGGAATACAAGTACATGGTTACACAAAAGTGGCATTGCAGCTAGAAAGGGTGGTGAAGAAGGCTTTTAGTATGTTACCCTTCATCAGTCAAGGCATTCACTGTAGAAGTTAGAATGTTATGTTGCAGTTATACAAGACATTGATGAGGCTGTACCTGGAATATCATGTTCAGTTTTGGCCATTCTACTAGAGAAAAGATGTCATTAAGTTAGAAAGAGCGCAGAAAATATTTACAAGGATATTGGTGAGGACTCAGAGGATTGAGTTATGGACAACAGTCGACAAGCTGGGACTTCATTGATCGGGGGTGATTTTTATGGAGGTGGATAAATTCATGGGGGTCTAGGAAGGGTGAATACATGCAGTTTTCTTTTTTTCCAGTGTTGAAGAATTCAGGTTGAGGAGTCATAAGTTTGAAGTGAGAGAGGAGGGATTTAATAGAGTGGTTTGCATACAGAGTGAGCTGCTTGAGGAAGTGATTGAGGCAGGTGCATTAACAACATTTAGAAGGGTCGTGTGAGGGCAAATGGGCATCTTGGTCAGCATAGACCGGTGGGGCTATAGGACCTGCTTCCATTCTATAATACTATGAGAAATTTCTAGGTAGATTGGCTTTAAATGATTGGCCCTGATCTTGAAACTTGTTTGATTTCAAATTCTTCCACTCGTAGAAACATTCAACCTCGACACCGTCATGCCCCCTTAAAATTTTGTATATTTCATTAGGTTTGTTTTCTAAACAGTGACCTCTAGTTTTCAGATATGGAAAACAGCCTTACTGTATATTATAGTTTGTGTATTTTCACAAAATGTCCTCCCCATTTCTGAAACTCTAAAGAATAGAGATTTAATCTACTCAGTCTCTCATGACACGAAAGACCCACCATCCCAGGAATTTGTTTGATAAATCTTTATGTCACTCTCTTGGCTAGTACAAATGCAGTGGGCTGGTTAAAGTCTAGACTCCTCCTCTGATGATACCACCTCTGTCCAAGTTTGGGAGCCTGTGGTGTATTGTTGCAGGTGAACCAGACGTGTACACCATTGCAGCAATTCCTTGGCACTCCCATAGAATGCCACTCTAACCTGTTTCCTAGGAATTTGGACTGTGGATGACTGACCTCAGTTAACATATGATAATTGTCTGATGTAGGGATGGGTCAGTTATGATCCTTAAGGTTATGTTACACCATTGTGGGAACCTTCAGGAGAGGGAAAGGCACCACTGAATCTGAGGTAACTGTCTATTTTTATTATGATTTCTGTTTCAGTTACAGCTAGGAGCTCAGGCCGAGATAAAACTATCAATTTGAGATGGGGCAGGGACTTGTATTATCCTGATGGTGTTCAGAAAACACTTGCAAAGAAGGAAACCTGTTTAGTGATAGTTTATTGACATCTAGCAGGTATGGTCACATCCCACCTGAGTCTGGATCTCTGACCCTTACCTGATAGGTGTGACTAGTACCTGGGTACCACTAAAACTGTAAGCCCTTGGGCTAGGACTAGCTGTGGCCTGATTTTTGTTTTGAGCAGATCTTCAGCCCTGTGTGTAATGGTTGTAGCCACTTTTTTGGGGATGGAGTGAAAAAGGCACCCTGGTCCATGTGGTTTATCCCACATGCTTTGAAGGACAAACCTGGAGCCCTGGTGATGCAGAAGCTGACCTCACCCTGTCTAGTTAAGTGGTAGTAATGTAGAAGTTCTGTCTGTTACTGCTCTCCTCCAGCTTAGAACGTGAGAACAGCACAGAAACAGGCCCTTCAGCCCACAATCAGTGTCAGAGGTGATGCCAAATTAAACACAATCTCTTCTGCCTGTTAGTGATCCATATCCCTCTATGTTCACGTGCTTATCCAAAAGCCTCTTAAATGCCACTGTCATATCTGCCTCCACCACTACCGCTGGTAGCTCATACCAGACACCTACTACTTTCTGAAGTTAAAAAAAATATTGCCTCGCCCATCTTCCTTGGACTCTCCCTCTCCCACCTTGTATGCATGCCCTCTAGTTCATCCCCTCACCCAAAATTCTCCACACACTATACTTCCTCATTTTGTCTATCTGTCAACTCTCATCATTGTTGTCATGTTAATACAAGTTCTGCCTATTTGCATTCAGGCTGATTCTCTAGCCCCTCTCTCAATTGCTGATTATATTGTATATGTAAGAATGTACTCTGGACAATAGCATGAGAATACTACTTAAAAGTTTTACCTGTCTCACCTGTCCTTTCATAACTTCGTAAGGAATTGACTCCAGCCAATAGATGCCATTGATAGTAATTTTTTTTTACAGAAAGAAAATAGTAAAAATATACATTTTCAAATCCCACTATTTACATAAAGTGCTTTCTGAATTTGATTTCTGCTTTCATAGGAGATTTAAGAGAAATAGGTTTCAGGTGTTGTATAGTCCTTTGAAGTTGCTGCTATACGACCAAGACATTGTCGGTGCTGCAGCCACACTTCTCGGTGATCATGTTGGGGAACTCAGCCACCTCGATCTCCGTGTAGTTGCCCATCTTCACCAGGTACATCACAGGCAGCGAGGCACTCTCCACCGCCACACAGCTCCTCTCTCCATAGTCAAAAGGCCACCGTGGCTGCTTGCACCCTCCAAGGCAGCGAAAGGCCTGGTAACCAGGGGGCTCGATGATCCAGTACTGGGTCCACGGCAGGTCCCGGAAGCTGATGAAGTGCTCCTGCCTGCAGCATGTCCTGCCTTTCTCTGCACCACAGTCACCAGTGCTCCTGGACATGATAGAACACAAATACTGGTTACCGAGTTAAAGCTAAGTAGGGAAAATTGTTTCGATGCAACAAATTAGTTTGGCTAGTTAACTGAATCAAAAGCAGCTTTTCATACTCTTTTCTGACGTGAAGAAGTGTCCTTTTAATACCAATATGCAGATGTCATAGGATCGTGTAAGTGACCTGAGAGAGAGGCTCTCACAAATGGCAGGAGAGCAGATTAAGCAACTTTCCAGTCAGCAGTTAGCTGTCTACTGATGATCTGAAAAGAGTGCAGTCTGAATTTTCTGTAGGGTGTCAGCAGGAAGGCCGAGTTTTTGTTCATGAAACTTGATTGAACTAGTCTGGAAAAAAAGGTGTCAAGAATTGTATACTATTGTGGTTCCATGCAGTTAATTGAGATTGTGACCAATATGAATATTCCTGATCTCTTAAACTCAGTTTCACTGTTGAGTTTCAAAAGATAAATGTTAATCAATTGATTGTGTTATCAGTCAACTGATAGAGGGAAACTCCACGCATTCTTATAAGAACTGCAAGACTTTTAATTCATCTTGTAGCTGAGATGAGGTAACACTGTACTTCCAAATATAACTTCCAGCCCTGTGTTCCAGTGTGTAGACCCCTGGTTAAATGGGAAGTTGGCATAATTCCTGTCTCAATCGTTAACTTTGAAGTGACATGGCAGAAGTAGAGCTTATTGTGAGTTTGTAGTAATTGCTTTTGTCTTGCTCTCTATTGGCTGCCTAAAACAAATTTCAGGATGTATGTCAGTGATAATAAAACTGATTCTATTTTGATTGTAGTAACAAACAAGAGTTTCTACCATGTTGTAAATAAAATGTGGCAGCTTTGTTAATACTGTGCGCCCTATCTATTAGATTTTAATTATTTTGTGGCAATGACTATATAGCTTAACATAGGATGTAAAGTTAGACTATGCCTGTTTAATTTCAGTGCAGTAAAGTTAATGATTAATTTTGATTATCAGAATAAGCTGTGTGGGGAGAGAGACAAAATTGCCTACTGCCCGAAAAAGTTCCATAACTAAGATATACCCATATTCTTCAAGGCTGAGAGTATAGAGGACTAATTCTGGTTTGCCCAGTACTTGGTCAGCAGTGCTTTGAGTGGTGAAGTGCACCAGTTTGGCCAATTCAGCTGCGTAGCTGCCCATTCGCTCTGCCTCAATCCAGATTTCCAGGTGCATGGGGGTGTCTGCATTCTTCATCCAGTAGTACACGGCCTGTGTAACGTCCAAGCTTTCCCATCCAGAGTCGAGGATAGGAACCAACCTGGCAAATGATGCAAGGCAGAAAGTTCATTAGTCGATTAATTTGCCTCTTCCTTTTGCACAGTTAAAGGTATTGTGCTGAACCAGTGCTAATTGGAATGGTTACTAGGAACAAAGTTTGATGTACATTATTATATAAAGTTGAGTAGTCACAGAGTTATGCATCATAGAAACAGTCCCTTTGACCATGTCTTTCCAGGTGCCTTCCTTCACCCCCCCCCCCCCCCCCCGGTAATAGTCAATTATTTCTCTCAATTTTTCATGGAAAATTGTTAAGGATGTTGCAAATGGATAATTAAATTTAAGCAATAGGATAAGAAGCTGGGTGGTTTGCTCATTCAAAATGTGAAGCAACCGTTCAGTCTAAGCCCTGTCTTTTCACTGCAGGCTTGCACATTTCCTCCTTGTGTGTGTCCAAGAGCTCTTATTTTAGCTGGTCCCACTATTCATTTGGGATTGGATTCCATGTCTTAAGTTTGCCAAATGAATAAGGTTCTCCCATGTTCTCAGGTTTTCTTCAAAGGATGTCTTTCTCGAGTTTATTTTAAAATAGTGTCCCCTGAACCTGCTGTGTGCAAACTGTGTTTAAGTGCCATCAAGGTTCAGTTTTAATACTGATTTGACTTAAAAGTCATGGTAATTGATCCTGGGTGCCACTGTAAGTATCCTTCACTGATTCCATTGTGGGCGGAGGCGAATAAACTACTTGGGTTTACTGCTGCTGATTGCAATCCTATTCTATTAAACTTGAGGGCAAGGTTGGTTCCAGCTGCTGTGCTCTGCAACTCATAGATCTTTGCTTGTAAGGCAGCTGTGAAGAATATGCATAGTGTGGAGCTGCTGTTTCAAAAGCAGATTGAAAACATAATTTTAAAAATTAATTTCTACATGAAATTTTACTTTTGAATATTTTGTTCTATTTTATTAACATTTATACATTTCCAGGCATGTATGTGCAGATGGGTACAATTGACAGGATGTTATTATGTGCATCCTACGACATGCAACAGAAGTAGGGAAGTGGGTGGTGGTGGGTTGGGGAGAACAGCAGAAATTAGAGGGAAACATCTGGACTCCACAACACCAGATTGTTGTTTTGCTGTGGTGTATAGCCTCCCCCATGAGGAGAGTACATGTGGTGAGGCCTGTGTGGTTTGGAACTGAAACAAGAAGTGATCTCATTAAAATGTATAAAATGTTGTGAAGAGATCTCATCTGGAAGACCGGGAATAACCATCACGGTGATCAACTGCCCTTTGGAAGAGGGACTAAAGCTGGAAGTTTCATCTAAAGTAAATTTAGTGTAGTGGTGTTACAGTAGGTTGTGGTTGTCCAGAGTGACTGAAGCAACACAAAAAGTGGTGGAAGAACTCAGCAGGTCAGGCAGCATCTGTGCATGGAAGTGGGCAATCACGTTTCAGCTCCAGATCCTCCCAGAAAGTTAATGTTTTGGGTCACCTCTACCCCAAATGTCAACTGTCCATTTCCCTCCATTAATGCTGCCTGACCCACTGAGCTCCTCCAGCTCTTGTATTACAGATAAAATCCCACCCTGAGTTATTTTAGAATTCAACATAAGAACGTAAGAAATAGAAGCAGGAGTAGGCCATCCAGCCCATCGAGCCTGCTCTGCCATTCAATAAAATCATGGCTGATCTGTCCGTAAACTCAGCTCCATCTGCTTGCCTTTTTCCCATAACCTTTAATTCCCCTACTATGTAAAAACCTATCTAACTGTATCTTAAATATATTTAGTGAAGAACCTATCAACTGCTTCCCTAGGCAGAGAATTCCACAGATTCACCACTCTTTGGGAAAAACAGTTTTTCCTCATCTCCGACCTAAATCTTCTCCCCTGAATCTTGAGGCAATGTCCCCTAGTTCTAGTCTCACCTACTAATGGAAACAACTTTCCTACTTCTATCTGACCTATCCCTTTCAAAATTTTGTATGTTTTTATAAGATCCCCTCTCAATCTCCTGAATTCCAGAGAGTATAGTCCCATTTTTTTAAAATTTAGTTTTATTTGGAATGGGAATCTCTTTTCATCGTGATTGTCCATAGAAGTTGAAGATTGTTGTAAAAACACTATCAATTAGGACCTGACTTGTATAGAGACAAAGTCTTCAGCCCACCGTGTCCACGCCTACCTCTACAATCATATTTGTGTTAATCCCATGTCCCTTTGACCTGCTTATTCAAGTGCTCATCTAGGTACATATTGAATGTTGTTACTGTCCTTACTTCCACCGCCACCTCTGGCAGCTTACTCCGCTCTTTTAACTAATGTCTACCAGAGATAAAACCCAAGGAGTTTGTCCTACACTGACGTGTTTCCTTCCTATACACACAAAATGCTGGTGGAACTCAGCAAGTCAGTCAGTGTCTATGGATGGGGAGTAAACAGTTGACACTTTGCCTTGGAAAGGAAGGGGCCAGAAGCCAGAATAAGGTAGGAAGGTGGGGGAAGTAATTCAAACTGGCAGGTGATAGGTGAGATCAGGTTAGGGGGAAGGAGGGTAAGTAGGGAAGGGGTGAAGTAAGAAGATGGAAGATAAGTAGAAGAAGTAAAGGCTGATGAAAGGAGGAATCTGATAGGAGAGGAGAGTGGACTATGGAAGAATGAGGAGGAGAATGGAAACCAGAGTGGGATTGGCAGGTGAGAAGAGAAGGGGCGAGAGGGTAACCAGAATGAGGACGGGTAAAGGAGAGGAGAGAAACTGCTGGGAGTTGGAGAAACAATGTTCATGCCATCAGATTGGAGGCTACCAGATGGAATGTGAAGTGCTGCTCTCCAACCCGTTTAGCCTCATCATGGTAGTCGAGGAGGCCATGGATAGACATTTCAGAATGGGAAGTCAAACTCAAAATGTGTTGCCAATGGAAGATGGTGGAAGTTACAGAGAATGATGTGCTGGACATGGATGCTTGTGGGGTGGTAGGTAAGGACAAGGGAAACCCTAATCCTGTTATGACGGGAAGATGGGTGAAGGTAGATATGCAGGAAATCGGAGGAAATGCAGGCAAGGAAACTCCATTCTTTGGGAGGAGAAAAGGACATCGCAGATGTTCTGGAATGGAAAGCCTCCTGAGAAAAGATATGATAGAGACTGAGGAACTGAGAATGGAAATAGCATTTTTACAAGTCACAGGGTAGGAAGGGGTAGTCAAGATAACTGACTAAGTTGGTTTGTAAAAGATGTCAGTAGATGATCTGTCGCCAGAGATAGCAGAAAGGGAGAGAAGTGTCAGAGATGGGCAGCTAAATTTGAAGACAGGGTGGAAGTTGGGGGCAAAGTTGAGCTCAGCATGGACCCAGGAAGCAGCACTAATGCAGTCATCAATGTAACGAGAAAAAATTGGAGGGCATGGACTGTTCCACGTGATGAAAAGGAGGGTAAAGCAGGAGCCAATGCGGTTGCCCATGGCTATACCATTGGTTTGGAGAAAGTGGGAGGAGTTGGAAGAGTTAAGCCAGGTGGAGGGGAACTGGTTAGGTCTGTTGCTGTGACAGAAGCAGAGTGCTTTGAGGCCTTTCTGATAGGGACTATATGTCTAAAGTGAAAATAAGGTGATCCAGGAACTGAAACTGACTGAAGTGATGAAGTGACATGGATATAGGTGGGAAAGGACTGAGCCAAGAGGGTTAAAATGGAGTTGAGGTATACGGATACAAGCTCAGTGGAGCAAGAACAGGTTGAAACAATAGCCTTACTGGACAATCAGGTTTGTGGATCTTGGGTAGGACGCAAAAGTAAGGGAACTGTGAGCTCAGTTGCAGTTGATGGGAGATCTTCAGAGTTGATGAGGTGGAGACGGTGTGGGAAACAATGACCTGATGCTCCTTAGTCGGGTCCAGTGCAAGGAGTAAATAAGAGGAGATGTATGAGAGCTGCTGTCCAGCCTCAGCAAGGTAGAGATCACTCTCCAGATTAAAACAACCACCCCCCTTCCTGTCAGCAAGTTTGAGTGAAGTTGGTATGGTGAGAGTGGAGGGCAAGTGTGTTCAGAGAGGGTTAGGTTAGCTTTTTTCTTCATTCTCCCCTCCCCCCATCCATCCAGCCACCTTCCCCTCACTTTCTCACCTATCACCTGTCTGCCTGTACTCCTTCCCCACCCTGCATCATCTTATTCTGGCTTCTGCCTCTTTACAATCCTGCTGAAGGGTCTCAAACTGAAATATCAACTGTTTATTCTGCTGCCTGACTAGCTGAGTTCCTACAGGATTGTGTGTCATGTGTGTGCAGTACTCTGGATTTTCAGTATCTGTAGAATCTCCAGTTTCCCTCCAGACATCAGTCCATAAGGCGTCTTCTGCTGTAGCCGATCTTTGTCAGCAACAGATGGCAGTGCTTACAGGTGAAAGCAGCTATATTTTTAAAAGTAAACTCGAGATTCTGCAGATGCTGGACGAGAGCAACAATTAAATAGTCGACATTTTGGGCTGAAAACCTTCATCAGGACTGGAAAGGAAGGGGGGAGAAGCTGGAATAAGGTGGTGAGGGGAGGGGAATGAATACAAGCTGGAAGGTGATAGGTGAAACCAGGTGGGTGGGGGAGGCAGCATGAAGTAAGAAGCTGGGAGGTGAAAAAGTTAAAGGGTTGGGAAAGAAGGAATCTGATAGGAGAGGAGTGTGGACCATTGGAGAAAGGGAAGTGAAGGAGCACCAGGGGAAAATGATAGGCAGGTGAGGAGAAGTAAGAGGGAACCAGAGTTGGAACTTGAAAAAGAGGGAAGGGGGAGGGGGCAAATTTACCAGAAGTTGGAGAGATTGATGTTCATGCCATCATTTTGGAGGCTACCCAGACAGAATACCGTATAAGGTGTTGCTGCTCAAACCTGAGAGTGGCCTCATTGTGGCAGTAGAGGAGGCCTTGGGCTGACATGTTGGAATGGGAATAGGGATAGGAATTAAAATGGTTGACCACTGTGAAATCCAGCTCTTTGTAATTGGAGCAAAGATGTTTGACAAAGCAATTCCCCATTGTACATTAGGTCCCACCTCTACAAAGGAGGCTGCATTGGGAGCATTGGATATAGTAGATAATCCCAAAAGATTCACAGGTGAAGTGTTGCCTCACTGTTTGGGGCCCTGAATGGAGGTGAATGAGCTTGTGTAGCTCTTGTGCTGGCAGAGTTAAATACCAGGAGGGAGCTTAGTGGGTAGGGATGAACAGATAAGGGAATCAGGAAGGGAATGGTCTTTCCATAAAGCAGGAAGTGAGGGGGAGGTAAAGATGCATTTGGTGGTCAGGTCCTGTTGAAGATGGTGGAAGTTGCAGGGAACCATGTGCTGGATGCAGAGGCTCACGGGGTGGTAGGTGAGGACAAGAGGAACACTATCCCCGTTAAGGTAGGGTGAGGATGGATGTTCAGGAAAAGGAGGAGATGCAGATGATTGCAGTGTAAATGGTGAGGAAAGGAAAACCCCATTCTTTGAAGGAGGAGGACATATCTGATGTCCTGGAAAGGAAATCCTCATCCTGGGAACAGATGTGGCAGAATCGAAGGAACTGAGAAAAGGGAATGGCCTTTTCACAAGCTGGGTGTAAAGATGGTCATGGGAGTCAGTATGTTTATACCAGATATCAGTAAAACAATATGTTTTACAATAACCTTAATGGTGATTGTAGCTTTGCACTTTATTTGTCTACCTGCACAGCTAGCTTTGTGAGTGAAGCTCACTGCCTTGAGAACAAATTTGTATTTGTCAGTTTAAAGAATGTGGTGATTATTTATTGTATGTTTAATTGTTATTGATTTATGATTGGGGAGGAAAAAGCTTATGGGAAAGATCAACTTTAACATTTTTTAAATTGTCTTGACTCAGCTGTGCAAATCCCTGGATTATATTCCAGCATTAGTCTTGCCCTTACCTGGAGTCTATGAGTGAGGTGCTGTTGGTGCCGTCGGCCAGGGTCTTGACCCAGTACACACTGACCCTGGCGTTGTTGACTGGCCGGCTGTGTTTCCTGGGAGGGAGCTCCCCCTTGTGGACGCCCTTCTTGAAGAGCTTGAGCTCTGCCATGGTCACCTCACTGTTGTCCGGGATCAGCCCCTTCATGTCGAAAACCAGCCTCTGCCGGGTGGGGTCCGAGAACAGCACGTCTCTGGTTGTGCCTGGGGACACAGAACTGGTTACTTGGAAGATTTTAAACTGCCCTATCCATCTTGAGTACATTGGTTACTTACATCAGAGGAAAAAAATACTAAATTATCTGTACTTCACACAGTGTGAAACTACGGCCTTTGTCATCTTTGAATTCCCCCAATCGTTAAAGAAGCTGGGGAGTTCTTGAGTTGATCAGTTGCCGGCAATAAATGTACAGGTTACAGAAACTGGAAGTGCACTTTGTTAAGTGATTGTAGATTAACTGTTGGGATTGTACTTCAGCTTTGCACTTCACTTGTCCACCTGCACTGACTGTACCACTGTAATCTGTATTCTCTTTTGTATTACATAATTGCCTGGGTGGTGGGTAAATAATCGGTCATTGGTCTATTATTATCACATGTATAGAGACACAGTGAAAGGCCGCTTTGTGCATCAGAATATAGAGATAGTACAAATGGGAAAAAGATAGAATATGATAAACCGAATACCACCACAGTAAACCTCAGAACTCACACGTGGTGATGGTTCGAGAACTCTGGCTGCATACTTTCCACGTAGGAATTCCCCAACCCTGGTGTGTAAAATCACGAGGGGCATTTTCACCCTATCAATGCCCCTCATGATTTTATACACCTACAAGGTCCTCCCCTCAGTCTCCAACACTCCAGGGGAAAAAATTCCTGCCTGTCCGTGTAACTCAAAACTACATTTAGTCTGTGGGGCACGGGTGACAATAGGGAGAAGTGAGCATCTCCCTTCATTACCAGTACTGCAACATTCCAGCACAGTGCAACGTTCGGAGAGATTGAGGCAAGGGGTAGGAGAGAAAGATTACAAGTTAGCACTAGGAAGGGACATAATTGCATTTCTAGTTTCAAAGTCAAAAGCAAATTAAAAACTGCATTACCTGTAATTCCTCGCAAGATGCCTGCCAGGCTGGGCAGGGCTCTCCGCTTCCTCTCCTTCTCCTTGTGCAGCTTCAGCATGGACATGTACTTGTTCCGGAGATGTGTCGGCACCACCACCTTCTCCAGGTCCCTCTTCTCCATTTGTGGCACTTCACTTAGGCCAAGCTTGTGAAGCATAGCGTTCTTAATGCTGTCGTGGGAGACTCCACTCACTGGGGCTGTCTGCAGCACCAACAGAACAAAGACAGGCAGCATAGTGGTCAGGCTGGTGTTGATTCTGATCATCTCCTTGAAGCAACCCCCTGGTGGTTGAGGAATTTTACCCCTTGTTACTGGTAAAATCACTTTTTTCTTTCTTTCTGTTTCCTTTCAATCTTCTGTGCTCTTTCTCTCCTCTGTGCTCTCTCTATATATGATTGCTGTTGATCTTTTATAGTAGCAGCTGCCATCCAGACTAAGCAGATTATATAAAGACTGCAGACATCAAACATCACTGGCTCAATCACACCATTCAGTTTGATTGACACCTTCCAGGTTATGTGCAAATTGCAAACTAATCAGGGGGATGGGCTAATTTGCAAAAAAATATAACATATTTCCAACCTCCAAACTCGTCTTTGTGCAATTTATTACAACCACAAATTATGTGCGCTTGTTTCTTTTATTCTGGCCATCTCTCATCTTTGCCCTGACTGATTATTTGCTTTAAGACTGGTGACCAATGCTCTTTAAGAGGTGCAGTGCTGCAGGACAACTCTTATAGGGCATACGTAACTGTCCCAGATGCTTAAAGTGTTACCAAAATGGGTAAAGTACAAGGCAAAGAAAACTGTGGGCACTCAGAACGAATCAGTTTTCCCCATTTTGACAATGCAGGATTGTGCAGTGGAGGTTTGTGCAAGTTTCTGAGCATGTTCTCAGCAGAGAGTTTGCTTTAGTCTAATTCAGTTGCAGGTGCCATAGAATAAAATATGGTGTGAGGTGCATCCTGTGGACTGAAGAATTGCAAACACATCCACCTCAGTATCTGTGAAATGAGCACTAGGAGCTGCTGTAAAATCCAAGCTGCTCAGGTTGCTCCTCGGAGTTGCTGATACTTTCCATGCAGTTGTAGCTATCCCTGGGTGACCCACGAGTAGTTAAATCAGGGCATTTAACTTGACTATTCAGATTTCTCTGCAAGATGCAACAATATTGTTGCTAGTCAAGTTCCCACTTGGTAGAAGGTGACAGCAGCCAGCACATCCATCCCACCAGTCTCCCAAACAGTTGTCCGTGTGTACCAGATGTCCGTAATTCAGGCATTTGTAACCTGGGGAGGATCTGTACAGATAAACATAAATGCTCTTGCCCATAGCTCCCTTAAACTCCTTGCCCTCAACAGTCCGTTTTAGTCCCAAGCTGGAGCAGCCTGACAGGCTCCTCATTATTCTGGCGAATATAGCAGCAGCACGTCTTTCTGGTGTTTTACAGCAGCAGCTCTCCTCGATGGGAATAGCAGTCACAATTGGCATTAGGAAGGCTTTATGACAGCAATCTGCATCAAGATCAAGAGCAGTACATAAGTTTCCGACATTGTTATTGTAGCAGGCATTTGTGGAGCATTAGAACATTCTCATTGATAAAATCATCAGATATCAACTGTTTTGTGCATTGTAAACCTGTCACTGAAAGTACATTTCCAGGATAACTGGCTTTGGTGGTTGACCAATTATTCTTGCATGTACTGAGATGCAGTGAAAATCTTATGGTGTGCCATCCAGAAAGATCCTTGTGTGCATAAGTACATTGAAGTAGAACTAAAGGAAACACAATAGCATGGAGATGGTGTTACATCACAGAGAAAGTGTAGGGCCATGACGTGATAAAATGAAAGATCAAGAATTTGTTCTGTACGAGGATCTTAATACAGTAGGAGAGAAGCTGTCCATGAGCTTGGTGGAAGGTGTTGTGTTCTTAAATTTTGTATCTTCTGCCTGACTTGGGGGAGGGGATTTGGCAGTGGGCATTTAACAGGGGAGAGAGTGACCATGATGGCAGGTTCCTCGATTATGTTGGCTGCTTTTCTGATTCAGCAGGAAATACTGGCACAGTCTGCGGAGGTAAGGCTGGTTTTCATATAGACTGGACTGGTATATTTGCATTGTCAGGTTCTTGTGGTCTAAAACAGTGGAGAATCCTTTCTTCTGCAGGACTGGGGAGAAAGGTAAAGGAACCAGAATGAGGAATTACAGGTTAGTGTGCATTAAGTCTAGAACCACGAGGCAGACCATTGAGTCCATCTGCTCTGACTGAGAGTGCTATACTGTTTAATCTAAACATTCAGTGTACTCCATTCGTACTTCAGCTGAAATCCATGTGTTAGTCACCTCTTCTACCCCCTGTGTTAAACAATTTGAATGCTTCAAATGGTTTCGGTGTGTCTGACCCAGGAAAGTGTGGAATATACAGTTACAAACTCAATCCATTCGTCAGCCGAATGTGGTGCTAATGTTGTCAGACTTAATTCTTCATTAAAGTAATTAAGTGCAGAGAAATAGATGGCTGGCAGCAAGTTAGGAAGTTACAAATCAATGTACTGAATGAAAATTGCTGCTTTAGTATTGCTCAAATATACAGTGTTACAAGGACTAGACCATCTAATGACAGTCAGTTTCAAATCAAGTTTTTAAAACTGTGGGTAATAAAGATCTGCTTAACGCTTTGCCAATGGCATACGTGAATGTATTCAATGAATGTTTGCACTGTACAAAGCCACATAGCGGTGGAATTAATGGTTGTCGACTGGGACACCAACCGTTGTCCATTCCCCCGTTGGCCCATAAACTCCATCAGGGAGAGAATCCATCTTTGTGAAGCACATTTCTCTATTACTTTCCATCTTCCATTTAAAATCCTTTCCTGACCTTTCCCTTTCATCTCCATGGACTCTCTCTATCCTATATCCTTGGAGATAGCTGCAGTCCAAGTTTAACTGCTACGTCATTGATGGGACTGCCCTCATACTCCCAAGGGACAAAGCTTTCAAACTCAGTTAAACTGTTAATGCTTATTTCCTTAATCAGAGTTTCTGTCCCTGTAAGGCCCAGTGGTGGTCTTTGTTTGATAATGGCTCTGTGAACTACTTCTGGGTGTTCTGCTCTGTTACAGGTACTACATTAGTGTACATTGTTAATGACCCAAAGTGATCGTACGGTGGTTCTCTTCAAAATTCCTGAAAAGTTTTATTGAGTGGCTCAATCATCACAAACTGCATTTTCTTTTTTGAGTGGGGGATGGGGGATTAGAAAATGGGCAGTGAAAAATAACCAGGCACCTTCTGTGAGGTATCTGTGGACTTATGTCTCTGCCAGGGGTCTTAATACGGAGAGGAGAGCACAGGAAAAAAAAAAACTTGAGTTTAAAAATCATTGTAAACTTGGAAGGGGGGACTGGTTGGGAATTGTTCAGCAGCTTTGGGCTTGTCACTGAGTTGCTCATCAGTGTTAAGTGACAAACTACATGCTGATTGATTAATTTTCCTCAGCATCAGAGGAAGATACACACAGTGAAATGGTGATGCACAGCTATTACCTCCCAACTGCAGAGACGCTGTTTCTTTGTGTGGAGTTTACACCTTCTACCAGTGCTTACATGGGATTAACCTGGATGAGATATGTGCAATATCTGTTTCCCCTGGCTGGAATACACACAGTATGCTTCCACCTGGTTGAGACACCTGAAGATAAAGTCATACAAAAAGGGGGGATCTCTGCACGTGCTGGAAACCAGACATAGAATATAGAGCAATACATCACCTGTGGTGTACATCACGGGAGCAGATCCATCAGTCCATGGTGTACATCACGGGAGTAGGTCTATCAGTCCATGGTGTACATCACGGGAGTAGGTCTATCAGTCCATGGTGTACATCACGGGAGCAGGTCTATCAGTCCATGGTGTACATCACGGGAGCAGGTCTATCAGTCCATGGTGTACATCACGGGAGCAGGTCCATCAGTCCATGGTGTACATCACGGGAGAAGGTCCATCAGTCCATGGTGTACATCACAGGCGTAGGTCTATCAGTCCATGATGTACATCACGGGAGTAGGTCTATCAGTCCATGGTGTACATCACGGGAGTAGGTCTATCAGTCCATGGTGTACATCACGGGAGTAGGTCTATCAGTCCATCGTGTACATCACGGGAGTAGGTCTATCAGTCCATGGTGTACATCACGGGAGTAGATCTATCAGTCCATGGTGTACATCACGGGAGTAGGTCTATCAGTCCATGGTGTACATCACGGGAGTAGATCTATCAGTCCATGGTGTACATCACGGGAGTAGGTCTGTCAGTCCATGGTGTACATCACGGGAGTAGGTCCATCACCCATGATATCTGTGTCATCATCATGTGAAATCAAAGTCACTGCCTGAATGTTCATGAACTTATGTAACAGCCCTTTAGACTCTGCTATTGTGTCTGCTTCCACCACCACCTATGGTGGCCCTTCCCACGAGAGCATTCGTTTTATCGAAAGGCCTGGAGTAAGGATCAACAAATTCATTCCCACCCAGACAGCAGGGGAATCAATTTTAAAATTTAAACCTCTTGAACCTAGTACTTGCAATCTCTTAAGCCACACAATTCAGAAACATTAAATGTTGGCCTTGTAACTTTTAATTAAAAGGTTGTTTTAAATGCATCTTGCCCAGCCACTTTGTTTGTCAGAGAGAAGCATCTGTGAGGAGAAAACACTGCCCTTAAGTGTAATGTTTTCACAGAACTTGTTTGTACCCAGTGTTGTTTTTCACTCTGCATCCCAAAGTCAAGTCAGAATCAGTTGCCATCCAAATGTCAGACTGGGTGCTAATGTCTCGCAGCCTCTCATCAAACACAGGAGTGATGTTGTGTATTCTAGGAACTCCAGGTTTAGACTGTGATAATTCCCGAGTAGTGGGATATGTGGATTGCAAGCTTTCTCAGGGCAATGCTTATCCTTTTGGATCGCAGAATTTGCCAGCAGCCTTTGTAATGCAAACGTCGGAGTCAGCAATTGTAACTAGAAACTGCAGTGAGTCCATGTGTGCAACCAAGGAAAGATGTGTGGAGTTTCAGCTCCAGCTGTTTAACAGATAAATATTTAGTATACAAATTGTGCAATCCTAGGCAAGATCTCTGCAGCCACCATACTTCCACAGCACTGTTCCATGGTTCAAGTTAAGGTTTTCTATGTTGCTGCAGATAAAATTCATTTAAAAAAATGTAAGAGGGAAGAAATGTTTACACCCCAAAATGGAATCTTGACCTATTGTCTGCCTTCAATGCATTTTCTCTGTACGCTCTATTCTGCGATTGTTTTCCCCTTGTACTGCCTTGGTGTGTAAATGCGATGAAATGATCTGCTTGGATGGTAAATTGGTCTATTATTGCCATTTGTTCCAAAGTTCAGTGGAAAAATTTGTCTTCCTTACTGCACATACAATTATCATCTATCTTATTGTACTGGGCGATTGTTTACTAGTCTTCTAATAGAGCATGCAAGTAATTTTTTCACTATACCTCGGTGCAAGTGACAATAATAAGCCAGTGTATTAGTTTAATTTAGGATTGGTGTAAGTGGATGATTAATGGTTGGCATGGAGTAAATGGACCGAAGGGCTCGTTTCTGTGCTTTGTGACTCTAATGACTCATAACCCAGCACTCTAACGTGACCAATTAAAGTTAATGTTGCAGTATTTAACAATAGTGCAGTCAGTTTAGCATTTACATTTGTTAGGAGTTGTAGCTTGTAGGAAATGCAGAGACCAGAGTTTTATAACTGTTCTCTTCAGATCTCATAGAGCTGATAACTGTTCTCATCAGATCTAAGTCTCTAGGCAATTTATCATACCGATTTACTTGTTATCTTTCCACAGTTGGCTGAGTAGTAATGGGTTACACTTTATAACCCTTAGTTTGTATTTTGTTTCTGCGCATTATTTCATGAATACACTGAACCTCTGTCTTGTCTATCATTAAACCTCCATGCTAGCAATCTGGAGTAATAGGCTGAGATTGTCTTCATTGTTCATGCATCAAAGTTGGAAATAGTTTGAATGTATACCTCTGGTCTGAAAATAGATATGCATTTTGTGAGGTGGAGAGGGAAGTTCTATTTAAACAAATATTAAGCCTAAATGTGCTACATTAAATTTGTTTATTATTGCCATATGTAGTAAGGTGCAATGTAAAACATTGTTTCCCTTGCCATCCATACAGATCATTTCATCACATCAGTATGTCGAGGTAGTGCAAGGGAAAGGCAATAACCGATTCAGAATATAGTGTTACTGTAAGTGCAGAGCCATGATGAGGTTGATTATGAGTCAAGAGTCCATCTTAATGTTTAGTAGTCTGACAACAGCAGGAAGAAAGCTATCCATGAGCCTCAAATGGTACATGATTTATACCTTCTAAAGCCTGAGAGTGTTGGGTGGGGGGGGGGGTTGATGCAGAAGGAAGTATCTAGGGTGGGTAGGATCATTGATAATGTTGACTGCTTTACTGAGGTAGCGAAAAGTGTTAAAATGCCACGGAGGAGAGGCTGGTTTCAGTGATGTGCTGAGCTGCATCCACAACTTCCTGCAGTTTCTTGCTGTCTCGGACAAAGTAGTTACCATATCAAGCCATGAGGCATCCGAACAGAATGCTTTCTGTGGTGCATCTGTAAAGATTGTCTCCTGATGAAGTAGAGGAGCTGGTGCACTTTGAAGTGGCTGGTTTTGGTACCAGGTCGCTCAGCTGACAATGAATTGCACTCTGTTTCTCTTGGGCTTTAATATATGATCCAGTGATGTTGAGTCAAGGTCAGTTGACCTTGGCTGTAACACCAGGCTGCTGCAAACGTGAAGTTGAGTTGGTCATATGGATAAGTAATGTCTGTACAGGTGCAATGAAAAGCTTACTTGCAACAGCATCACAGGTACATTGCAACTTTCTCAAAGAAAACACAAATTATATAGAGATTTTACAGGAGAATGCAAAGCAAAAACAAAAGTACATTTTAGTGCATTAAGTGGTCAAGAACCATGTGGTTGAAGGGATGTTGCTGTTCTTGGACCTGGTGGTGTGGGACTTCAGCCTTCTGTCCCTCCTGCCCAGTGATAGCTGCAAGAAGATGGAATGGCCCAGATAGTGGGGATGTTTGGATGTTGCCGCCTTAAGACAGTGCCTCCTGTAGATATGGAGGAATGTGCCCAGGGTGTATTAGGCTAAGTCTGCTCCTCAGTTCGTGTGCATTTAAATTGCTGTATTTGCACATGATACAACTTGTAAGGATACTTACAATAGTACATCTGTAGAAGTTTTTATAGAGTATTTGGTGACAAGCTGAACCTCTGTTTTTATGTCAAAGGAAAAAGTTGGTCATTTCCACCTACCCTGTCTATTTTTTTAAAATCACGGTGAACACTATCGCCCAGTATTTGATATCTGTTTAATTTTTCCAGATCTTTTATGTCCTCACATCAAGGCAGAATCTTTCTCTGCATTATTCCCTTTGATGTACTGTGCAGTGGAAGAGTTGGGATGTTGTTGCTACATGTATTCTGTAGACAGGAGACTGAAGGAACTCAGCAGGTCGATGCAGAGTTTTGACCCAAAATGTTGACAATTTGTTTCCCTCCACAGATGCTGCAAGCATGCTGCTCAACCTGCTGGGTTCCTCCGGCAGATTTTTTTATCGCTTGAAGTATTGTACAAAGTTCTGATCCCCTCGCTGCAAGAAGGGTGTCATTAAGTTGGAATGTGTTCAGAAAAGATTCACTGGGGTTTTACTCGGTCTGGGGAGTCTTGAGTTTTAAGGAAAGATTGGATAGACTGGATTTTTTATGCCCTGGAGTGTATAAGGCAAGTGCAATTAAAACATTCAAAAAGTATTTGGGCAGTTACATACATGGTAGATGTTTAGGGAGCTTTTGGGTTGAATGCATGGGTGAGTCCAGCTGAAGGGCCTGTTTATATGCTGTGTAACTCTGAGTCTATAATATGAATCCCGATGCTGTGCTGGAGATCTAATTGCAAGTTGCCATGAGTGGGAGCATCCTCTTGTGTTCCAGCCACAAATTATTCCTCAGGGTTGTGCAACGGAATAAAATTCACCCTCATGGAATTGATAAGGGATCTAGAAAAGTAAGTAAGTAGAGATGCATGCATACGCACACACACACAGTTTTTTCCATTTAGTAGGTGAGTCTAGGATCAGAGGGCACAGCCTTGAAATAAAGAGACATCCCTTTAGAACTGAGATGAAGGGGGATTTCTTCAGCCAGTGGTTGGAGAATCTGGAATTCATTGCCACAGAGGAAACTGGAGGTCAAGTAGTGAGTGTATTTAGGATGGAGAACAACTGAGGTCAGTAGGTTCTTGATTGGTAAGAGGGTTAGGATTATGGGAAGAATAGGGTTGAAACACATAATCACTTGTGCGAACCTTCTGCTTTTAACAGTCTGTAGAATCCCTTAGGATTCTCCTTCACCTCGTCTGCTAAGGCAACTTCATGCCTTCTTTTAGCCTCCTAATTTTCTTAAATGTTCTCTTGCCTTTCTCATACTC
This sequence comes from Hemitrygon akajei, assembly GCF_048418815.1. NCBI lineage: Eukaryota > Metazoa > Chordata > Chondrichthyes > Myliobatiformes > Dasyatidae > Hemitrygon > Hemitrygon akajei. The sequence goes on along the minus strand of NC_133132.1, from coordinate 62,041,076 downwards.
TATAAGCAACCTCATTTGTTCCTACCTGCCTATACCTGCTATGCACCTCCTTTTTTTCTCTCCCTTGACCAAGGCCTCAATAATCTCTTGAAAACCAAGATTCCCCAAACCTGTTCTTACCTTTTATGCTGACAGGCTCATACAAGCTTTGTACTCTCAGAATTTTTCTTTTGAAGGCTTTTCCACTTACCAAGTAGATCTTTGCCTGAAAGCAGCCTGTCCCAATCTTTCTGATACCATCAAAAATGGCCCTTCTCCAATTCAGAATCTCGGCCTGCAGACCAGACTTATCTTTTTTTCCACAGTTACTTTGCATCTAGTGATTACTATGCCATTAGTTTCAAAACCTCCGTCGCCTACCCTGTGTCATTTCCTAATAGGACATTAAGTATTGAACATTCTCTCATTGGGACTTCTATGTACCAATTAAGGAAACTTTCCTGAATTCATTTGGCAAACTGCTTCCCATCTAGTCCTATTGCAGATAGAAGTCCTAGTCAATATGTGGAAAGTTTAAAATCACCAACTATAACAACCTTGTGTTTCTTGCAACAGTCTGCAATCTTTCTAACAATTTTGTTCCTTTAAATTCCATGTAACTCTATATATATCCTATCTATCATCCCCTCAGACTCTTGAATGATCTGGAGTGACTGAAGCCTCAAAATCCCCACTGTAACACTGCCCACTCCAGCAATGGCCGCTGTGCTTGCTCCTCCCTTATTTTAATTTGTTCTTGCCAATCAATCCCAATCGCTGATTGGCCACTACACAAAACACCAAACTACTGCAAAGCAATGCCTATGTACTCAATTGGCAAACCTGAATGAGCTACATCTTCTCACGATTGGCTGCTGTTCAAAGCACAGTAAAGTTTTAATGAAGTACCAGTCTTCAAGGATTAATTGTCCATTCAGAAATCTGACGATGGAGTGGAAGAAGCTGTTTCTGAATTGAGTGAGTGTGGGTCTTCTGGCTTCTGTATCTCCCCCTGGATGGTAGTAAACAGAGGGCATATCCCAGATGATGAGGGTCCTTAATGATGGATGCAGCTTCCTTGGCGCTCTGCCTGTTGAAGACATCCCCTGGTGGGGAGGGTTGTGCCTGTGATGGAGCTGGCTGTTCACAGAGTTCTGTAGCCTCTTGCGGTGCTGTATATTGGATGCTCCGTAACAAGCTGTGGTGTAGAGTGTAGAATGCTTTTCGCTGTACATCTATACAAACTTGCAAGAGTCTTTGGTGACATAGCTGATCTCCCAATGAAGTAAAGCGATTGGCATGCTGCCTTCATGACTGCATAAATGTGTTGGACCCAGGACAAATCCTCAGGAACTTGAAGATGCTCACCCTTTCCACAACAGATCCCTAATGAAGACTGGTGCATTTTCTCCTGGTTTTCACCCTTCTTGAAGTCCACATCGATTCCTTTGGTCTTGTTGACAATGAGTTTGAGGTTGTTATTGCAGTGTGCCACTTGTTACTGACTTCATTAAAACCTGTGTGGATGAGTTTGTGCCTACAAAAACTTGCTGTATATTCCCAAACCAAAAGCCATGGATGAACCAGAAGGTTCGTAGTCTGCTAAGGTGTTTATGTCCGCTGACTCAGGTGTTTATAAGAAAACCAGCTACAACTTGCAAAAGGCTATTTCAAGAGCCAAGAAACAATTACGAGAGAGGTCAGAGGCAAAATCGGATGCATGTCAACTTGCAGCGTTCGCAGGCCATTACTTCTCAAAAAGCAAAACCCAACATCATCTTGAATGGCAGCGACAATTCACTATCAAACGAGTTCAACACCTTCTATGCTTGCTTTGAAAGGGAGAATAAAACCATCTATGAGGATCTCAGCAGCATCCAGTGACCTCTGTCTCAGAGACAACATTATGCTGTCTTTCACGGTGCTGAACCCTCGCAAGGCACCAGGGCCTGACAAGAGTACAAAGCTTTGAAAACCTTTGCCAGCCAACTAGTGGGGTATTCAAAGACATTTTCAATCGCTCACTGCTATAAACAAAGTTCCCTCCTGCTTCAAAAGGGGAACAATTATATCAGTGCCCAAGAAGAGCGGTGTGAGCTGCCATAACGACTATTGTCCAGTAGTGCACACATCTATGGTCTTGAAATGCTTTGAGAGGTTGATTGTGGCTAAAATCAACACCTGTCTCAGGAAGGACCTGGACCTCAATAGGTGAGGGGCTCTCCACACAGCCGTGGATCACCTGGACAATGCAAACACCCATATCAGGATGCTGTTTATTGGATTCTCAGCATTTGACACCATCATTCCTCCAGTCCTGATCAAAAAGCTATAGAACCTAGACCTCTCTACTTTCCACTGCAACTGGATCCTCGACTTCCTAACCAGAAGACCACAGTCTGTGCAGATTGAACATTCCATTTCCACCTTGCTGATAATCAACACTGGCACACCACAGGGATGTGTGCTTAGCCAATGCTCTACTCTCTACACCCATGACTGTGTGACTAGGCATTGGTCAAACAGCGTCTATAAATTTGCTGATGATACAACCGTTGTGGGCAGAATTTCAGATGGTGACGAAAGGGTGTAGAGGAGTGAGATATATACCAGCCAGTTGAGTGGTGTTGCAGCATGACCTTATTCTCAATGTGAGCAAGACCAAAGAACTGTTTGTGGACTTCAGATGGTAAGACAAGGGAACACAAACCAATCCTTATGGAGGGATCAGAAGTGGAGAGAGTGAGAAATTTTGAATTCCTCAGTGTCAATATCACTGGGGACCTAACCTGGACGAAACATATTAATGCAGCTATAATGAAGGCAAGAAAGCGGCTATATTTCATTAGGAGTTTGAGATTTGGTTTGTCAACTCAAAAACTCAAACTTCTACAAATGTACTGTGGAGAACATTCTGACTGGCTGCATCACCATCTGGTATTGGGGGGGGGGGGGGGGTGCTACTGCACGAGATCGAAGAAAGTTGCAGAAACTTGTTAAATTACACAGCTCCATCATGGATGCCAACCTTCGTATCCAAGACATCTTCAAAGGGCATCCATCGTTAAGGATCCCCACCATCAACGAATATATATACTTAATGTAACTCAGTTTTTTTTCCTCTGTATTTCATGGTACTGCTGTCATAAGGTTAACAAATTTCACGACATAGTCATGTGATATTAAACCTGATTCTGATTCTAATCATCAATCAGCTAGTCTGTCTTATTCCTGTATGCCTCCTTATCACCATCTGAGTTTCTGCCAACAATAGCAGTTTCATTTGCAAATTTATAGATGATATTTGAGCTATGCCAAGCCACACAGACAGAGTGGTGGCTAAGCACACATCTGTGAGGTGCACCTGTGTTCATTATCAGTGAGGAGGAGATGTTGTCATTGATCTATATTGACTGTGGTCTCCCACTAAGAAAGTTGAGGATCCTGTTGCAGCAGGAGGTACAGAGGTTTAGGGTTTGAAGCTTCTAGACTAGTTCCAATAGGATGATGGTATTGAATGCTGAACTATATTTGAAAAGCAGCAGGTTCAAGTCTTTGCTCAGGCAGGAGTAATTCTAGCGATAACCAACCTCTGGAAGTACTCCATGGTAGATTTGTGTGCTACTGGTTGGTAGTTGTTAAGATGGCTCACCCTGCCTCTGGCACTAGTATGATTGCTGTCCTTTCAAAGTCGGCTCAGACCGCAGCAGTGAGAGGTTGAAGGTTTTCTTGAGCTCTCCAGCTAGCTGGTCAGCATAGGATTTCAGTACACCGTAGTGGCCTGACATCTTGTGCCTTGGTCAGGAGGTATGCCACCAGGTTCAAGAACAGCTACTTCAGCTGTTTGGTTGTTGAAATGCCTGCACAACCCCAATAGCTACCTCAGTACAGCAACACTGTGACATTGTTTTATGTTGTTCTGATTGTGTTCTTTCTTGTATAATTTAATTTAATTTGTTTTTCAGTATGTTTAATACTGTGTGCCTGTGATGCTGCTGTAAGTTTCATTGCACCTCTGAAGACATGTACATGTGAGGAATCTGACTTTGACAGGGTATAAATGCCATGGAAAATTAGCAGCGAGACGTAGAGTCATACAGCATGGAAACAGGTCCTTTGGCCCAACTCGTCCATTCAAGGTTCAAAGTAAATTTATTATCAAAGTACATCATTGTCACCACTTACAACCCTGAGATTCACTTTCTAACCAGCATACTCAGTAAATCCATAGAATAATTACCAGAACAGAATCAATGAAAGACAGCACCAACTTGGGCTTTCAAAAGACAACAAACCACAAATACAAAAGGAAAGAAATAACAATAATAAATAAATAAACAATAAGTATCAAAAACAAGATATGAAGAGTCCTTGAAAGTGAGTCCATAGGTTGTGCGGACTTTTCAATGATGGGGCAAGTGCAGTTGAGGAAAGGTATCTCCTTTTGTTCAAGAGCCTGTTGGTTGAGGGGTAATAACTGTTCTTGAACCTGGTGATGTGAGTCCTGAGGCTTCTATATACACTTTTCTGATGACTGCAGCGAGAAGAGAGCATGTCTTGGGTAGGGGGTTCCTTGATGTTGGATGCTGCTTTCCTGTGATGGTGTTTCATGTAGATGTGCTCAGTGGTGCAGAGGGCTTTACCCATGATGGACTGGGCCATATCCACTACTTTTTATAGGACTTGCTGTTCCATACCAGGCTGTGATGCAGCCAGTCAGTATACTCTGCACTGCACACCTATAATGTTTGTCAAAGTTTTAGATGTTATATCAAATCTTCACAAACTCTGAAGAAATTAGAGCCACTGTCATGATTTCTTAGTAATTGCTCATATGCTGTGCCCAGGACACAGGACAGATCCGCCAAAATAATAACAACTAGAAATTTAAAGTTGTTGACCTTCTCCTCTGGTACTTTGATGAGGACTGGGTTGTGGACCTCAGGTTTCCTGCTCCTGAAGTCAATAATCAGCTCCTTGGTCTTACTGACTTTGAAAGGTTGTTTATGGCACCAATCACTCAGTCTCCCTTGTATATGCTGATTCATCACTGTCTTTGGTTCTGCCTACAACAGTGGCATCATCAGCAAACTTGAATACGCTTCAAGTTTGGCCACAGAGGCATAAGGGTAAAGCGAATAGAGCAGGGGGCTAAGCACCCAGCCTTGTATTTCATCTGGGGTAGCCTCCTACCTGATGGCATGAACATTGATTTCTTGAACCTCTGGTAATAATGAACCCCCCCTTCATTATTCCCCATTCCCCTTTCCCTCTATCACCTTATCTCTTTGCCTGCCCATTGCCTCCCTCTGGTGCTCATCCCCCCTTTTTCTTTCTTCGATGACCTTCTGACATCCTATCAGACTCCCCCTTCTTTAGCCCTGTATCTCTTTCACCAATCAACTTCCCAGCTCTTCACTTCACCCCTCCCCCTGGTGGTTTCACCTATCACCTTGTGTTTGTTCTTCCCTCCCCCCCCCCCTTTTTAACTCTATTCATTTTTTTTTCAGTCCTACTGAAGGGTCTTGGCCCAAAACATCAACTGTACTCTTTTCCATAGATGCTGCCTGACCTACTGAGTTCCTCCAGCATTTTGGATGTTCAGCACCTGTAGACTTTCTCTTTCTTGTTATAAAATAGATGTCCACTTTTCTGAATAAGCCTCTGTAAAGCATTTTGTAGCATACATTAGCTACCATGTTGTAGAAGTTTGTAATGAGAAAGCTGTTGTCAGTAGTGTAAGCACTCCCAAGGGCCAGGCAGGGGCTGTATATTCAGTGTGAGTGAAACAAGCTGCAGGAGGGATTGTCCACCAGGTGGCAGTCACACCGTGCAGGGGAGCAGACTCACTGACTCCCTGAGGTGTAAAATCTGAATGCTTGCAGCAACTATTTCACAAAGTGGCCCGTGCAGGAATGCGTTCTAGACTTGGCCAGTCAGGAGAGGTAAGAAGTAGAAGCAGATGTTGGATGGGTCAGGTAGTATCTCTGGATGAAATGGATAGTCAATGTTTCGGGTTGAGACCCTTCACCTAGAGTAGGCTCTATTGGTGGAAGAATCTCAAATGAGGATCATAGTTATAAGACTGGGAGGGAGGGCAGTCTTTTGAAATTGGGAGTGTTTAAAGGGAAGGAAATGATTTTTAAGCATTGGAGAATTGGATCATTATTATTGTCATATGTACTGAAAAGCTTTTGTTTGCATGCTATCCAGACAAATCGCTCCGTACATTAGTAGAAAGAAAACGTAATGTAGAATAATGTGTGGTTACAAAGTGTAAGGGCTCTGCAGAGGTAGATTGGGAGATGTTCTGTAGCACATGAGCAATTCATTCAAGAGTCTTATAACAGCAGGATCGAAGCTGTCCTTGAGCCTGCTGGCACATGCTTTAATTTTTTTTAAACCTTCTGCCTGATGGGAGAGGAGAGAAGAGAATGGCCAGGGCAAGGTTGAGGAACCAAGGGTCCCACTCCTGGTACATTAAATGTAAAGCTAAAAATGCCCAAGTAACACTTGTTCAATGCAAGTGATTCCCTCCCAACCCCGAAACAAGTGAGTCTGGTTATAATATAATGCTGGCGACTCTGACTCCTCGGCTCCTTTCCATTGCCTCTGTTGAATGACTGTGACTTTTCCTCTCCCTACCCCTCCACAGGAACCACGACTGGAGGATTGGAGAACATTTAACTCTGCAGAGGAGCTTGAATGCTTGGGACTGGACAGGCTGAAAAGTGAACTGATGGAGATGGGGTTAAAATGTGGCGGGACCCTACAGGAGAGGGCTGCCAGACTTTTTTCTGTGAAGGGCCTTTCCAGGGAGCAGATTGACCCTACACTCTTTTCCAAGCCAGCTAAAGGAAAGAAAAGATGAAGAACCGTTTAATTCTTCACCAACTCCTGAAGATGGGCAGGTGAAGAAACAGACATGTTTACACTCTGGGATTCTTTCCAGAGTCTCCAGAATTGCTTACCCACACTTTGTGATGTGTGGTGGGGAATATGGTTTTCAGTTTGAACATGCGTGTGTGGGCACTGGCTACTTGAGCCACTCTTCTGTGCATTGCTTGGACATCTGACTCACTCTTGGATTCTGTGCTTCATGCTGGCTGTTAGCAGGGCTTCAGAGCAAAGCCAGGCTCTCTGAACAGAGACTGAGTTGTTCATCTCTTCAGTTTTTAAAAATTGGTGAAAAAAATAAATATAAACTAGCTTTTAATTTTATGTTCTCAGCTTTTTTTTCTGCTGTGGTGCATCATTTGGGTGCCAGTCACTGACTGCTGATGAGCATGTCCTTTTGGGTGTCGGTCACTGTTGATTCCCAGTGGATCCTGTGGGTGGCAGTCACTGTTGACTTCAGTGACAGTGGGGAGGGGGGGTACTGAGGAGATCCCGGTTGGTTAATGCTACTCTCTGAGCAATGGACTTAAAACAAAGGAAAGAAGCTTGTTCCTGACTGGCATTGGACTTGGACTTGAACATGAACATGTCTGTTGATGTTTTAACTGGGAGATGAGTGCGCCAGTGTTGTACCCTGGCCCAAGGAGTTTAATAAATGCTGCGGGTATCTATTTGGAGCAACACACATTCTAATGCTCTTGCAAACTTGATAACCAGCCTATCTAAGTTCTCATCCATAACAGAAACAGCAGAGGTCCCAGGTTGGATCCCTGTGGAACACCACTAGCCACAGTCCTCCAGCCAAAATAAGTCTCATCCCATTTCTCTGGGCAGCCAATTCTGAACCCAAACAGCCAACTTACAAAGTATCTTAATCTTCTGGAGGAGCCTCCAAAGAGGGACCTTGTCAAATGCCTTACTAAAATCCATGTAAACAGTGTCCATTGCTCTACCTTTATCATTCGCCTTCATCACCTGCTTGAAAATTCAGTCAACGCATGACTGGCCCCACATGCTGACTGGCCTTAATTAGACCATGCTTTTCCATATGCTCATACAGTCAACTCTATCCCTAAGAATCCTCTCCAGTAACTTAATTGTCACTAACATGTGACTCATCTGTCAATAGTTTCTTGGATTATTCCTGTTAACCTCTTGGAATAATGGACCTCACCTGTGGCAAGAGAGGACTTGAAGATATCAGCCAAGGTCCCAACAATCTCCTGTAACACATACAAAATGCTGGAGGAGTTTGGCATGACAGGCAGCATCTATGGAAGGGAATAAATAGTCAACGTTTCAGGCAGAGACTGAAATATCATCTCATCTTTATATAGACAAAGCACCCAGAAATCTCATCAAGAAGTTCCCCTAAGGTACATTTTACCTATACTTGCCAATTTTTGATGCTCTTTTTCTAAGAAAAAGCTGAGTGACTTCACCTTTCAATGCCCTCATGATTTTATAAACCTCCATAACGTCATCCCCCATTCTCCTGTGCTTTAAGGAATAAAGTCCCAGCCTACCCATAGACTCCCTATAGCTCAGGCCCTTAACTCCTGGTAACATTCTCATAAATCTTCTTTGCAAACCTTCTATCTTAGTGATTCCTTTCCTATAAAAGGGTGACCAAAACTGTACATAATGCACCCCAATTGTGTAGCCTAACTAATATCGTGCAAGTGCAGCATAACATCCTGACCTGTATATCCAATGCCCATGTGTCAAAGGCCACCTTCAACCCCCTCTCTAAATGAGACACCACTTTCAGTAAACTACGTACATCACGATCTCTCTGTTCCCCTTAAGCCCTTTCATATTTGACATATGTACCCTGGGATAAAGACCCATCTATGCCTCCTATAATTTTATAAACTTTTATCAGGTGAGCCCTCTGCCTTTAACGCTCTGGAAAAATAATTCAAGCTTGTCCAACCTTTCTATAGCTCATACACTCTAATCAATCACCTTCAATATCATGATCAGCCTCCTCTATACCCTCGCTGAAGTCTGCACGTCCTTCCTGTCGCAAATGAGGGAAAATCTACACATGCTGGAAATCTGAGCAGCACACACAAAATGCTGGAGGAGCTCAGCAGGACAGGCAGCATCTAGGAAAAGAGTAGAGTTGACATTTCGGGCTGAGACCTTTCAGCGGGACTTCCTGCAATGGGCAACCTGAACTGTGATGGAACGGTCCTGACGAAGGGTCTCGGCCCGAAACGTCGACAGTGCTTCTCCCTATAGATGCTGCCTGGCCTGCTGTGTTCCACCAGCATTTTGTGTGTGCTGTTTGAATTTCCAGCATCTGCAGATTTCCTCGTGTTTGCTGTGATGGAAGATGCAACAGCTGATGTAGTTTGCAGTGGGTATTAGGCGGATTCCTGTTTTAAAACCGAGCTGCCATGTGGAAGTTGATCTCATCACAGTGTGATTGCTCTGTTAAATGAATCTAATAAAAGTCAGTTAACTCCATAGTTAATGGTCCTTAACCATTGAAGGAGATTACATTAGAAAAGACATAGAGGGGTGTTCAGGACATTTTCAAATGTGTTTAAGGATTGTATTGATCGCCACTTAGCACCTCTTTAGGAGTGAAGAACTCTGATCACGGGCCTCTGTGCTCTTGAGATCTTTTCCATGGACTGTAGCTGGGTTGCCTGCCGACAAACCCATTTATTGTGAGCTGCTGGGGAGAAAGGGTCCTTTTCTGATGACTGTAAGTGTGCTGACACCAGGGTCTTGCACTCCTGGTTGTCAGCCCATGCCTACTTTTGTTGGGTGCTGCTGAACCCAAAAACAACAGGCTTTAACACTCAGCTGAGTTGCTGCCTTACTGTTGGTAAATCAGTTTATTATTGTCACATGTATTAAGGTACAGTGAAAAATTCTGTTTTGCAAGTTGTCCATACAGATTATTTTTTCATCATGTCGACACCTTGAGAGAGTGCAAGGAAAGAAACAATAACAATACAGAATAAAGTGTTACAGAAAAAGTGCAGTGCAGGCAGACAATAAGATGCAAGGTCATTGGAAGCTGGATTGTCAGGTCAAGGCTCCATTTTATGATACCAGAGGGCTGCCCAACAGCGGGATAGAAGCTGTCCTTGAGGCTGATGATACTTGCTTTTGGTTCTTCTAGCCTATGGTAAGAGGTAGGAGCGAGAATGTCCGGACTGGGTGGGATCTTCGATTATGCTACTTGCTTTACTGAGGCAGCAAGATGGAGTGCGTGGAAGGGAGGCTGGTTTCTGTGATGTGCTGACCTGTGCCCACCATTCAGCTGTTTCTTTTGGTCTTGTACCATGTATTCCATAATGAACATCTAGGCTGAGAGTTGTGCCCCACATTTCAGTAACACTCTTCTCCACTGCTCAACTTCTCTTCCCACTTTCAATTTGACAGCGAGAAAATGCTGTTGACAGCTGGACTCGAATCACCAAAGCATGGAAGGTTAAATGCTGGTACATTGGATTAGTATTGATGGGTACCTGATGATCAGCATTGACATGATAGGCCTCTTTGACCCTATGACCGTGTGACAATTAGGGTGGAGTGCCAGTTACACAGTAAAACTAAGGTTCATTCTTATGGAGAACTGTAAATTAGTAAATGGGTGCGTGTTGCTTTTCTCAATTTAAATATCTGAGTGAGATCCTGGGAACACCAATACTTGGAAATCCCCCTCCAAGTCACTCACCATCCTGACTTGGAAACATACCGCTGTTCGTTCATTTTCACTAGATCAAAATCATGGAATTCCCTCCCTAACAGCACAGTGGGTGAGCCAACACCTCAGGGACTGCAGTGGTTCAAGAAGGCAGCTCATCAGCACCTTCTCAAGGGCAACTAGGGATGCGCAATAAATGCTGGCTTAGCTGGCAACGTCTACACCCTGTAAATGAATAAATAAGTAAATTAAAAAGTCCTTATCGAAGGATCAGAAGTGGAGAGAGTGAGCAATTTCTAGTTCCTGGATGTCAACATCTCTGAGGATCTATCCAAGGCCCAACGTATCGATGCAGTTACAATGAAGGCACAACGGTGGCTATATTTCGTTAGAAGTTTGAGGAGAAAGGTAAGTCACCAAAGACACACACAAATTTCTGTAGATGTACCATGAAGAGCATTCTAACTGGCTACATCACTGTTTGGTATTGGGGGGGGGGGGGGGCAGTGTCGGACACTGTACAGCATCAAAAGCTGCAGAAAGTTGTGAAATTAGCTCCATCATGGGCACTAGCCTCCATAGCAGCCAGGTCATCTTCAAGGAGCAATGCCTCAAAAAATGCAGCACCCTTCATTACAAACCCTCATCACCCAGGACATGCCCTCTTCTCATTGCTACCATCAGGGAGGAGATGCAGGAGCCTGAAGGCACACACTCAATGATTCAGGAAGAGCTTCTTCCCCTCTGCCATCAGATTTCTGGAATGGACATTGAACCCTTGAACACTAACTCTCTCTTTTCACACTACTTAATTTAACTTATTAAAATATATATACTTACTGTAATTCACTGTTTCTATTATTATATATTTCATTGTACTGCTGCCGCAAAAACAATTTTCATGACATAGGTAATTATATTAAATCTGATTCTGATTTCTCACCTTCCCAATCATTATTTTCTTTAAACATTAACCTAATTCCCATGTCTCTGCTGTTACAAAAAAATATAAGCACATCTTTTAAAGAAAAAGAATTAGAACAAATAAAAACAGCGTCCATTTTAGTGCAAAGTGATCTTAATGTTGCTAAGCTGTAGTGATTAGAGTTGTGCTAACTGGTTCAAGAACCAAGTGAATGAAGGTAAATAAGTAGCAGTTCTTGAACCTGGTGTGGGATTTCAGGCTTCCGTAGCTCCTGCCTGATGGCAGCTGTGAGAAGGTGGCATGGTGGAGATCTTTCTTGATGGATGTTGCCTTCTTGAGGTAGCACATTCTTTCTGTAGATGTTACCAATGATGGGAGGAGCCATTATGTATTCTGATAATCCTTTGTATGAACATGGTTCATGCCAACCTGCTGCCTCTTGGTGTATGTGACGTGTTAGCACTTTTCCCTGTGTGTCATAAGGCTTGGACCTGTTAATTTAGGTTTCCCAGTGCTCCTTTGTCTAAAGGGCCTTCCTCACCTGAATTGTGATAACTCCTGTTGCCCTATTTAGGAGAAGAGGGGAATTCGGAGAGTGACCATGCAGAAATATTAATCCCATCACCACCAAAACATAATCAGGCTGTTTGGAATATTGAACAAAAAGAATTGCTGGAAGAACTCAGCAGGTCAGGCAGCATCGGTGATGGATAATAGATGGTCAACGTTTCATTCTTCTGGACTTCATCAGCTGAATTCTTTCAGCAGGTAAGCTTTTGCTCCAGATTCTAGCATCTGTAGTTCTCCATGTCTCCAATGTGAGATTTTGCTGGCTGTGATAGTTTTGGAGAAATACACCTAATGTTGACCAAGCCAGTACTGAGATTACAGAAAATGTAGCTTCCAGTGCAACTCTGAACTGTGTGATCCACTGCTCCTGGTTCATTAACTATTATTCACCCATAAAGCCCATTTCAGAATTTTGACTGCTTCTTTATGCTTACCCCAACTCCGTTTATCATCTCTGGTGCTTTGGGCACTAGTTGGTGTTGCTGCTTCACATCTTCAGAGACCAGATTCATTCCTGGCCTCGGGTGCTGTTAGCGTGGAGTTTGCACATTCTGCAAGAGTGGCATGGTAGCATGCTTTACAGTGGCAGCAATCATCGATTGGGTTTCAAGTTCCACATCGTCTGTAAAAAGTTTGTACATTGTCCCCATGACTTTGTACGAATCTTCAGGAACTCCATTTTCCTCCACATTCCAAAGATGAACGGTTAGGGTTAGTGAACTTTGGACACGCTATAATGGCACCAGAAGCATGGCAACACTTGGATGCTGCCTGGCACAATCCTTACTGATTTGATTTGACAAAAACAAGCTTATTTTGTTTTTCATGTGACAAATAAAGCTCATCTTAAAATCTTAATCTCCCCGTGGTGCTGGAAGGTTGTGCTTCTGTTCAGTAGGCTGCAGAGCCAATTTCCATGCAGATGTCTCTATGACATGAAAGAGGGTGGGTCTGTCACAGCACTCCCATGGAGAGTGCTGGCCAACAGAGGGACCGAGTACATAGTTCCCTTGGTACATAGTACCAAGTACAAGTGTTGTCACAAGTCGATAAGGTAAAGAAGGCGTTTGGCATGTTGGCATTGATTATAGAAGTTGGGATGATGTAGTTGTACAAGACGTTGATGAGGCTGCGTTTGAAATACTGTGTTCAGCTTTGGTCACCTCCAATAGAAAAGATGCCATTAAGTTGTAAAGAGTGCAGAGGAGTTTTACACGGGGCCTACTGCGACTCGAAGGACTGAGTTATGGAGAGAGTTTGGGCAGGTTGGGACTTCACTCAATGGAGTGTCAAAGACTGAGGGCAGAAGGGCAGAGGTAGGTTGAATGCACACAGTCTTTTTCCCTGAACTTGGAGAATCAAGAGCTAGAGGGCAGAGGTTCAATAGGAACCCAAGGAGCAATATCTTCACCAAGAGCATGGTCAGTGAACCTGGCAGAATGACTTGCCAGATGAAGTAACTGAGGCAGGTACATTAACAGCATTTACTGGATACTTGGACAGGTAGATGGATAGGAAAGGCTTAGAGGGATACAGGCCAAACCCAGGCAAGTGGGACTAGCTTGGATGGGAGTCTCGGTGGGCATGGACGAATTGTGCTGAAAGCCCTGTTTCCTTGTTGTATGACTTCATGATTGATTAGCCTTGTCTCGCAGAAGTGTTGTGTGTTCAGATGTCAAGCTCATTCAGTGATTTGCTCAGCAGGATTCCACAAACAAGGTAATGTAGCTGCATAATGAGTGACTGCTCCCTTCAAAATGACTTGCATAGGAATTTCATCTCTCGAAGTGTTGTAAATCTCTGGAATTCTATTTAAGGTGGAGATAGCTTAAAAATGCAACTGGATCATCGATTTCCTCACTAGCAGACCGAATTTAATACTGATTGGCCACACTCACTGTTAGCATAGGTACAACACAGGACTGTGAGCTTTGCCCCCTGCTCTACTCGCTTTATACCTGTGATTTAGTGGCTAAGTACAACTCCAACGCCGTATTTAAGTTTGCTGATGACACCACTTTTGTAGCCAAGTCAAATCAGCATCTAGGAAAGAGGGAGATTGAAAATCTGGTTGAGTGGGATGTTGACTCTCAAGCTGGTGCTGATAAGTGGAGAGACTCTGCATGCAGCTCCGTTTGGAATCATCAAATATTCCTGTTTAGGTGTATTACACCTGAAACCCACAGTCACAGCCATGGGTACTTTAGTAAGCAACATCATTTTAAGATGTTTAAAAGATCTATTGATACTCAAAATTGATGGATCCCAGACTGCAGACTCTGGTTGTGAGTGCAAACCCCCTTTTAAGAAAATGGAAGTGTGGAAGACAAGCCGGTCCACAGGTATGATAAAAATGCAGAGTCTTAAATTCCACCCCTCCACCAGCCCCCAGCTATCCTGCTGGTGAATGTACAATCTCTGGAAAACAGAACTGGAGACCTCAGAGCAAGATTGCAGTATGACAGGGACATCAGCGACTACTGTGTACTTTGCTTCATGGAAACATGGCTTACCACCACCATTTCAGATGCAGTGCTGCAGCCTGATGGCTTCACCATTTACCATAAAGACAGGACAGCTGAGTCTATTAAAGATAGATGAGAGGGTGTTTGCTTCATGGTTAAATCAAAGGTGGTCATGTCATGGTGCATAGACATGACAATCTGTCTCAGTCTGCTCATCCAACCTGGAACATCTAGCAGTCAAGCGTTGTACATTTTATCTGCAGAGGGAGTTTTCCTCTGTTGTTCTGGTGGTGATGTACATTCCACGTCAGGCCAGCATCAGGCAGCCGCTGAAGGAGTAGAGCATCATTATCCCTTCCCTATCATTGTGGGGGATTTCAACCAGACCAGCTACCATCAACATATCATCTATAAAGCCAGAGCAGCTAACACGCTTGACCATTGTTATACCACCATCAAAAACGCTTTCCATATCATCCCATGCTTGCACTTCGGAAAGTCCCATCACCTGTACTTCTACTCCGTGTATAGGCAAAGACTAAAGACTGCAGCACCAGTGGTGGGGACCAAGAAGATATGTTCAAGGGAGGAGGAGGAGCACTTACAGGACTACACTGAGCTGGTGGAATGGACAGAATTGGGGATTCGTCTATGAGTCTCAATGAAGATGCCACAGTTGTTACCGACTTCATCAAGACCTGTATGGGTGATTGTGTGCCTTGGAAAACATACCAGACATATCTGATCCAAAATCCGTGAACCAGGAGATTCATGGTCTGGTGAGGGCTAGATCAGTGGCATTCAACACCAGTGATCCAGAACTATATAAGAAGTCCAGGTATGACCTACAGAAGGCTATTTTAAGAGCAAAAAAACCAATTCGGATTGAAGTTAGAGATGGAATCAAAGGCATGTCCGCTTTGGCAGGGTTTACAGGCCACTACTTTCTACAATGCAAAACCTAACATTATGAATATCTCTGAATATCTGTGATATTTCACTCCCAGATGAGCTCAACGCCTTTCATGCTCGCTTTAAAATGGAGAATAAAACTAAGCCCGTGCAAATCCCTGCAGCATCTGGTGATCCTGTGATCTCTGTCTCAGAGGCCGACATCAGAGCATCTTTCAAAAGGGTGAACCCTCTCAATGTGTCAGGCCCTGATGGTGTATCTGGTAGGGCTCCGAAAACCTGTGCCAATCAACTGATGGGAGTGTTCAAGGAGATCTTCAATCTTGCACTGCTACAGGCAGAGATTCCACCTGCTTCAAAAAGGTGACGACCATACCAGTGTCCAAGAGCAGGGTGAGCTCCCTCAACGACTATTGCCCAGTTGTGCTCACATCTACTGTGATGAAGTGCTTTGAGAGGCTGGGCATGGCTAGAATTAACTCCTGTTTAAGCAAGTATGTGCACCTGCTGCAATATACCTATCGCCACAGTAGGTCTAAGGTGGATGCAATCTCACTGGCTCTCCACCAAGCTTTCGATCACCCAGACAATAGCAATTCCTATCTTAGGCTGCTATTTATTGACTGCTGCTCAGCGTTCAGCACAATTGTACCCTCAGTTCTAATCAGTGAGCTCCGAAACCTGGGCCTCTGTATCTCTGCAACCGCATCCTTCACTTCCACATCATCTCCTCCTCACTGACAATCAACACCAGCAAACCTAAAGGATATGTGCTAAGCCCACTGCTGTACTCTCTACACCCATGATTGTATGGCTAGGCACAGTCAAATGCCATCTATAAATTTGCCAATGACAACTGTTGGCAGAATTTCAGATGGTGACAGGAAGGTGTACAGGAGTGAGGTAGATCAGCTGATTGAGTAGTGTTGCAATTGCAACCTTGCATTCAATGTCAGTAAGGAATTGATTGTGGACTTCAGGAAGGGGAAGTTAAGGAAACACACACCAGTCCTCATTGAGGGAACAGCAGTGAAAATTGTGAGCAGTTTCAAATCCCTGGGTGTCAATGTCTCTGAAGGTATCTCTTGGGCCCAACATATTGAAGCAATTACAAAGAAGTTACAAGAGCGGTGAAATTTCATTAGGAGCTCGAGGAGACTTGGACACTCTCACTACTTTCTACAGATGTGCTGCGGAGAGCATTCTAATAGGTTGCATTACTGTCTGATATGAAGGGGCCAGTGCACAGGATTGGAAAAAGCTGCCGAAGGTTGTAAACTCAGCCAGCTCCATCATGGGCTCTAGCTTCGCCAGCATCGAGGACACCTTCAAAAGGTGATGCCTCAAAAAGGTAGCATTTGTCATTAAGGGCCCCCTTCACCCAGGACATGCCCGCTTCTCATTGCTGCCATCAAGGAGGAGGTTCAGGAGGCTGAAGACACATACCCAACATTTTAGGAAATGATTCTTCCTTCCCCTCTGCCATCAGATTTCTGAATGGACAATGAACCCATGTACTCTACCTCACTATTTTTTGCTCTCTTGTTGCACTTTTAATTTTATTTATATATATATATATATAGTTGTAATTTATAGTTTTGTGTATTGCAATGTACTGCTGGGCAATACAAAATATTTTGTGACTTTATGTCGTGATATTAAAACTGATTCTGAAAACAACTTCTCATCCAATGTCAGCAAAAACAAAGAGCTGATTATCAAATGCAGGACGAAGAAGGTGGGGGTCCATGAGCCTGTCCTCATTAGGGGAACAGAGGTCAGCAGCTTTAGATTCCTGGGCACTAACATATCAGAGGATTTGTCCCGGGACCAGCACAAAGTGTCATCACGAAGAAGCCACAGCAGCGCCTTTCTTTGGAGTTTGTGTAGATTTAGTCACCAAAAACTTTTGACAATCTTCTGCAGATACACAGTGCACAGTATCCTAAATGGTTGCACCATGGCCTGGTATGGAAGCACCAGTGCCGGGAACAAAAAGTGGTGGATACAGCCCAGTGTATCACAGGCAAAGCCCGCGCCATCACTGAGCACTTTGACATGGAGCACAGCCACTGGAAGCAGCATCTGTCATCAAAGTCATCATCTAGGCCATGCTCTCTCCCCACTACTACCATACGGCTAGGTTGCAAACCACTAGGTTATTACCCTTCAGCCATTAGATGTATAACTTCAACTACCTACAGTCTAACTTTCAAGGATTCTTTACAACTCATTCTCTCAGTATCATTTTTATTTGCACAGTTTGTCTTTTGCACATTGGTTGTTTGTCTTTTTTATGATTTTTTTGTAAAATTTCTATTGTGTTTCCTTTTTTGCCTGCAAGAAAATGAATCTCAAGGTTGTATATGGTAACATATATGTGCTTTGATAATAAATTTACTTTGAGCTTTTAAGCATTTGGATGATTAAGGAATTGAGGGATAATGGGAACTCACACTGAAGAGGAGTTGGTATAGATCATTTTCAATGGTGGGGCAGGCTTGAGAGGCCAAGAAGCCCACTCACACTCCTATTTCCCTGTGTTCATTATTTGCCAATAACTGCAGACTGATCCCCACACTACCATCCTGGCATCTCAGTCCCAGTGTTGCAGACATATGGCGGGAGTGCTCCTGAAATTCATTCAAGTTCCTGTGTGTCCGGTTTGCGTGTCTGCCCCTGAAAAGGATTAAGTCTGGGTCTTTGTCTCCACAGCTTAACGAGAGCTCAGTCTGTAATTACAATAGGGAGCTCTACCCAGACAGCAACAAAACCAGACTGTCCTGCTTCACTCTGGCAGACATCCAGCTGGTCAGCACCAAGACAAGAAAGAGCACTCTTGCAATGTGCAAGTTAAATTTTGGACGTGATTGACACACGCAGTGAATAGGATCTCAGCTAATGTCTTAGACCAGGGGTCCACGGATCCCTAGTTTAATGGTAAGGGTCCATGGCATAAAAAGGTTGGGAACCCCTGTCTTAGACAGCCCTCCTCCCAGCCACCAGATAGAGATTCGCTCTTCAAAACCTTTGCATAATTATATTGCACAAGTTCATAAGCCACTGGCCACATGTGACCAGTTAGGTTCATTATTCGTCAGTTAGGTCCTGACGAAGGTCTCGGCCCGAAACATTGACTGCTTATTTCAATGGATGCTGCCCGACCTGCTGAGTTCATCCAGCTTTTGTATGTGTTGATTTGACCACAGCAACTGCAGTATACTTAGTGGTTAGGTTTTTTATTGTCACATGTCATCCAGGTGGATCATTCCATGCACAGGTACACCAAGATGAAACAAAAGGCAAAAGCTTCATATAGTGTTCCAGTTACAGATAAAGTGCAGCGCAAGCAGGCATCAAGTGCAAGGGCCATGACAAGGTAGGGTGAGGCATCAGGAGTTCTATATCGTACAAGAGCCTTGTAACAACAGGACAGGACATGCCTTCGAGCCTGGTAATATGGGTTCTAAAGCGTTTGCAATCTGCCTGATGGAAAGGGACAGAAGAGGACAACTGGAATGGGAGGGGGTCTTTGATTATGTTGGCAGCTTTCCCAGGGCAGTGAGAAGTGCAGAGTCAATGAAGAATCAGTCTGCAGTTATTGGTGAATAATGAACACAGCTTTGCTTGTGGGCTTTCTGTAAACTTAGTCACAAGCATTTTTTGTAATGTGAAAAGCAAGTGGTTTTGACTGTTCAGATTATTAAAGAGGACTGCACATCACCTTGCAAGGAAAATAACTCTCATTTCTGTCCTTGTAGTTTTACGCTGAGAGTTTGGGTAATTCAGCATTGCATTCCCTCCAATGTTACACCTCGTGTGATGTGCCTAGAACTGGCTGCAGTGCTCTAAGTGTGCTCAAACTCAACTCTCAGCAACAACATAACTCCACCCTTTGGATATGAAAACAAGGTCTTTGTGATCATTTCTGCAAGGACATTGTTGGGACCACTTCTTTTCACATTATATGTCAGTGATTTAGATGATGGAATTGCTGGCTTTGTGGCCAAGTTTCCAGAGGATATGAAGATCGGTGGAGGGGAAGGTAGTGTTGAGGAAGCAGGAGTCTGCAGAAGGACTTGGACAGATTAAGAGAATGGACGAATGAGTGATAGATGGAATATTAGTGAGGGAAGTTTATGGCCATGAACTTTGGTAAAATGAATAAAGGCATAGACTATTCTAAATGGGGAGAAAATTCAGAAATCTGAAGTGCAAGTGGACTTGGGAGTTCTTGTGTAGGATTCCCTAAAGGTTAACTTGCAGGTTGAGTCGATGGTAAGGAAGGCAGATGTAATATTACCATCAACATCCCCTCTAATTTTTTTACAGCTGCACGGACCAACCACTGCTCTGAGCAGGAAATTTTAAACAGTCTGAAGATTGCACGATACTTTAACATCATTTAGAAGAAATTTTCAGCTGCACAGTAACAAAGAATATGTGCGTGGGAGAATTTCAGGTACTGCATGGCCGTGCACCTGCGCAGCTTAGAGGGAACTGCGGTTATCATTGAGAGGACTAGAATATAAAAGCAAGGATGTAATGCTCAGGCTTCATAAGGCGTTGGTCAAGCTGTTCTTGGAGTATTGTGCGCAGTTTGGACCCCTTATCTAAAAAAGGATGTGCTGCCATTGGAGAGGGTCCAGAGGAGGTCTGCAAGAATAATCTTGGGAATGAGAGGGTTAATGTATGAGGAACATTTCATGGCTCTGGGCCTGTACTTGCTGGAGATTAGAAGAATGAGGGCGGATCTCACTGAAGTCTACCGAATATTGAAAGGCCTAGATAGAGTAGACATGGAGAGAATGTTTCCTATATTGGGAGAGTCTAGGAGCAGAGGGTATAGCCTCAGAATAGAAGGACATTGCTTTAAAACGAGATTAGGAATTTCTTTAGGTAGAGGGTAGTGAATCTGTGGAATTCATTGCCACAGATGGTTGTGGAGGCCAGGTCGTTGGGTATATTCAAAGATGAAGTTGATAGGTTTTTAATTGGTCAGAGCATCAGAGGTTATGGGAAGAAGGCTGGAGAATGAGGTTGAGGGGGATAATAAATCAGCCATGATGGAATGGAAGAGTAGTCTCAATGGGCTGAATGGCCTAATTCTGCTTCTATGTCCTTTGGTTTTATGACAGTTCTGTGGTTTGAATACATGAACTTCCAAGACTGTTTAGTCTTCCACTGCTTTTAGTTTCTTACAAACTGGAATTTATGTATTTGTCCTTTTTCAGGTCCTAATCTGTTTACTGCTTCCATCTAAGAAATATCTGGGGCATTATATTTCCAAATTTCAGGCTGGCAATGTTTAAAATTCCATAACTTTTGTAAATGGGTCACTGTGGCTTCACACATCCTTGTAGAACGGTGGCAGTCACTTAATGTTTGTGGACACGTGCTGACTATCTATTTCCCTCCATAGTTACTGTCTGACCCACTGAGTACTCTGTGTGTTACTTGTTCTAGTTGTTTCTCGTCAGTGGCACCCTTCAGAACACTGACAAAGCTAATGCCCAGGGTGGGCAAATTGGTTTATTATTGTCATGTGTACTGAGGCAGAGTGAAAAACTTTGTCTTGCACACCATCCATACCGATCATTTCATTACACCAGTGCATTGAAGTGGTACAAGGGAAAGCAATAACAGAAAGTAGACTGAAATAAATGAGAGATGCATGAGGTGTTTTCCCCTCGATGCCTACTAACTTCAGTTTACCAGGGCACCTTGACACCACACTCAGTCAAAAGCCGTCTCAATGTCACTCGGCTCAGGCCTGCCCTTTAGTCTCTAATTAGTTCCCTGAACCATTTCATAGTGCCAGATCAATCGCATTGATTGGTTTGGGGTCATTCACCGGCCACACATGATAAGAATGGCAGATTTATTGAGTGAACCTGACAGCTTTTTACAACATTCTGACAGCTGTAACATCTTTTTAGTTTCTAAATTAATTCATCTAATTATTTGAAATTACAATCTGTTGCCGTGGTGGGATTGCAACTCCAAGTTCAAGCTCAGTTTACTTTCATTCAGCTGTACACATATACAGCCAAGCGAAACAACATTCCTCCGGACCTAGGTGCACAACACAGTTCACGTAACTCACACACTCACATAACACATAAAGTAATATTGTCAAAATTATAAGGTACATATATGGTACAAGTTTTTTAAAAGTAAATGGTATAACATTACTGGCACTTCAAACATGATGAGACCTGGGTGGTGGCAGTGAATTCAATCTTACGGCGGGTGGGAAGAAACTGTTCCCCATCCTAACAATTTTTGTCCTAATACTATGGTACTTCCTGCCTGATGGTAGGGGGTCAAGGAGATTGTGGGACGGATGGGAGCATCCATTGACAATGCTAAGGGCCCTGCGTATGCAGCACGCCGGATAAATATGTCAGATGGGTGGAAGAGAGACCTCAATGATCCTTCCAGCAATCCTCACAAACCTTTGTAGGGACTTGCAATCAGATACTTTGCAATTCCTGTCCTAGACAGTGATGCAGATGGCTAGGACTCTTGATGGTGTTCCTGTAAGAAATGGTTAAAATGGGAGGAAGGATCTTCACTTGCCTCAATCTCCTCCAGGAAGTGGAGATGTTGCTGCGCTTTCTTGACCAAAGAGAAGGCATTGAGGGATCTGGAGATTCTCTGTTACAAGCACTCCTAGAAACTTGGTGCTCCTAACTCTCTCCACAGAGGAGCTGTGTATGTGCAGTGAGGAGTGGTCAGCCTGTATCTTCCTAAAGTCCACTCACCTCTTTGATCTTGTCCACATTGAGACTCAAGTTGTTGTGCTTGCACCGTTCTACCAGCCACTCACCTCCTCTCTCTACACCGTCTCTTCATTGTTGTTGATGAGGCCAACTGCTGTTGAGTTACTGTGAACATGGTGGTTCAGTTTGAACTGGATCCAACAGCGCAAATGTGCATCACCAGCGTGAACAGCAGGCTAAGCTCGCAGCCCTGAGGAGTGCCAGTGCTCAGCTTGAAGCGGCTAGAGATGTTTCTGCCAACATGGACTGACTGTGGCCTTTCTGTCAAGAAGTCCAAGATCCAGTTACTGAGAAAGGCGTTGAGACCCAACGAGAACAGTTTACCCTCCAGCTTCTGAGGGATTAAACTCCACACTGAAGTCAATAGACAGCATCTTGGCATGTGAGGCACCATTTTCCAGGTGGAACAGGACAGAGTGGAGCACAGAGGCTATGGCATCATCAGTGGACCTATTCAGGAGTTTGCAAAGATTTGGCATGACATCTAAAACTTTGACAAACTTCAACAGATGAGTGGTGGAGACTACATTTACTGGCTCCATCACAGCCTGGTATAGAAACACCAATGTCCTTTAACAGAAAATTCTTCAAAAAGTAGTGCATATGGCCCAGTCCATTGCAGGTAAAGCCCTCCGCACCATTGAGCATATCTACATGAAGCATTGTCGTAGGAAAACAGCATCCACACCCCTGTCATGCTTTCTTCTCACATACTATGGGGGAGAAGGTACAGGAGCCTCAGGACTCACACCACCAGATTCAGGACAGTTATTACCCCCCACAGCCATCAGGGTCTCAAACCAAAGGGGTTAACTTCACTCAATTTCACTTGCCCCATCACTGAAATATTCCCACAACCTTTGGACTCACTTTCAAGGACTCTTCATCTCATATTCTCAATATTTCTTTAGTTATTATTTGATATTATATCTTCCTTTTTTTATTTGCACCATTTGTGGTCTTTTGCAGACTGGTTGGATTCCCTTGTTGGTGGAGTCTTTCACTGATTCTATTATGGATTTATTTAATATGTCCACAAGAAAGCAAATGTCAGGGTTGTATGTTGTAAAATGTATGTACTTTGATAATAAATTTACTTTGAACATTACTGAACTGTTAAGTTTAGGAACTATAAGGTTAGGTGTATTGTCATGTGTACATGGAGACAGCACAATGAAAAACGTACTTGCAGCAGCGTAACAGGTACACAGCATCAGATTCACACCGTTCAAAGGACAAACCATCAATGAACAATTTCTACAAAAGAAGCACAATTAGTACAAAGTAAGCCTTGCGGATTGCAGTGGAATCAGGTTATTCGTCACTGACTTATGTGTGTAATTTGTTGTTTAGCAGCAGCAAAAAGAGCAATAATGAGGTGGTGATCATGGGTTTATGGCAGAGGGGAAGATGTTTGTGAATTGTTGTATGTGGGTCCTGTAGCCTCTTGGCCCTGGCTTTAATGCTGCAGTACTGTTTGGTAGACGGAAGCAGTTTATGGTTTTGGTGACTAGTGTCCCCAATGATCTTCCAGGCCTTCGTTCTGCATCTGCCGCTATAAGTGTCCTCAACGGAGGGAAGTTCACATCCACAGATGTGCTGGGCTGTCCGTAACTCTCTCTGGAGTGCCCAGCGATCAAGGCTTGTGCAGTTCCCATACCAGGTGGTGTTACAGCAGGTCAGGGTGCTCTCAATGGTGCCCCTGTAGAAGGTCTTGAGGTTTTGGGGGCTCATGCCGAAGGTACAAGTACATATAGGCCCACGTGCACGGAAAGACGTAGCAGCATCAGATAGACAACTTTTACAAAATAAACATAAATTATATTCAATTTCTATAAGAGGCAACACAATTGGAACAAGTAGTCTTGGTGGTACATTCATCCAGTCCTGGTTATTCATCCAGTAACTTTATCCCTACATCAGCATGCCTTGCAGTGTCAGACTAACTGCTTTTATTGTGTATTTATTGAGATACAGTGCAGATCAGGCCCTTCTGGCCCTTCGAGCCATGCCACCCAGCAACCCTGATTTATCCCTCTCCTAATCACTGGACAACTTACAATGACCAACTAACCTACCAACTGGTACACCTTTGGACTGCGGGAGTAAACTGGAGCACCCAGAGGAAAGCCACGGGGAGAATGTACAAACTCCTTACAACGGCAGCAACAGTTGAACCCAGGTCGCTGGCACTGTAAAGTGTGGCGTTAACCACTACACTACCATGCTGCCTTGCCTTTTAATCCACCAATGAAAAACGCAATTAACTCCACCAGGTTTGCCAGCTACCCACACTTGGGTAGTGATTGCATTCTGAGGGCCCTGCTGCTTTTGGCAGTCACCTGAGCAGCCATTGCATTTGCTGATAATCTTCTGAACAGTTTACTTTATAAGATCAAATGTACTAGTGCTCTCTGACTTCCCCAACTCTGTCAACATTTAGATTACCTCTTTGCGCCTCTGTCTCTGTTCAGCACCTCAGGTATGCACTTCAAACTGCAGATGAGAAGTGTGTGTGTGCACGGGTGTGTGGCTGCAAATAATCGTTCTCACCAGCCCTTCTTTTGCATTTTGTCAACCTGTAAATCACAGGATACATCAATATTCTGCAAACACCACACTTCTGTCAGAGCAGGGCTACCTTTGATTTAACCTGCTGCTCAGTGCAATTAGTGGGTTTAAGTAAAGCCCCCCTGTAGAGAGTGAGCAGACAAGGAGGTAAATGTTCTTCTGAACCCCTTGGAATTGTGAATGCCGACGTTGTCAATGTTCAGATCACATTTTAAAGTGATGATGATGGAGATGGGCTCAGAGGGGGAAAACCAAATTGTGTGTGGGTACGTTTCACGTAGGGGACTGGACTCTGCTGGGTGTTGATGCTCCTTTGTGATGAATGGATTTCACAGGCTCAGACTAAATGTCGATTTAAGGCTGTTGACCTTTGCCAGGTTTTGCTACAGTGTGTTGACATGGTAAACTATGAGTGTTGCTTATATTAAGATATTCTGTAAGAGTTACTGTTCACTCCATTTTGTCTCGAGATCTGAAAGTCAGGATTAATGTCATACGCACAGGTACAATGGAAAACTCACTTGCAGCAGCCCCATAACATCAGAAAAGCAGCAGTCACAAGCAAAACATAAATTTAACAGAAGTCAAGAAAAATCACAATGAGAACAAATACAAAGTTCACCGTTGTACAAAGTGGTCGTAGCGTTGCTTTTACTGAGGTAGTGATTTGTATTGTGCAGGTTGGTTCAAGAGCTGAGCGGTTGAAGGGAAGAAGGTGTTCTTGAACCTGGTGATGTGGGACTTCTATACATCCTACTCGATGGGACCTGGAACAAGGTAAGTTTTGATGCTGGGAAGTGCCTTCTTGAGGCAGCATCATATGTGGATACTTCCAGTGATGGGTTGGGATGCACCCACGATGTATTGTGCTGAGTCCAGCTCATTCTGCAGCATCTTACGTTCCTGCAGATTCAAATTGCCGTACTGGACCATGATGCATCAGTCAGGATACTTTCCACAGTACACCTGCAGATGTTTGTTAGGGTGTTCCATAGCAATCTGAGCTACCTTCACCTTCTAAACTGGCATGGTTTCCTTATGACTGCACTTACGTGCTGGGCCTAGGACAGGTCGTCCGGTAGGTTAGCGCCCAGCAATTTAAAGCTGCGGACTCTCTCTGACAGTGATCCACCAACGTACCTGACGCAGTCTCGCCCTCCTTCCCCTTCCTAAAGTCAGCTATCAGCTTCTTAGGTTTCCTGGAGTTGAGCAAGAGGTTGTTGAGACTCCACTCAACCAGATGTCTTAACTCACTCCAATCAGAAGGAAGGCAAGAAAGGCCAGAGAAAGTAATACTACTGGAATCACTCAGCAGGTATTGTCCCAAAGCATTAGCTGATTTTCCCTCCTCCCATGTTGCTGACCTGCTGAGTGTTCCCAGTGTTCTCTGTTTTTACTTCGGATTTCCAGCATCTGCAGTTTTAGTTTCCTGATGTTCAGAAGGTCAGGCAGTGTCAGTGGTGAGCGGGACAGAGACGAGTCGGTGACCCTTCTCCTATGGCCGTTAACTCTCTCCAAATGCACAGCACTTGCTGATTCTACTTCAGATTCTCATTTTTGCAGTAAATTTATTGGGTTGGGTTTACCTTACTTTATTGTCACCAAACAATTGATACTAGAGCGACATGATAGAGGTGTACAAGATATTAAGAGGAATAGACAGAGTGGACAGCCAGCACCTCTTCCCCAGGGCACCACTGCTCAGTACAAGAGGACGTGGCTTTAAGGTAAGGGGAGGGAAGTTCAAGAGGGATGTTAGAGGAAGGTTTTTCACTCAGAGAGTGGTTGGTGTGTGGAATGCACTGCCTGAGTCAGTGGTGGAGGCAGATACACTAGTGAAGTTTAAGAGACTACTAGACAGGTATATGGAGGAATTTAAGGTGGGGGGTTATATGGGAGGCAGGGTTTGAAGGTCGGCACAACATTGTGGGCTGAAGGGCCTGTAATGTGCTGTACTATTCTATGTTCTATGTACAATCATCTCAGCGATATTTGGTTCTGCGCTTCGCACTCCCTGAAGTACAAATCGAAGTAAATATAATAAAAATTTAAATTATAAATCATAATTAGAAAATAGAAAAGGGAAAGTAAGGTAGTGCAAGTCAGGTCTGGATATTTGGAAGATACAGCCCAGATCCGGGTCAGGATCTGTTCAGCATCCTGACATATTGACATATTCAGTAGACCAGCTGCTAAAACGTTGCACAGTGACAATGAGCCAAGTGCTTATCTGTCTTGTACATTTTCTGTGATTGCATGCTTCAGTTACTCAGATTGCCATGAGTGGGGGGATATTTGTCACAAAGCTGTAAAAGGCTCCCCTAGATAGCGGACAAGAGATGTTATTACTTTTTCATGGATATCACTCATGGCTGGAATTATTGGAGTCATAGAGCACAGAAACAGTCCATCGGCCCATCATGTCTTTGTCAACCACCAAGTCTCCATCCATTCTGGTCTTGTTTACCAGCACTTGTTCTGTGGCCTTCTAATCCTTGGTGATTCGAGTGCTCACCCTTCATCCAGATCCTTCTTAAATGCTGTGAGAGTCTCCCTCGGGCATTGCATTCTAGGTTCCAAGGACTGTCTGGGTGAAAACATCCTCCCTTTAGTTCTCCTCAACTTCTCATATCTCCTGCTCTTGTACGTCTCTGTCATGGGGAAGGATTTCTTCTCTCTACCGCACCTATGGCCCTCATAAGTGTGTATGTCTCTACTGGTGTCTGCTTCAGCCTATTCTGCTCTATAAGATAAACAATCTCCCCATTCTGTCCTCATAATTGAAACACTCCATCCCAGGCAACACCCTGCTGAATCTCCTCTACACTGCTGTATGGATGTGTTTGATTTCCTAAACCTTTCAGCCATTGAATGAGCTGTGCAATGCTGAAGGGGTTTAGAGAATCCCGTCTATAAAGGGCCCATATCTAAGAAAAGGTGCTGGCCCTGAAAGGGTCCAGAGGTTGTTCTCAAGAATGGTCCCAGCAATTAAAGTTTGAGGAGTGTTTGGTGTTCCAGAGCCTGTAACTCCGTGAATGAAGGGGGTTCTCACTGAAGCCTACCACATACTGAAAAAATTGGGGAGGATGTTTCCATCAGTAGGAGAGTCTAGGATCCAAGGGCACAGGTTTAGCCCTTTGGAATTGAGATGAGGAGAAATTTTTTCAACCAGTGGGTGGTGAATCTGTGGACTTTGTTGCCACAGGCGGCTGTGGAAGCCAAGATAGTGGGCGTATTTAAAGCAGAAATTTATAGGTTCTAAATTGGTAAGGGGGTGAAGGGTTCTGTGGAGTAGATGGAAGATTGAGGTTAGAAGAAGAATCAGCCATGACTGAATGGTAGAGTAGTCTTGATAAGCTGAATGGCCAAGTTCTGCTCCTATATCTCATGGTCTAATATTGAGTCTTCGGCCCACCATGTCTGTGCCAATCTTAAATTTTCTTCCTACGCTCTTTCGCCTTGCCATGTCACAGAGCTGAAGGGGAGTTGACAAAGGTTATCGGACTGGATTAAAAAGCAGATTCAGCCTAAGGGCAGCAGCTCCTCCTACACATCAAGTCATACCACATGGGAACAGGCTCCTTGACCCACTGAGTTCATGTGGGCCACTAACCCATTTTATTCTCCCCACATTCCCATCAGCTCCCCCAGTTTCTACCAACCACCTACTCTAGGGGCAATTTGTAGTGGCCATTTATTCTCCTGACCCACACACCTTTAGGATGTGGGAAGGAACTGGATCACCTGGGAGAAACCTACGTGGTCACAGGGAGAATGTGCACACTCTATACAGAGCGCCTGAGGTCAGGATCGAACCTGAATCCCTGCTATAACTCACTCACTACACTATACTCTCTTTGCTAGGCTTGTACCTCTACAAAAGTCCTGCATGCCTCTAATTCTGACCCCTCAACATTGCAGAATTTGAAGTCTTTACCTCAAAAGGTCAAACTGGAGGGGGTACAAAATAGATTTGCAAGGATGTTATCAGGGCTGGAGGGTTTTTGTTATAAGGAGACATTGGATAGGTCGGGACTGTTTTCCCTGGGGCAACAGAGGCTGAGGAGTGACTTACTAAAGGTTTATAAAATCATGGGGCATCGGTAAGTTGGCTGGCCAATGTCTTTTTCCCAAGGCCTAAAACTAGAGGCCATATATTTAAGGTGAGAGGGGAACGATTAAAGGAGACATCAGGGGCATCTTCTACACACGGGGTGGTTGGTAGATGGAACGAGCTGAGGAAGTGATGGAGGTGGATACAATCGCAACATTTGGAAGGTGCTTGGACAGGAATGGTGCAGAGAGATAAAGGCCAAATGCAGGCAACTGGAACCGGCTCAGTTTGGCAACTTGTTCTGGGCTGGAGGGTTTGCTTCATGCCTCATAACTCTATGATTCAGTGACTCAAAACCCTGAACTTAGGAATTTCCAGACAACTCCACCTTCTCTACCTCTCTTCTCCTGAGCACCTGTGACTTTAGGCCAACTACCTTAATATCTTCAATGTGGTTTCTGTGAAGCCCCCTGAGTTGTTAATGATTTCATTTAAATGTAAGTTGACCATTGACATATTTACAGGAGGCATTTCCTCAAAAAGACAGCATGCATCATCAACTATCGCCACCAGGAGTATGGAAGCCTGAAGTCACACTTCAGACTTTGCACTGTGAAAGCCTGAAGTGGAACTTTGGGTTTCTGTACTTCCTGCCCTTTTCTCTTTGCTACCGTCAGGCAGGAGGTCCAGAAGCCTGAAGTCCCACACCTCCAGGGCTTTGGACCAACTTGCATAATCCTCATCCTACCTCAGTGCAGAACAGTACAAACTGCCTCGTACTCTGCCATGGACTTGTGTCGTGTGCCTTTGAATTTACACTAGGGTATTGTTCTTGCAAAGCCCTTTTTATCACATTTGTAATTTACTTTCTGTGGATTGTTGTTGCTGCTGCAACAAGTTTTTTGTTATACCTGTACCTCACTGTACCTGTGCATATGACAATAAACTCAACTTCCTTCTCCATCCGCCCTATCCTGGCACATCCCCTCCACCCCTTCCCCTTCTCCTGGACCGTAGATCGATAACCGTCAAGTTCTCAAAGCAGAGCTGCTGCTGTCCCTGGGAAAGCAGAAGAAGAGTTGAGGTTAGCCTGCCCATGCCTCTAACAGTCTGGCATCCTGGTGTGTAATGTGGTCTCAATACACATCAGGTCCCACAGATGTCTTAATCCTTGCCCTTCCCTGTTTGCACTATAAAGAGTTTGCTGACAAATCCTTGCAATAAGAACGGATCAGCAGCAGCCTGTGAAGCCGACAATCCACATTCCCGACAGTAGGAAGAATCGCCTGTCTGTTTTTGGAAGTGAGGGGTGGCCAGGAAGATGGTGAAGCACATTTGGAGAGTAGCAGAGGTCTAGGGATCCATTTCAGGACACATCTATTGGGGAGGGGGTTAGTTTTGAGACTAACTAATGGGGTCTTCTCCCAAATTCCCCTATCCCCAATTAAAAGGGGCTCAGCTGACAGGGAAAGTCAAGTAGACTTAATGGAGTTTAACCCAGCTGAGTGCGATGTGTTGCATTGTGGAAGGTCAATTGTAAGGGAGAAAGTACACAGTTAATAGCAGCACCCTAACAGCGATGATGTACAGAGAGATCTTAGGGTGCTAGTTCATAGCTCTTGAAAGCGGTCCTGCAGTTAGAAAGGGTGTTAAAGTCGGTAGATGGTGAGGGGACTGAGTACAAGAATCAGGAGATCATGTTGCATCTACTTGAAACCTTTGTTAGTCCATACTTGGAATATTGCTTGCAGTCTCGTGCCCCATTACAAGAAGGATATGGAGGCTTTGAGGGTGTGTAGACAAGGTTTACCAGGATACTGTCAGGATTAGAGGGAATGAGCTGTATGGAGAGACTGGACAAACTTGGATTATTTTCTTTGGAGCGATGGAAGCTGAGGGGGAGCTGAAAGACCTTCATAAATTTATGAGGGGTAGAGATGGGGTAACTAGTTAGGGTCTTTTCCCTGGAGCAGTAATGTCCAGTAATATGGAGCATAGCTTTAAAATGGAGGGTAAAGTTTAGAGGAAAACTTGTGCAAGGGAAGTTTTTAAACAGTTAGGCTGCCAGGGGAAGTGATGGAAGCAGATACAAAAGGATTTAGATAAGACGCATGAGGTACAGAAGCCTGAAGTCCCTCACCACCGGGTTCAGGAATAACTACTTCCCTTCAACCATTCTGTTCTTGAACCAACCTGCACAATCATAATCACTACCTCAGTGGTAACACTACAATGAACTACAATATTTTTGTTATTGTTTCCTTTTTTGTACAACTCTTGTATCATTTATGTTTAAATTATGTTTTTTTTCTTCTAAGTGTGTGTCTCTGATGCTCTGTGCCTGTGATGTCACTTCAAGTAAGTTTTTCATTGCACCGTGCTCCATGTACAGAACTTGTGCATCTGACAATAAACTTGAGTGAACTTGACTGAAACAGGCAGGGGATGGTGGGAGTTAGACCAAGTTCAGGCAGTTGGGATGAGTTACATAGCTTGCACAGACAGGCAGGGGATGGTGGGAGTTAGACCAAGTTCAGGCAGTTGGGATGAGTTACATAGCTTGCACAGACAGGCAGGGGATGGTGGGAGTTAGACCAAGTTCAGGCAGTTGGGATGACATTGCACAGACATTGTTGACTGAAGGGTCTGTCCCTGTGAGCTATGTCCTACGTTGTTAACACCAGGGCATGATTTCTCCAGATGCTTCCCACTCCCCATGGAACCATCTTCAGCCTTGCTTCACTGGGATCAAAGTCATCCGGGACCAGGCTCTCATTCTCAGAATCGCAACAAAAAAGCCATTCCACATTATTTCAATCCTGCGTTAGGTACCACAACAGTCTTCTCAGCTCAAAGGTGGTATGGTGTAATCTAAATGAGCTTTAGGGCAATGGAGCAATTTGGTGAGACGGCAGACAGAGAGAGTCAGTGATGGAAGTGTGTGGGATTGTTACTTTAACCAGGAGCTTCACTGCAGTGGGATAAAGGCAGGAGATTCTTCTTTGCAAAAGTGCTGCCAGAAGTCTGGACTCCCTTCCACGAAAGTTACAGTCATTCACTACTGGCATTTAATGGGTTCTTTATGGTGTGAGCACCTCTGGGTGTTGGGCAAATGGTGCTGAGGAGGGCTTTTTAATCAGTAATTGGGAGAACACATCTCCAAAGGGCCATTCCTTTCTGCCCAACAGCCTTTGGGAGATGCCCAACTGAAGACCCTGAGGTCTGGGGTCATTGGCAGGACCCTGTGGTCCCCCACAGACATACTGAAACCCTCCCCGCACCAGAGCGCAGTGCCATCCATAATCTGGCACTCGTACTGAAAGTAGAAATCCTTGTGCTTCTGGAGTTCTACAGCACAGAAACACAGCCTTCAGCCCACTGTGCTCATGACCAGCAGTCACCCGTCTAGCTTAATCCAACACCAATCCCATTTTATTTGGGTTGTGGTGAGGTCACAGAGCAGTATAGCACAAAAACAGGCCCTTCGGCCCACCATGCCCATGCTGACCTCTGCCCATTTACACTAATCCCATTTGTCAGTATTATAGTGTAAGTTAGCTTCTTCTACACATGAAAATAAACTCTACTTTGGACTTCAGCCTTGTCAATTTACGTTTCTAAGTATCTTCAAACATAGTGATTGTATCCGATTCCGTTACTTCCTCTGGAAACACATTCTAGATATCATCCACTCACTGTGTAAACAACTTACCTCTCAGATCCCCTTTAAACCTCCTTCTCACTTCAAGCCTATGCCTCTTGTCCCTACCATGGGGATAATCAATCAGATTTTGACTGTCTACCTTATCCATGCATTTATCGGGTCACCCTCACCCTCCTTCATTCCAAGGGCATTCTCACCACATTTCCCTCAACTCCTCCCGGATTCCACCACTCACCCAGGCGCTCGGGGCAACTTACAGCAGTCAATCAGCACATCTTTGGGATGTGGGAAGAGAGCAGGCCTTTGGAGGGAAACCCGTGTGATCTCGGGGAGAGTCTGCCGACTCGCCAGTGAGCCCGATCGACCTCCGAGGCAGGTGGCTCCACGGGCAGGGTAGGAAATTGGAACAGAGTGCAGAATAAGTGTTACAGAGAAAGTGCAGTGCAGGCAGACAGTCAGGAGTTCACCTTCAGCATCAGAGGTCTGTTCAATAGTCCGATCACAGTGGGACAGAAGCCGTTTTTGTTGCTGGTGGTATGACGTCTCAGGCTTCTGTATCTTCTGTCTGATGGGAGGGTGGAGAAGAGAGAATGACCGGCATGGTGGGGGTCCTTGATTATTTTGGCTGCCTTCCCGAGACAGCGGGAAGTTAGACACGGTCAGTGGAAGGGAGTCTGGTCTGTGTTCACAACTCTGTAACTTCTTGTGCTCTTGGGCAGAGTATTCAGCACCCCAGGCTGTGACAGGACACTTTCAGTGGTGTATCTGTAGTAAATGGTGAGGGTCTTTGGGGTCAGGTTTCATAGCCTGGCAAAATAATTCAAACGCACCGGAATATAAGACGCTGTAGAAAGTGGTGAACCCAGCCCAATACATCACATGGACATTCCCCTCCACCAACCCCAGTATCATAAGTATCTACACGAGCTGCTGCCTTAAGAAGGCAGCATCAATCATTAAAAATCCCCACCACGACAACTTCTCGTAACTACCATCAGGCAGGAAGGACAGAGCTTGAAGTCCCACACAGCCAGGTTCAAGAACAGTTACTTCCCTTCAACCATCTGGTTCTTGAACCAAGCTGCACACCTGTAACCAGTGCTTAGTGTGGTGACACTGGGGCCACTTTGCACTGCAATGGGTTTTGTGTTTTTTTAAATATATATACTCTAATTGTGTTCTCTTGAGTATAATTTTGCTTAATTTAGTTTTTCTTGTGAATGTTGCTTATGTGATGCTCTGTGCCTGCAATGCTGCTGCAAGTAAGTTTTATTGCACCTATGCATACTCGTGCAGGCGACACTACAGTTGACTTTTTGACTTTGACATAACAACTTCCTGAGCCTTCTGAGTAAGAACAGTCACTCTGGTGCTCAGCCTGCGGACCTGGTACCATTACTCTCCCTCAGATGCTGCCCGCCCTGTTGAGTATATCCACAAGGTTCTGATTTGACTTGGAGTTTGGTGAAGTGCGGAGTTCGGTCTCGTGAACCTGCTCATTGAATGGGGAGCAGAGAGAGATCCAGGCTTCACACTCCACACTGAGCATAGCCATTATGCATTTCAAACTTCCTTATTTTAAAAAGAAACTATATTCATAATAAAAAATATATACAAATGAATAAACGCAGTGCAAGATTTCCATGTCATGGTATTAACTTTTTACAGTGTTTAGCTACAAGCAGTAATGTTACATTTTTTTCATTCAGAATCAACGATTCTAACTGCATCATATAATGTGAAATTTGTTGTTCTGTGGCAACAGTACAGTGCAAAGATATAAAATCACTAAAAACTACAAAATAAATGGTGCAAAAGAAGGAATAACGAGGTGATGTCCATGGGTTCGGTGTCCATTCAAAAATCTGATGGCGGGGGAAGGAGCTGTTCCTGGGTCATTGAGTGTGTGCATTCAGGCTCCTGTACCTTCTCCCTGATGGGAGTAACAAGAGGAGGACATGTTCCGGGCGGTGGGGGTCCTTAATGATGGATGCTGCCTCTTGAAGATGATTCTGATGGAGCTGGTTGAGACTACAGCCCGCTGCAGTCTCTTGTGATCCTGTGCATTGGATCCTCCTTATCACACTGTGATAAACCAAAATGGGCTCTTCCATACATGTAAAGAAATGTGCTAGCCTTTGGTGAAACACCAAATCTCCTCAATTTCCTAATGAGGTAGAGTTGCCAGTGTGCCTTCTTCAAAGTGTTGGGCCCAGGACAGATCCTCGGAGATGTTGACACCTTGTTCTTACGGCTGTTCACCTTTTCCACAGCTGACCCAGTCAGTGAGGACCGGGTGCACATTCTCCTGAAATCCACAATCGGTTCCTTGGATTGGTCTTCACTGGTGCTGTTGTGGCGGCACCACTCAACCAGTCAGCCTACCTCACTCCTGTACACCTCCCCATCACCACCTGAGATTTACCAACAACCGGGTGTCATCTGTGAGTTTATGAATGGCATTTGAGCTGTGTTCAGTCTTGGGTGTGGGGAGAGCAGAGCAGTAAGCACACATCCTTGTGGTCGGTGAGGAGGCGGTTTGATCACCAATCTGTGCTGACTATTGAGGAAATCAAGGATCCAGTTGAAGGTGGAGGTGTGGAGCCCAGGTTTGGGAGTTTGGTGATCAGTATTGAGGGGGTATTAGCATTGAACACTAAGCTGTAACCAGTAAATAGCAGCTGATGTATGTTTTGCTATCACGTACATGCTCAAGGCTGAGTGGCGAGCCAGTGAGATTGCATCTGCTGTACACCTTTTGTGGCAGTAGGCAGATTTAGTTCTTGCTCAGGCAGGAGTTAACGCTAGCCATGACAAACCCCTTAAAGCACTTTTTCACAGTAGATGCGAGTGCTACCGGGTGGTAGTCATTGAGGCAGCTCACTCTGCTCTTCTTGGGCATTCGAATGATTGATGCCCTTTTGAGGCAGGTGGGAACTCCGACTACAGCAAAGAGAAGGTTGAAGATGTCCTTCAATACTCCAGCCAGTTGGTTGGCACAGGCTTCCATTAGCGTTCTAGGTGTACCACCAGGGCCGATGCCCTGTGAAGGTGCACCCTCATTAAGAAAGTTCCATTGTGATTTTCTTTAAACCATTCCACCATTGCTACCCATGTGGCCTTCTGGGGTGATATCTCTTTCTATGTTTGAGGGGCTTATACACCAGACCTAGTCCCTCCATGGGTGGTAACGAAATGAGTCCAGATGTCAAAGGTTTTCTTGGAAGTACAAAGGTCAGGTAATGCAGCAATATCCAGCTGACCAGAACATTGTATGGCAATAGTGCCAAGCCTATATTCTGAAACACCTGGCACTGGGGGTGTCTGTGAAACACCGGACACCGGGGGTGTATCTGAAACACCGGACACCAGGGGTGTATCAGAAACACCGGACACCGGAGGTGTATCTGAAACACCGGACACCGGGGGTGTCTCTGAAACACCGGACACCGGGGGTGTCTCTGAAACACCGGGCACCGGGGGTGTCTCTGAAACACCGGACACCGGGGGTGTATCTGAAACACCGGACACCAGGGGTGTATCAGAAACACCGGACACCGGAGGTGTATCTGAAACACCGGACACCGGGGGTGTCTCTGAAACACCGGGCACCGGGGGTGTCTCTGAAACACCGGACACCGGGGGTGTCTGAAACACCGGGCACCGGGGGTGTCTGAAACACCGGGCACCGGTGGTGTGTGTGAAACACCGGCCACCAGGGGGTGTATGTGAAACACCGGACACTGGGGGTGTGTCTGAAATGGGTGTAAAAGGGAAGCGGAGAGTTTTGCTGTTCCTGTTGGAAGTCCTAGGGGGCAACAGATTTAACTCCTTCCCTGCTGAGTAGCAGCCCGCCTCTGCTCAGCACTTCAACAGCACGACCCTGGGAAGCCTAAGAAATTGAAATGTACTTTGACAAGTGGCTGATGAATAAACAAGGCATGTGGAGATGAGCTGTGGACTCACTTCAGGCTTAGGAAATCAAAGGGAGCCTCTTACATAATTTACCTTTGCTTCCTCTGTCCCGCCCCTCCACCATCATATTTCTGACAGCTCCATGATCTCAGGAACTATACCTCATTATTTGTATTTTGCACTGTACTGTAAATTTCGTTACCTACACCAGTGATAATAAACTTGATTCTGGTTCTGACTCCTGTGGCAGGGCCACCAGAGCTATAAGCCCTACTGTACGAATTGAAATGTACCAAAATCTTATACGGCTGTAACATGATGCCCCAACTCAATATTCTGATTGATGGAGACAATCTGCAAGCATTAAATGTAATCTCCAAAGATGGGCTGGACAGAGTAGATGTTGAGATGTTTCTAATAGTGGGAGGATAATGAATGAGGGTTACATCGACACAAATCAGGGGTGGTCACTTAAAATTTCTCCATGCAGCTGGTGGTAAATCCCTGGAATTCACCACTGCAGAGTTTGCGGAGCACTGGAGGTATTTAAACAGCCATATATCATAGAAACAGGCTCTTTGACCCACCAAGTATATGCCAACCATCAAGTAGCCATTTATATGATCCCATTTACCAGTGTGTAACCATCAATACCTAGGCAATTCAAGTGCTTGTTAAATTTTGAGAGTATCTGCCTCCATCACATCTCAGGCTGTGATTTCCAGACTCTAATCATACTCGCGGTGAAAGAAAATCCTTTTACAAATGTTCTCTCAACCTCCTAGCACTCATTCTAAATCTAAGCCCTCTCATTTTAGACACCTCTGCTGTAGGGAGAAGTTTCTTACTAGCTAACTGCATATGCCTCATAATCTTGTATCAGGTACCATATTGTCTCCTTGCACTGCCCTTTCACAGTAACATAGACACTATATCCGTTATTGCTGTCTCTGTACTACCTCAATGTATGATGGACAGCCATATAAAACAAAGTTTTTCACTCTATCCAGTACGCGTGACAATAATAAACCAACTTCAATTCCAAATCCCACTCAGCAGGACAAATGTAGGCAAGCGCTGTCGAGCAGTGGTGAGGGGAGCTGCCCTCTCTCTGGTTGTGCTAAAGGTCCAGTGATGTCCACGTGAGATATCCAGGTAAGATCTCTTTACTGTACAGGATAATGTCACTAGGTTAGTAGTGGATGCAGAAGTGATAGAGGCGTTTAAGAGGTTTTCAAAATAGTCGTGAATGTGCAGGGAATGAAGGGGTATGGGTCACGTGCAGGCAGAAGAGATTTAGTTTAAGCTTGATCAATGAACAATGGGCTGGAAGAACTTAGAGGGTCTGGGAGGAAAGGAACTCTCAGGACGACATATTGTGCCAGTCCTGAAGCATCGACGATATCTGGCGTCCCACAGATGCTGCTCAACCCGCTGAGCTCCTCCAGTGCATTCTTCACTGCTCTTGAGTCCAGCATCTTGTGCCTCTTCAATTTAAATTGGCATTCAGTGCAGACGTTCTCTCCACCCACTGTAGACAAACCATTCCTATAGAAAGGATTTGGCTCTCCAGCTCTCCCCAAACCTGTGGTCAGCACAGGCATGGTGGGCCGAAGGGCCTGTTCCTGTGCTGTACTGTTCTGTGTTCTACGTGATGGAACGCTCTCTGCTTGCTGGATGAGTTCAACTCCAACAACTAACAAAAAGGTTGACATCGTCCAGGACAAAACAGCCCCTTGACTGACGCCCGATCCACCGCCTGACACATTCACTCCCTTCACCTCCCGCCCACAGTGACTGCAGTGTGAGCCATCTTCAAAATGCAGAGCAGTCTCTCATCCAGGGGACCCTGACAGCAGATCCCAAACCCACCACCACCCACAGGTTCCCTTCCAGTCCTGCCCCATTCTGACTTGGAAATTCGTCAACGTTCCTTCACCCACTACAGCACCAGAAGGACGAGTGTTCAGACAGAGTGGCTTACCACCCCCCCCATTCTCAAAGGCTGTGAGGGTTTAAGGCCAGTGCTGAATTCACACCCGTTCAGCCCCAGCTTACAGCTGAGCTGTTTAGTATTTCACCTCCGAGTGTGTGGAGCTCACGACCACCGGCTTTGTGACAGTGCCCCTTCCCCGGCAGTCCTCTGCTTGCTAACCCCACTGCTCTCACTGTCTTTCTAGAATGGTCTCCTATCCCACAGCCCGATGAACTCCTGCACCTCTGGGATC
This sequence comes from Hemitrygon akajei, assembly GCF_048418815.1. Lineage (NCBI taxonomy): Eukaryota > Metazoa > Chordata > Chondrichthyes > Myliobatiformes > Dasyatidae > Hemitrygon > Hemitrygon akajei. The sequence goes on along the minus strand of NC_133132.1, from coordinate 62,002,441 downwards.
CCTGCTCCCTTCACTCCCACCTGCCCTCAGCTGAGACCCTCTAAACCTCTCCACAAGTAAAAGCAAGAAGAACTTCCATCGGAAAAGCGCCTGGAATCCAATCAAAATGTCAGGAGACCCCAGCCCACGTGTGGAGACCCCCAGTCACCTCCTCACAGCCCCTGAGACACGATTTCACTGCTGATCTCTGGTGCACTCTGTGTGTGGAGTTTGCATGTTCTCCCTGTGACCATGGTCCCTTTGCATGCTCCAGATTCCTCAAGGAAGGTTAATCAGTCACTGCAAATTGCCCCCAGGGGATGGGTAAAGGGTGGAATCTGGGGGGAGCTGATAAGAAGGTGGGGAGAATAAAATGGGATTGGTGTAGATGGGTAGGGTTGATTGTCAAGAAGGTCTAGGAGGGCCAGGAAGTCTGTTTCAGGCAGAGAGTCCTGACCTCAAACAGTTGTCCATTTCCTCTATAGCTGCTGCCCGACCTGCTGAGTTCCTCGAGCAGCTTCTTTATTTTCCTGATTTCAGCATCTGCAGTCTCTTGTGTCTCCAGGAGTATGTAGTCCAGATCTGTGCATAGTCCGGAAGTGTGTCTGTTCCAGAGTGTGTAGTCAATAGTGTGTCTGTTTCAGTGTGTGTAGTCAATAGTGTGTCTGTTCCAGTGTGTGTGTAGTCCAGGCAGCAACTGTAGTGCCCCTGTGTCACAAGTCAGGGCAGACCTGGGGACTGTCTGGATTTACCCGTTCCTTGATAAACCCACATCAACCACCAGCATAAACCCCTCTGTAATGTTTGTCTTGATGAGGCTCGGGGTAGGGAGTGAACCTAATCTCTAATGGGCACACCAGTCTAATACAAATTAATAGTAGGTGTGCAGTTGGATAAACTTTTGGCAGCTGCCGTGGTGTTTGTTTTATTGAAAATCTACTGGATTTTCAGCCTCATTAATCTGCCCCACAGAAAGTGGAAAAGGAACCTGTGATTGAGTTAATCCTGGAGGATTTCTGCAGAGGGTGAAAAATATCAGTCATGTTGCTTTGAGTGGAGGGTGTTGCAGTGTTAAAACTCCTGCCTCTTTGATGTCCCAGTGCCTCCTTTCAACTTTTGTGTATCCGGCACTGTCTGGAAGGAGGAGATGAGTGGGCTGACTCTCCCTTTAAATACAGCAAGCCAGTCTATCTGCCAGTCAGTCTGTCAACAGTGATTTCACCAGCAGCTCTCCTTGGGGCTGTGCTCAACTGGAACCTTAAAGGAAAATCCTGCCTGCTATTGAAGAAATGCCTGGAGTCTGGAATGTGGTGTGTCTGTGCTGCTCCCTCTGGATGGTACTGGCTGGCTGTGACCCTCAGCAACACCAACTCCAGCACACATTTAAGGACACGGTTCTCAGGAAGCTGGGGCTCCTCGAGGAGCCACGCCTGACCAAGAGGGACCTGGAGAAGGTGGTGGTGCCGACACATCTCCGGAACAAGTACATGTCCATGCTGAAGCTGCACAAGGAGAAGGAGAGGAGGCGGAGAGCCCTACCCAGCCTGGCAGGCATCTTGCGAGGAGTTCCCGATAATTCGGGTAAGTCAAACCATTACCTTTTCTCCCTGTCACTCCCCTTTGGGGAACCACGTGCAGGGCTCTCAGACTGCGGCATCTACTGAGACCTCAGAACCCTTGGCACTGAGGGGTTAGCTGCAGGGGAAAGATGTGGGGCAAGGGGCAGCACACTGAACCCAACGGTGGTGGTGGTGCCAGCAACAACAGGAGCTTCAGGGTGGGTGTTTACACAGTCAGGGAATGTGTAGACCAGGAGTGTGTGTATAGTCCTGGAATGTGCAGGTAGCTCAGGAGTGCATTCCTAGTCTGGGAGTGTGTGTATGGTCCGGGAGTGTGTGTATAGTCTGGGATTGTGCCTACTTTGTTCGCAGTCAGTGTGTGTATGACTGTGAAGTGTGTATGTTACAGTCACCAGGGTACTGACCTTGCGGCTTTGAAATAATTTGCATTGTAGAGATTTGAGATCACTGCAGAAATTTCCCTACAGCCCCTGTGTGTCTGTCTCACCCTACTAACTCTCCGACTCCCGACACTCCCGAGAGGGACAGAGCGGACAGTAACGTTCACCTGACCCCACTCTCCGACTGCCGACACTCCCGAGAGGGACAGAGCGGACAGTAACGTTCACCTGACCCCACTCTCCGACTGCCGACACTCCCGAGAGGGACAGAGCGGACAGTAACGTTCACCTGACCCCACTCTCCGACTGCCGACACTCCCCAGAGGGACAGAGCGGACAGTAACGTTCACCTGACCCCACTCTCCGACTGCCGACACTCCCCAGAGGGACAGAGCGGACAGTAACGTTCACCTGACCCCACTCTCCGACTGCCGACACTCCCGAGAGGGACAGAGCGGACAGTAACGTTCACCTGACCCCACTCTCCGACTGCCGACACTCCCGAGAGGGACAGAGCGGACAGTAACGTTCACCTGACCCCACTCTCCGACTGCCGACACTCCCGAGAGGGACAGAGCGGACAGTAACGTTCACCTGACCCCACTCTCCGACTGCCGACACTCCCGAGAGGGACAGAGCGGACAGTAACGTTCACCTGACCCCACTCTCCGACTGCCGACACTCCCGAGAGGGACAGAGCGGACAGTAACGTTCACCTGACCCCACTCTCCGACTGCCGACACTCCCGAGAGGGACAGAGCGGACAGTAACGTTCACCTGACCCCACTCTCCGACTGCCGACACTCCCGAGAGGGACAGAGCGGACAGTAACGTTCACCTGACCCCACTCTCCGACTGCCGACACTCCCGAGAGGGACAGAGCGGACAGTAACGTTCACCTGACCCCACTCTCCGACTGCCGACACTCCCGAGAGGGACAGAGCGGACAGTAACGTTCACCTGACCCCACTCTCCGACTGCCGACACTCCCCAGAGGGACAGAGCGGACAGTAACGTTCACCTGACCCCACTCTCCGACTGCCGACACTCCCCAGAGGGACAGAGCGGACAGTAACGTTCACCTGACCCCACTCTCCGACTCCCGACACTCCCGAGAGGGACAGAGCGGACAGTAACGTTGATCTCAGTTTTAGCCACAGTTGCTGCTGCACTGGTCAAGTTGAGTGTGGCCTTCTCACCCCACCCCATCAAAATTGTGACCACAACTGCCCCTGGTAAGTTTGAGTGGCCTCATTAGCTTCCTGCACCAGGAGCACAGCAGATCAGTGTTCACTTGCAAGCTTTGTTTCTCCCAGTGGCTTTGCTTTGCAAATCTAATCAGTTATCCCTAAACGTGTTATATATATCACTCTTCAGCCTTGTCTGAGAAATTTCACAATCGAAACTGGAAATTACCAAGTGATTTGCAGCCTCTCGAATCACAAAGGCAGCAGCCAGCTTTGTGCTGTCTGGAATGCCCAGAGTTTAGCACAACATTTTGCGCAGACAAGAGGTGAGCACTCCCGGACGGCTGGGAGAAACGAGGTTATGCACAGCCTGTGTGTTGTGGCTGTTCCCAGAAGTAGCCCACAACGAGGCCATTCTGCCCACTCAGCATGTGCTGAACTCTGACCAAGCTCTCTGTCAGAAAATCTCTCTATGTCCAACCTCTTCCTTACAGAGAGAGGCAGACAGACAGACAGAGGACTTTATTCCCTGGAACACTGGAGACAGAAGGGTGACCTTACATACACAAGAACGGTGAATCAGTGGAACTCATTGCCACAGGCAGCTGTGGAGGCCAAGTCACTGGGTATATTTAAGGCAGACATTGATAGATGCAACACACACAGACACAGAATGCTGGAGGAACTCAGCAAGCCAAGCAACATCTATAGGAAAAAGTACTCTTTTCCATAGATGCTGCCTGGCCTGCTGAGTTCCTGCAGCATTTTGTGTGTTGCTCAGATTTCCAGCATCTGCAGATTTTCTCTCGTTTGAGAGTTTGATAGCTTCTTGACTGGCCAGAGCATGAAGGGATACGGGGAGAAGGCAGGAGATTGAGGCTGAGAGGGAAATGGATCAGCCGTGATGAATTTGAGCCGAACGGCCCAATTCTGCACCTGTATCTTATGAGGACACACTGTAGCTTTAAGGCGAGTGGAGGAAGTCTGAAGGAGATTTGCAGGACAGGTTTCTTTTACACGGAGGATGATCGGTGCCTGGAACACAGTGCCAACGGAAGTGATGCAAGCAGGTACAATAACAATGTGTGAGAACATGAACAGGCAGGGAATGGAGGGAAATAGACCACGTGGAAAGAGATGGGATTACTTTGGATTAACACAGGCATCCTGGGCTGAAGGGCCTGTTCCTGTTCAATGTTCTGGTCAGGGTGAACACAGCAGAGGGAATCAAATGCCAGGAAGCATAGATTTAAGGTGAGAGGGGAATGATATAAAAAGGGCCTGAGGGACAACTCCTTCAACTCTTAAAGCCTATATGGACTGATCTGCCAGTAGCGCGATAGTCGGCATGGTTGGTAGCACAATGCTTTCCAGTACCAGTCACCCGGGTTCAATTCCTGCTGCTGCCTGTAGCGGATTTGTACGTTCTCCCTCTTGACTTTGTGGGTTTCCTCCGGGTGCTCCAGTTTCCTCTCACAGTCCGAAGTCGTACAGGTTGGCAGGTTATTTGGTCATTGTAGATTGTTCCGTGATTAGGCTAGAATTAAGGCCATAAGTCATAGGAGCAGAATTAGGCCATCTGGCCCATTGTATCTGCTCTGACATTCAACCATGGCTGATCCTTTTTTTTAAAATGTCCTCCTCAACCCCAGATCCCACCTTCTCCCCGTAACCTTTGATGCTAAGTCCAATCAAGAACCTATCAATCTCTGCCTTAAATACACACAATGACCTGGCTTCCACAGCTGCTTGTGGCAACAAATTCCACAAATTCACCACCCTTTGGCTAAAGAAATTTCTCCACATCTCTGTTTTGAAAGGGTGCCCCTCTATCCTGAGGCTGTGCCCTCTTGTCCTAGGCTCTCCCACCATGGGAAACATCCTTTCCATGTCTACTCTGTCTAGGCCTTTCAACATTCAGGAGGTTTCAATGAGATCCCCCCTTATCCTTATGAATTCCAGTGAATACAGACCCAGAGCCATCAAACGTTCCTCATATGATAACCCTTTCATTCCTGGAATCATCCTAGTTGAGAGGCCCAAAACTGTTCACAATACTCACCAGTGCCTTAAATCGGGGGTTGTTGGACAGCATGGCTATTCCGCACTGTATCTCGATAAAGATAAAACAGCAACATTTACAACGTGAGCTCTCTGCAGATTCTGGAAATCCAGAGCAAAAAACACAAAATGCTGGAGGACCTCAGCAGGTCAGGCAGCATCTAAGGAAGTCAATAAAGAGTTGACATTTTGGGCTACAACGCTTCCTCGGAGTTAATCCTTTCCATAGATGCTACCTGACATGCTGAATTCCTCCAGCATATTGTGTGTGTTACTATAACAACATTTTACAGATATTTGGATAAGTGTATGGACAGAAAAGTTTTGAGGGGATCGAGCCCAAATGCAGGATGTCCCAACATCTTCTCAGTTAATCTCTTTTTCCATTCCTTGAGCATTCCAGCAAATTTAGGGGTTCCTGTCACTCTAGCTATTCCTCCAGGACATTACATGACAGGTTTAGACCGGCTGGACCACACATTTCCTCGTTTCTGCTCATCATCCTGCTTAGGAGGAACTTGCACCTTCTCAAAGTCAGATCTGAACACAGGGTGAACAGAGAAGGTTTTCAAAAAGTTCTCTCCATTCCTCTCCTTGCACACTCCCGCGAGCCTTCTCATAGTGGAAGTATTTGTTCCCACAAGAATGGAAGCTCCCCCCTTTTCATCCACATCTGGGCAGACCAACACTGGTATGTCAATAGTCTCAGTTAGTCCAACATCAGCTTCTGTAAACTCCAGTTTCAACGACAAATAACCATCGTCTGGGTACTCAGCAGTACTAAGCTCCTGAATCTCAAGGGCACAGAGTGGCATCAGTGGTAAACGCACCCAATGCCGGTGGTAAAAGGATCTATAAAGCAAAGTAACTTGAGAACCTGTGTCAATTATGGTTCTAGCATAAGCACCTTCTAAATCCGTATGGATACATCAGAGCTTGGTCCCACTAAACCTTCTGGAGTAGTTTTTGTACTTTAGTATTTCCCTTGGTACGCTGATAGGAACGTATCCTCTCCGAAACGTCAGCTTGTTACTTTACTTGGTCCTTCTGTAGTTTTACCTCTTTTCTTCACTGTTTGATTAACTGCTGATATTCTTTCGAAAGGTTTTTCCTGTCCCTCACACTCTCGCTCAAAATGTCCATCTTCTCCACAATTGTAACAGAAAGTACCGATCACTTCCCTGGTCAAGGGACCCTACTCGATAGCAGCCCTCGCCTTGGTACATCCCACCAGTGGGTCCGGCTTCCTATAGGCCTTGCACCAACTGATATTATCTGAAATACCTCAGCTCTCAAATCTTTCTCAGTATCCTGCAAAACCCCACTTGTGTGGCATCAGGGGTTGCTTTAACAACAGGCACTACTACCGTGGACCGTGCCCTGCTGATGGAGACCTCCCGTTTCTCCTCTCTAACTTCTCGGAGTCACTCGGTAAAAGAGGGCGCATCTTGTGGGTCATTCAAATATGAAGAGCAATCATGTCATGTGACAATGCGCACTTCACAATTTGCTCCATCTCTCAGTCAGCTGAATGCCCCCTTTGTGGCACAAACAGTGCATTAGCTTCTTCAACCTGAACATGTAGGCAGACAACTTCTCTCCTCCTGAAATGTGTGCCTGAACTTCATCCTGAGATCAGCTGCCGAAAGCATCTTCCAGTGCTCGTGTGGTGAATGGATTTTCTGCCCTGAGGAACCTCACTGTATCAGCCTCTGGGCCCTTTAAGCTCTCTACCAGCCTCAGCTTTTCATGATATCTGAGCCCTGCCATTCATCCAGTAACGGAGATGTCTGCTCAGCCCAAGCCTCATATTCTTCTTCCCTGTCGGCTGTGGGCTTGACCCAGAGAACACTCCCAGCCCACAATCATTTTGGCTCTCACAGATACGCTTCTGCATTGATCAACCAGTGATGTAATAGCCAAAACGAGCTCAGAATTTACATCAACCACTGAGGGTCTCATTAGACTTCTCACGACAGACAATGCTTTCCCCTCACTGCACAGAAGCAAGAGCAACTTGTCTTTAAAAGTCTCCGCCCTCAGCTACAGGAAACTCGTCTTCTAATTCAGCACCCTCGCCTACACGCCCCTCTTCTCTAAAAGTATGGACAGCCTATGGCCCCACCTGTCCAGGTAACCCAGTAATAACTGGCAGATCCACTCCTGTCAAGTCTGAACTAAAACAACATCTTCACCCACCGTTTGGTCAAACTCCCAGTCCTTTCCCTAATACTGGAACCGAACTCAGAACTGTCGTCAGCAATTCATCTGGACTGCGTATATCCACCCTGCTCAGAACGCAAGCATTAGTTACGGGCATCCTCTTTAAATCACACCAACGCTAATCCCTGCGGCATCCATATCGCGTATCTTACTCACTTTCCTGGACACTAGTTTAACACAGGCTTAAACACACAAATCACTTCATCAATTCCTAGAGCAATTAGCCCCCATATTGAAACCCTTTCTTACCAGGCATCTCTAGAGGTGAAGCTTGTTCGCCCCTCACTAACAGCCACTGGACTCAGCGGTGAGAAAACCACCTTCATCAAACTCCGTACGTCTACAGTCGGTCTGACTTGGGTCCCACCGAAACCGGGAAGTCGGGATGTTTCGCCCACCCGAACCCCGATCCGTGTGAACGCTGTCCCCATGCAATCGCCCGTCGGCAAGAAATAAAAGGCTGTACACTACACACAATTATAAATTATAAAGCAAGTGTTTATAAATTTCAGCTTTATTGAATAGTTAGTAAGAAAAGGAAAAACATAAAAAGGGCCCATTCCAGTTACCCCAGTCCAAATGTGCACATAGCTCACGCACTGGACCCTCGGCCTTTGTGTGAAAGCACACTCCACCTTCCGAATGGCACTCAAAGCCCGGCTCAAACAAATGGGCTCCCCCACAGGAGTATTAGTCCTTGAAGCTGTTCATCTGCACAAAGCTCCTTGTGCAACAGGGGCAGCATCCTCACCCATCTTCCCTCCTTTCTTCTCCCAGCTCCTGCCAAAAAGACCACCCACCCCAGTGAAAGCCAGTCCCATTTGCCTTGTGTTTGGCTCATCCTATCCATGTACCACTATGAAATACAATTATACCTGCCCCTACCTCTCATTCTGCACAATGATCACTCTCTGTGTGACAGAGTTGTCCCTCAGGTCCCACTCTCACTCTAAGCCTATGCTCTCTGGCTTTCGTTATCTATGTTCCTCATGGTTTCATTCGCTTCCTTGAGGTCACTGTGGAGGCTGGAATATTAGCTGGCCGTACACAATGAGGAACCTGTCTCTGGGCAGTACAGTATTAAGCAATAGGGGGCCCTTGATGTATGTCCAAGGACAGATTGGTGAACAGGGTACATAGGATCCTTGCCTCATGAGTCTGTAAACACAAAATCAATGCGGGGAGTCCCTACAAATGTTCTTGAAGCAGCACTTGGATTACTGCATGCAGGTCTGGGCACTCCATTGGAGGAAGGATATGACAGCATTGCAGAGGTTCTCCAGGATGCTGCCTGGCAGAACGTTTCAGTAGTGAGTAGAGACTGCGGATTGTTTTTTCCTTTTACACAAGAGAACGTTGAAAGGGGACCTGACAAATTATGAAGCGGGCAGATAGGGCATCTTGCAAAAAGCTTCTCATAGCATGTGGCAAGGATTTAGGGTCTAAAGGTGCACGTTTACAGGAGATTAAAGGAACCTTTTCCCAACTGGAAAAATGGATAAAACTGCCTAAGGAGATGAAAGAGGCAGAGATTCTCACAACATTTTGGAATCATCCAGACAATAATACAAAGTGAGAGAAGGTTGTGGAATGAATATTTGTGAAAGGGACTAGCAGAGGAGGTACTTGTTCATCAGATTTGACAAGATAGTAATGTTGGCCAGTTTGTGTGCTGTGCATTTCTATGAGCAGAGTATTTAACTGGAGTGACGACTGTAATAATGAGAGTTTCACTGGAGTGACGACTGTAATAATGAGAGTTTCACTGGAGTGACGACTGTAATGAGAGTTTCACTGGAGTGACGACTGTAATAATGAGAGTTTCACTGGAGTGACGACTGTAATAATGAGAGTTTCACTGGAGTGACGACTGTAATGAGAGTTTCACTGGAGTGACGACTGTAATGAGAGTTTCACTGGAGTGACGACTGTAATAATGAGAGTTTCACTGGAGTGACGACTGTAATGAGAGTTTCACTGGAGTGACGACTGTAATAATGAGAGTTTCACTGGAGTGACGACTGTAATAATGAGAGTTTCACTGGAGTGACGACTGTAATAATGAGAGTTTCACTGGAGTGACGACTGTAATAATGAGAGTTTCACTGGAGTGACGACTGTAATGAGAGTTTCACTGGAGTGACGACTGTAATAATGAGAGTTTCACTGGAGTGACGACTGTAATAATGAGAGTTTCACTGGAGTGACGACTAATAATGAGAGTTTCACTGGAGTGACGACTGTAATGAGAGTTTCACTGGAGTGACGACTGTAATAATGAGAGTTTCACTGGAGTGACGACTGTAATGAGAGTTTCACTGGAGTGACGACTGTAATAATGAGAGTTTCACTGGAGTGACGACTGTAATAATGAGAGTTTCACTGGAGTGACGACTGTAATGAGAGTTTCACTGGAGTGACGACTGTAATAATGAGAGTTTCACTGGAGTGACGACTGTAATGAGAGTTTCACTGGAGTGACGACTGTAATAATGAGAGTTTCACTGGAGTGACGACTGTAATAATGAGAGTTTCACTGGAGTGACGACTGTAATGAGAGTTTCACTGGAGTGACGACTGTAATAATGAGAGTTTCACTGGAGTGACGACTGTAATGAGAGTTTCACTGGAGTGACGACTGTAATGACAGTTTCACTGGAGTGACGACTGTAATGAGAGTTTCACTGGAGTGACGACTGTAATAATGAGAGTTTCACTGGAGTGACGACTGTAATGAGAGTTTCACTGGAGTGACGACTGTAATAATGAGAGTTTCACTGGAGTGACGACTGTAATAATGAGAGTTTCACTGGAGTGACGACTGTAATGAGAGTTTCACTGGAGTGATGACTGTATTAATGAGAGTTTCACTGGCCTGAGCAGAATGAATTGTGTATAACCATGCATCATCATCCCCATCTTGCACTAGAAATGTTTTGTTTATGCAATTGCCACCACCCATGCAGTTGTGAAAACTGTCTGTGTTGTAATCTGTTGCCTTTGTTTACCTCTCACAAAAAGGCTTTTTGTCGGAGATTTATTTAAGGTCAGTTTCAGCTTTGTTACATCTAGATTTACAATCTGAAGCATGCAGTGAAATGCATCGTGTCCGTCAGTACAGGGAAGTGCTGGGGCAGCCTGCAATTGTCACCATGTTTCTGGTGCCAACGTAGCACAGACACAACCCACTCATCCTTGCTAACCCATTCTGTAAAATGGGGAAGGGAACTGGCTCCCCTGTAAGAAACAGACGGGGTCACGGGGAGAAAGTACAGACTCCTCACGGAAACCGGAGCCCCTGTAAGAAACAGACGGGGTCACGGGGAGAAAGTACAGACTCCTCACGGAAACCGGAGCCCCCGTAGGGAACAGACGGGGTCACGGGGAGAAAGTACAGACTCCTTATGGAAACCGGAGCCCCCGTAGGAAACAGACGGGGTCACGGGGAGAAAGTACAGACTCCTTATGGAAACCGGAGCCCCCGTAGGGAACAGACGGGGTCACGGGGAGAAAGTACAGACTCCTTATGGAAACCGGAGCCCCTGTAAGAAACAGACGGGGTCACGGGTAGAAAGTACAGACTCCTCACGGAAACCGGAGCCCCCGTAGGGAACAGACGGGGTCACGGGGAGAAAGTACAGACTCCTTATGGAAACCGGAGCCCCCGTAGGGAACAGACGGGGTCACGGGGAGAAAGTACAGACTCCTTATGGAAACCGGAGCCCCCGTAGGGAACAGACGGGGTCACGGGGAGAAAGTACAGACTCCTTATGGAAACCGGAGCCCCCGTAGGGAACAGACGGGGTCACGGGGAGAAAGTACAGACTCCTTATGGAAACCGGAGCCCCCGTAGGGAACAGACGGGGTCACGGGGAGAAAGTACAGACTCCTTATGGAAACCGGAGCCCCCGTAGGGAACAGACGGGGTCACGGGGAGAAAGTACAGACTCCTCACGGAAACCGGAGCCCCCGTAGGGAACAGACGGGGTCACGGGGAGAAAGTACAGACTCCTCACGGAAACCGGAGCCCCCGTAGGGAACAGACGGGGTCACGGGGAGAAAGTACAGACTCCTTATGGAAACCGGAGCCCCCGTAGGGAACAGACGGGGTCACGGGGAGAAAGTACAGACCCCTTACAGACAGTGGCACAATTCAATGCCTATCGCCTTATTGGTGTAAAATGTTGTATGATTGCTACAGGACCACATACTGAGCCAAATGATATTCGCACTGGCACTCACTTACAACCTGGAACGATACAGCACAGGAACATGGCTTCCTGTTCACGTGTCTACTGAAAGCCTTTTAAACACCCCTAAAACATCAGCTTTCACTGTCTGCTCTCCGTAAATAACTTGCCCTGAAACTCTTTTACACTCCCCCCCCCCCCACCTTAAAGCCATGCCCTCTAGGATTTCACATTTTCATCTGTGACAAAGACTGACTATCTACACTGTGTCTCATAATTTTATAAACTTCTCCCCTCAGCCTCCAACACACTGAGAAAACAACCGGAGGGTTGGAGTGATCCTGGCAAACCTCTCCAAGCCTCAGTCTTCTTGTCGGGGGAAACCTGACTGTGCATAGTGCTCCCAAGGCTGGCCTAACTGAAGTTGTATAAAGTCATAGAGGAATACAGCTCAGAAAGAGACCCTTCAGCCCAGCCTGCCCATGCTGACCCAAGATTCCAGTCTAAGCTAGTCCTCTACATCCTCTACATAGCACCATCCAGAGACAGAGAAGCAGTTTCAGCGACAGGTTACTATCGATGCAATGCTCCTCAGACAGGATGAAGAGGTCAATACTTCCCAATGCTATTAGGCTTTACAATTCAACCGCCAGGACTTAAGAACTTTTTAAAAGCTATTATTAATGCTTTTTGAGATAGTGATTTAGATGCATATCATATTTTTTACTGAGTTAAGTATTGTATGTTATTAGTTTTGCTACAACAAGTGTATGGGACATTGGAAAAAAAGTTGAATTTCCCCATGGGGATGAATAAAGTATCTATCTATCTATGTTACAGTACTGTGCAACTCTAGGCACATCTGAAGAAGAACTGTAAAGCCAAGATGCTTTCAAAACTAATGAAATGAAAAGTTTCTAAATGCCAGAAAAATTACTCTGAAGAGCAGTAAAGCAGTGGAAAACTAAAATCAAACCATTATTTGGTGTGGCCATGCTTTGCCTTTGAAACTGCATCAACTCTCTTAGGTACACCGTCGTGCAGTTTTATAAGAAAATTGGCTGGTAGGTTGTTCTGAGCTGCTTGGAGAACTTGTCACAGTTCTCCTGCTGACTTGGGCTGTCTCGCTTAATTCTGTCTCCAGTCTCAGTGATGTGGAGATCAGGGCCCTGTGGAGGCCATACCATTGGAAACCATATATAAAAGCTTGAGTGGCTAAAAGACTTTTACACAGTACAGTTGGCTCTCCTTATCCCTCTGAACCTTTCCTATCTATGTGTCTTTTAAACATTGCTAATGTACTCACTTAACCAGTTGAGCAGGATCCCTCCGTAAATCCTGATAACCAGATTATGTCATGCTTTTGGAAACATCTGTATTGTGCACAGCCAGGTCTGACACACAACTCACGATTATATGATCGTTTCCCCAGACACCACTGGAGACGTGCTGTACTCGGACCCCACCCGGCAGAGGCTGGTTTTCGACATGAAGGGGCTGATCCCGGACAACAGTGAGGTGACCATGGCAGAGCTCAAGCTCTTCAAGAAGGGCGTCCACAAGGGGGAGCTCCCTCCCAGGAAACACAGCCGGCCAGTCAACAACGCCAGGGTCAGTGTGTACTGGGTCAAGACCCTGGCCGACGGCACCAACAGCACCTCACTCATAGACTCCAGGTAAGGGCAGAGGCAGCTCCAAATAATGCTGGCAGATTCACACAACATACAGAGAGTCGTTAAAGACTAAACCTGCCCTCCCCATTAAATAGTTCTCAGATATTTCTCCTCACCTTCATCATTGTTGTTTTGTACCATGTCGTACGATCATGGTCTTTATCATGGTTATTCATGGCAAATTTTTCTACAGAAGTGGATTACCACTGCCTTCTTCTGGCCAGTGTCCGGTCATCCCAGCCATTATCAATACCCCTCAGAACTGTCTGCCTGGTGTCAGTGGTCGCACACCCAGGACTTGTGATATGTGTCAGCTGCTCCCATGGCTTCCTGTGACCCTGATCGAGGGGCAAAGCAGGGGCTACACCTTGCCCAGGGGTGACCTGCAGGCTAGCAGAGGGAAGGAGTGTCTTACACCTCCTTTGTTAGAGGTGTCACTCATCCTCACCACCACCCTCCCCAAGAATTGCACCATCCTACCAATCGTTCTCCCACCCTCCCCATCAGGTCTCCCCCCCCCCCCCACCCAATTGTGTTCAATTGTGGACAATGACAAAATCATATTTATTTATTTAACAATACAGCATGGAATAGGCCCATCCAGCCCTTAAGACTGCACTGCCAGCAACCCCCTGATTTAACCCTAGCCGAGTGAGTGTACATTGACCAGTTAACCTGCTAACGATACGCCTTTGGAGTGTAAGAGGAAACCAGAGCACCCGGAGGAAACCCACGTGCTCGCAGTGAGGACGTACGGGGGACTCTGAACTCTGAACCGGGCTGCAATAACCTTGCGCTAACCACTACACTACCACGGCGCCAGGAAGTGGTGGAAATTGCCATTCGACCGGATCAAGGTTTCTTCTGCTGGTCAGATTGAACCCTACAGAGTCATACAGCAGGTAAACAGGCCCTTTGGCCTAACTGGTCCACGCCAAGCACGGTGCCTACCACGGAGGGTCCATTTACTCCGGTTTGGCCCAATTCCCTATGATCCAAAAGAGCTTAAAATATTTTTATTGTACCTGCCTCAACCATTTCAACTGGCAGCTGGTTCCGCCTGCTCAGCACCCTCTGCATGACGAAGCTGCCACACACATCCCCTTTAAATCTTTCCCCTCTCACCTTAAACCTACGCTCTCCACTTCCTGATACCTCAGCCCTAGGGAAAAAGACTGTGCATTTACCCTGAATATGCCCCTCATGATTTTATGTAAGTCACCCCTAGGCCTCCTGTGCTCCAAGGAATAAAGTCCTTGTGAATATGGGAGAACTGTTTCACTCTGATGAGGAACACAAGCCTGGTACAGAACTGATGTACTGGGCTCACCGTGGAATCTTGTAGCAGAAAGCAGAGGCCATTTGGCCAATTGAGCCCAAGCTAGCTCATTGTGCAATGCCACGGCTGGCTTTGGGAGCCTGGTCACTCGCTGGCTGGTGAAGTGGGATCGTGTTTCTGAGGGTTAGTGTTGGGCACCGGATACTTGCTGTTGACTGAAGAGCATGGTGTCTCTTTCCTGTAAAAGGCTGGTCCCCATCCTCGATTCCGGTTGGAAGATGTTCGATGTCACCCAAGCTGTCCACTACTGGCAGAACAGTAGGGAGCTCCAGATGTACCTGGAGGTGTGGATCGAAGCTGAGCGGCCGGGCAGACACGCAGCCGAACTTGCCAGGTTCGTCCGCTTCACCTCCCAGGATCCCACTGACCGGATGCTCGGGAAACCAGAGCTGGTTCTCTACACTCTCAACTTCAGTGAATATGGGTAAGTCCCCTTTGCCTCGGCATTGGTACAGCTGAGAGTCAAAGAGATCCGGGAAACTCGACAGGGTTGGTGACCACTGGGAAATTCCCATCGATGACGTTTGCCTCCTCCCACCACTGTACCTTCTTAATAAAGTTACAACATAGGGCATACAACAGGAACAGCACAGCACAAAACAGGCCCGCGATATCTCCACTAAATCCCCTCGGCCTGCACACGAGCCACATTGCTCCATCCCCTATGTGTACATGTGTCTATCTAAAAGCTTAAACATCACCATCACGTGTATCTGCTTCCGTTATTGGCAGTGTATTCCAAACAGCCATTATTCTCTAATAAACTTAGCCAACACGTTCACTTCAAACTTTCCCCTTTCACCTTGCATCCGTGTCCTCCAGCAATGGACGTTTCTACCCTGTCCATCTGCTGTTTTGTTCCACGTAGAGCCAAGAATCTACTAAAGGACAGAGCAGGCTGGGGGGCTTGCGCAGTTGACTTATTGAGTCATAGACTCACTGACCATTTAAACAGGCCCTTCAGCCCATCTAAGGTAGTCCCATTTGCCCATAGTTGTCCCCTAGCCCTCTGAACATTTCCTATCCACATACCTGTTCAAGTGCCTTTTGAGTTTTGTTAATGTACCTACCTCAACCCCTCCTTCTGGCAGATCATTCCCTATATGGACCACCCTCTGGGTGAAATAGTTGCTCGTGAAGTTCCTATTAAATCTTTTCCCTCTCATCTGAAAGCTACGTTCTCTAATTCTTAATCTCCTTTCCAGGAAAAATTACCCTATCTATGCCCCTTATGACTTTATACACCTCTAAAAGGTCACCTCATTCTCCATTGCTCCAATCAAAAACGTCACAGCCTCTCTCTGTAACTCAGTCCCTCGTGTTGCAGTCAGTCTCCTTGGCACTCCCTCCGGTGTAGAACACCTCGCAGTTAACAGAATTAAACTCCATTTGCCACTCGTTACTCCTCATTCCCACTCTCCACTGCTCTGTTATTCAGAGCCAATGCGGAGTTTACTGTCAAATGCACAAGTGCCAAGAAAAACTTACTGGCAGCAGCATCACAGGCACATAACATCAGACACACAACAATCACAAGAAAAGCATAAATTATGCAGGAAGAGCACAATTGGATCCAAGAAAGTCGTACTTTAGTGCCAGGTGATCACATTGCTAAACTGTAGTGATTAGGGTCTTGCCCGTTGGTTGAAGAACAGAATGGGTGAAGAAGTGACAGTTCCTGAAGCTGGTGGTGTGGGACTTCAGGCTTCTGTACCTCCTATCCATGGCAGCTGTGAAAATGCTGGGGATCTATGATGGTAGATGCTTGCTTCTGGAGGTAATGCCTCCTTGTAGATAGAACCAATGGTGGGGAGGGATGTGCCTGAGATGTACTGGGTGGAATCCACCGCTCTCTGCAGCTTCGTACATTTCTGCCTATTTGAATTGCCACACCAGACCATGATACAACCACTCCAGATGCTTTCAGTGTTAGTGTTCACTCCGTAAGAAGGTAAAGACACTGGTGCCTTTTCCTTGGTCCCAGTTCAGCTCCTGTTTTCCAGCCCTGTGGGAAACAGCTCCTGGAGTCACAGCGTTGGTAAATGACCCACCTTGTGCTCTGTTTTCAGTGCCGCCGGTGACTGTGGGGGAAGCCCGACTCAGAGGAGTGGGACGTGCTGCAGGCAGGAGCACTTCATCAACTTCCGGGAGCTGGAGTGGACCCAGTACTGGATCATCGAGCCCCCTGGTTACCAGGCCTTCCACTGCGTTGGGGGGTGCAAGCAGCCACGGTGGCCCTTTGTCTATGGAGAGAGGAGCTGTGTGGCGGTGGAGAGTGCCTCGCTTCCCATGATGTACCTGGTGAAGAAGGGCGACTACACGGAGATTGAGGTGGCTGAGTTCCCCAACATGATCACCGAGAAGTGTGGCTGCAGCACCGACAACATCTCAGTCTTATAGCCAGATGGGACGGTGCCATTCTTTCACCCTTGACACCACCCCGCTGCCCTACTTCCCCTGTAGGCCTGGCTGACTATGTCACCATGGTTACCAGTGGCTCTCCCACCTCTTCAGTGGTCATGCCAGCTGGAAGGACAGGGGGTTTAAGCCAGGGAGGGTTGTTGCATTTCCCCTCTAAAGTGGAGGGTTTTTCATTTGGAGGTGTGGAACTGCCTCATCAGATCTGCTTCCTTCAGTCAGACTCTGCAGGAGAGTTGGCATTCCTGGAAGATGCTAGATTTTGGGGTGGCTGACTTACTCCTCAGCTGAACCGCGCTGGTGTGGATACTGGAGAAAGCACAAGATATCAAACGTTCCTGCTTTGGATTGAACAGACAGTATGGGTTTTAAGTAAGCAGTCTCACGCTTACACTTCTGTTGGCTTTACACACTCATTAACCTTAACTTGCCAGGGCAACTGTTATTCAGATTCCTGCCCAATTGTGTGTCCGCTGATTTTAGAGCCCTGCCCTTGGCCCATGTGTCAGGGCACTGAAAAACGACAGCACTGTCTGATACCTTGAACTGTATCACAAACACCCCATGTAAAGGGAACTCAGCCCCAATGTGGGAAGCACTTAATGACACTGCACAGCGTTTTGTTTCAGCAGCGGTATTCACTACACAGACATTGAACACTTGAGGGGGGAGGAATGCTTAGCTTTGTGCATGGGGTTTGGAGTTACAAGTGTAGGGGTACAGGACCAGACTGGCTGGGGTTAAGATGGGCTTCTCTATGTCCGTGTAGTATTGACCTGGTGATTGTACAGGGAGAGAGTGGTCACACTCAGGAAAGTCTGGGAGGGAATAATTATCTGCAGGTCAACAGAACGAGGAGTATTTTGAACCATGAACTTCAAGTGTGATTTAACATGGCAGCTTTGTCCTTGGTTATTCGACCGTAGGGGAGAGTAAAATTGCTACGTGTCCTCTCTAGTCCCACACGGCCTCAGACAGGGGGCCCTACAATGTGGACTTTGCGTCAATACAGGTTCCCCAAATGCACTCGTTGTGTGGGGATTGACTGGATCTCCATGTGTTCATGGGCAGATTTTAATTCATGTGTGATATTTGTAGATAAATCCTGAATTAAAGTATATATTGAGTCAATTGATGAAAGGGGTGTGACGTATGCTTCATTCTACTTGCTGTTGCTCTTTCTTGGCCTCTTGGCAGTCGGAAGGTCCCAGAGTATTACCTCTCCGTCTGTTTCTCTCTGAGCCGTCCAGTCAGAGTGGGGCTTCCTCAGTGAATTGTAGGGCCTTTGGGAGTGTAATGGAACGGAGGCTGAGAGGTGCAAGGGCATAGTTCACCGGCTGGCGGAGACAGTGTTTGATATGCTGCTTTTCATCGGCCCTGACATTGAGTACGAATTAGGAACTTAAATTGATGCAGTTGCACTTGTTCTGTCTACAGTCTTGGTCAAACTGTAATACCAAAGATGTTATTAAACCTAAAAGAGTGCAGAAAAGATTTACCAGCGTGTTGTCTGAATTGAGGGTGGGGTTGAGTAACAAGGAGAGGCTGCACAGACTACCTGCAATGTGGGAGGTTGAGAGGTGACCTGATCCGGTCTATGAGATCGTGAGGGTCATAGATAGGCTGAAAGCACACAGTCTTTATGCATTTCACCGCATCATTACATCGGGGTTGTACAAGGGCAAAATGCAGAATATTACTCTTACTATCTCTTCTTTCAGTTAGTCCTGACGAAGGGTCTCGGCCCGAAACGTCGACAGCGCTTCTCCCTACAGATGCTGCCTGGCCTGCTGTGTTCCACCAGCATTTTGTGTGTGTTGCTTGAATTTCCAGCATCTGCAGATTTCCTCGTGAATGTTGCATTACAAAGAAAGGGCAGTCCTGTCCAGTAGTTTTATAAGAGCAGGGTAGACGCTGCCCTTGGGCCTGGTGATGCATGCTTTCTGTGAGGGGGAGGGGGGAGAAGAGTTTTATAAGAGCAGGGTAGACGCTGCCCTTGGGCCTGGTGATACATGCTTTCTGTGCGGGGGGAGGGGGGAGAAGAGTTTTATAAGAGCAGGGTAGACGCTGCCCTTGGGCCTGGTGATACATGCTTTCTGTGCGGGGGGAGGGGGGAGAAGAGTTTTATAAGAGCAGGGTAGACGCTGCCCTTGGGCCTGGTGATACATGCTTTCTGTGCGGGGGGAGGGGGGAGGGGGGAGAAGAGTTTTATAAGAGCAGGGTAGACGCTGCCCTTGGGCCTGGTGATACATGCTTTCTGTGCGGGGGGAGGGGGGAGAAGAGTTTTATAAGAGCAGGGTAGACGCTGCCCTTGGGCCTGGTGATACATGCTTTCTGTGCGGGGGGAGGGGGAGGGGGGAGAAGAGTTTTATAAGAGCAGGGTAGACGCTGCCCTTGGGCCTGGTGATACATGCTTTCTGTGCGGGGGGAGGGGGAGGGGGGAGAAGAGTTTTATAAGAGCAGGGTAGACGCTGCCCTTGGGCCTGGTGATACATGCTTTCTGTGCGGGGGGAGGGGGGAGGGGGGAGAAGAGTTTTATAAGAGCAGGGTAGACGCTGCCCTTGGGCCTGGTGATACATGCTTTCTGTGCGGGGGGAGGGGAGGGGGGAGAAGAGTTTTATAAGAGCAGGGTAGACGCTGCCCTTGGGCCTGGTGATACATGCTTTCTGTGCGGGGGGAGGGGAGGGGGGAGAAGAGTTTTATAAGAGCAGGGTAGACGCTGCCCTTGGGCCTGGTGATACATGCTTTCTGTGCGGGGGGAGGGGGGAGGGGGGAGAAGAGTTTTATAAGAGCAGGGTAGACGCTGCCCTTGGGCCTGGTGATACATGCTTTCTGTGCGGGGGGAGGGGAGGGGGGAGAAGAGAGAGTGTTCAAAGTAGCTCAGCTCTTTGATTATGTTGGTAGCTTTACAGTGAGATACAGCAAAGATCTGTAAAGTACTCCAGACTGTGATAACAGGGCACTGAGAGAGTTAGGTCCCAGAGGGCAGTAGAGCGGCTAGTAGAACCACTGTCTCACCGTGCCAGAGACCCTGGTCTGATCTTGGCCTCAGGAGATGACTGAGAAAAAACAAACTAAACTGTAAAGATTTATTTATCTTGTAATGCATTGAACTGCTGCCGCAAGGTCAATAAGTGTCACCGGTGAAATTAAACCTGATCTGATTCTGGCTGTGGGCTAGCATGCCATGGATGTGGGGCTGAAGGGCCTGCATTTCTTTAGATCTGTGCAATGTATCCAGCCATCTGAGCTGTCCTCTCTTTCCTTCGCATTGCAAGCGTCCTTGCTTCATTAGTCAGTTACTGTATTCAGTCCGCAATAATGTGGCAGCACAGCCGTCACAGGGGCATTAATAAATTGTAGGGTTGTTGATATCAGGAACAAGGAGGTGGCTTCAAATACAATCGCCACATTTAGATGGACACTTAAATAGATATGTTACAGGTGGATAGAGACCTGGAACGTAGAACCGTGCTGCATGGGAACAGGCTCTGCAGCCAGCATTCTGCTGACCAAGATGACAAATTAAATTGCATGTGAACCATATTCCTCCATTTCCTTCCTGTACATGTGGTTGTCCAACCGTCTTGTAAATGTTTCAGTTGTATCTACCTTCACTTCCCCTGGCAGCTCAGCCTGTTCCAGGCACTCACCACTGTAAAAAAAAGTTTCCTCACAAACCTAACTTTCCTCACAAACCTTCTTACTTCCTCATACCCCAAAACTAAAGTGACACCCTCCAATAAATGGGGTGGATGGACAAAAGGGGTCAGCATGGGCATAGCTGGCCAAATGGCCTGCCTTTTTTGCTCTGACTCTATAAGATAACATCTGCTTTTGTAGGGAGCTAATCATGATAAAAGACTTGGGGAGAGGGATGTGGAGAGGTTCAGGGGAAAATCCTGAAGTTTCAGGCTCGGCAGCTGAGGGCACTGGCATCAGTCACAGAGGGACTTGAGGGAGGTATGTTTGGAGGAAGGTAGAGGCTTTGGAGATCTGGAGCAGGGGGCGTCCACAGAGATGGGAAGGGTCACAAGTGGGAGCTGAACTTTAGCACAGACACTGGAAATACTTAACCACAGAAAGGCTGAATCTGAGTATAGTCTGTTGTAACCTTAAATTCTGAGACCAGAGCTCATCAAGACAACAAAGGGAGGGTTAACGAGTTTGAGCGACTTCCACGCTTCTGTGTGAACAGACAGTGTCTGTCATGGGGGACCGTCTAAATTCTGTGACCTTGGAAAGACTTTGTCCATCTCTGTCATGGTCGCTGGTCATCTGTGCAACACAAGCCCCTCTCCTTCCCTGCCTTTGTAACCTGGACTCCAGGCCTATCTCAACACCCTCCTAACAAAATTTTCTCTCCATCCTCTTCCCGCAGTCTCAGGATGTAAGGGTGTTGCCGGGACTAGACTAGGTCTCTAATTCCTCAGAATGAAGGGGGATGTTTACAATTGTGAGACACGTGGATGAGGTAAATAGTAACTCAATGCCAGGGCAGAGGGGCATTTATACATTTAGAGTCAGAGGGGAAAAAATTTAAAAGGACCAGAGGGGTGACCTGTTCACATAGAGGGTGGCGGGTACGTGGAATGAACTCTAAATGTCTCCACGGTACAGCCGTAATGTCTCCACAGTACAACCGTAATGTCCCACAGCACAACCGTAATGTCTCCACAGTACAACCTAATATCTCCACAGTACAACCATAATGTCCCACAGCACAACCGTAATGTCTCCACGGTACAACCGTAATGTCTCCACAGTACAACTGTGAAGATATGCACAGTACAACTTTAATATCTGCATAGTACAACTTTAATGTCTGCACAGTACAACCATAATGTCTCCACAGTACAACCATAATGTCCCACAGCACAACAGTAATGTCTCCACGGTACAACCATGATATCTCCACAGTACAACTTTAATGTCTCCACGGTACAACCGTAATGTCTCCACTGTACAACTTTAATGTCTCCACAGTACAACTTTAATGTCTGCACAGTACAACCGTAATGTCTCCATGGTACAACCATAATGTCTCCACGGTACAACCATAATGTCTCCATTGTACAGCCGTAATGTCTCCACAGCACAACCGTAATGTCCCACAGCACAACCATAATGTCCCACAGCAAAACCGTAATGTCTCCACAGTACAACCATAATGTCCCCCAGCACAACAGTAATGTCTCCACGGTACAACCATAATGTCCCCCAGCACAACTGTAATGTCTCCACGGTACAACCATGATATCTCCATAGTACAACTTTAATGTCTCCACAGTACAACCATAATGTCTCCACGGTACAGCCGTAATGTCTCCACAGCACAACCGTAATGTCCCACAGCACAACCATAATGTCCCACAGCACAACCGTAATGTCCCCCAGCACAACTGTAATGTCTCCACGGTACAACCATGATATCTCCACAGTACAACTTTAATGTCTCCACGGTACAACCGTAATGTCTCCACTGTACAACCATGATATCTCCACAGCACAACCGTAATGTCTCAACGGTACAACCATGATATCTCCACAGCACAACCGTAATGTCTCAACGGTACAACCGTAATGTCTCCACTGTACAACCATGATATCTCCACAGTACAACTTTAATGTCTGCACAGTACAACCGTAATGTCTCCATGGTACAACCATAATGTCCCACAGCACAACCGTAATGTCTCAACGGTACAACCGTAATGTTTCCACGGTACAACCATGATATCTCCACGGTACAACCATAATGTCTCCACAGTACAACCATAATGTCTCCACGGTACAGCCGTAATGTCTCCACGGTACAGCCGTAATGTCTCCACGGTACAGCCTTAATGTCTCCACAGCACAACCGTAATGTCTCCACAGCACAACCGTAATGTCCCACAGCACAACCATAATGTCCCACAGCACAACCGTAATGTCTCCACAGTACAACTGTGAAGATATGCACAGTACAACTTTAATGTCTGCACAGTACAACCATAATGTCTCCACAGTACAACCATAATGTCCCACAGCACAACAGTAATGTCTCCACAGTACAACCATGATATCTCCACAGTACAACTTTAATGTCTCCACGGTACAACCGTAATGTCTCCACAGCACAACCGTAATGTCTCCACGGTACAACTGTGAAGATATGCACAGTACAACTTTAATGTCTGCACAGTACAACCATAATGTCTCCACAGTACAACCATAATGTCCCACAGCACAACCGTAATGTCTCCACGGTACAACTGTGAAGATATGCACAGTACAACTTTAATGTCTGCACAGTACAACCATAATGTCTCCACAGTACAACCATAATGTCCCACAGCACAACAGTAATGTCTCCACAGTACAACCATGATATCTCCACAGTACAACTTTAATGTCTCCACGGTACAACCGTAATGTCTCCACGGTACAACTGTAATGTCTCCACAGCACAACCGTAATGTCCCACAGCACAACAGTAATGTCTCCACAGCACAACCGTAATGTCCCACAGCACAACAGTAATGTCTCCACAGTACAACCATGATATCTCCACAGTACAACTTTAATGTCTCCACGGTACAACCGTAATGTCTCCACGGTACAACTGTAATGTCTCCACAGCACAACCGTAATGTCCCACAGCACAACCATAATGTCCCAGAGCACAACCGTAATGTCTCCACAGTACAACCATAATGTCCCCCAGCACAACCGTAATGTCTCCACGGTACAACCATAATGTCCCAGAGCACAACCGTAATGTCTCCACAGTACAACCATAATGTCCCCCAGCACAACCGTAATGTCTCCACAGTACAACCATAATGTCCCAGAGCACAACCGTAATGTCTCCACAGTACAACCATAATGTCCCACAGCACAACCGTAATGTCTCCACGGTACAACCATAATGTCCCACAGCACAACCGTAATGTCTCCACAGTACAACCATAATGTCCCCCAGCACAACCGTAATGTCTCCACGGTACAACCATAATGTCCCCCAGCACAACCATAATGTCCCACAGCACAACAGTAATGTCTCCACGGTACAACCGTAATGTCTCCACAGTACAACTGTGAAGATATGCACAGTACAACTTTAATGTCTGCACAGTACAACTTTAATGTCTGCACAGTACAACTTTAATGTCTGCACAGTACAACCATAATGTCTGCACAGTACAACCGTAATGTCTCCATGGTACAACCATAATGTCCCACAGCACAACCGTAATGTCTCTACGGTACAACCGTAATGTCTCCACGGTACAACCATGATATCTCCACGGTACAACCATAATGTCCCACAGCACAACCGTAATGCCTCCACGGTACAGCCGTAATGTCTCCATGATACACATGGTTCCACAATTAAGGATAAAGGGGAAGCTTTTTAGGACCGAGATGAGGAAAAACTTCTTCACACAGAGAGTGGTGAATCTGTGGAATTCTCTGCCACAGGAAACAGTTGAGGCCGGTTCATTGGCTATATTTAAGAGGAAGTTAGATATGGCCCTTGTGGCTAAAGGGATCGGGGGTATGGAGAGAAAGCAGGTACAGGGTTCTGAGTTGGATGATCAGCCATGATCATACTGAATGGCGGTGCAGGCTCGAAGGGCTGAATGGCCTACTCCTGCACCTATTTTCTATGTAATACAACTGTAATATCTCCACAGTATAACTGTGATGCTCTCCTCAATACATCTTAAAGAGGGGGTTTAATGGGATGTGGAGTAAATGCAGGACATTGGGACGAGCTGGATGGGCAATGTGGATAGCATGGGCTCGGAGCGTCAAAGGGTCTGTATCTGGGCTGTATGGCTCTATGACTCCACAAAATCTGTGATGGGAAGCTTTCTCCAGGAATTCCCTACCCCATTCCCCACCCTCTACACATGGTTTCAAGTTGCCACATTAGCAGCTGATTAAGGTGATAGGGTTGATCTGGAGGGAGGATGAAATCTAATCAATCCTGTGCATGAGAATTGATGTTGGCTGTGGGACCAGAGCCGATATCATCACTGAACAATCCACATTTTATTGAAAAGGCTGTCAATTGAGATTTCCTTGTCTAAACTCAATACGCACTGAGGGAGACTAGGCTGTGGGCTGTCCTGGGCAGATGCACGCCCCTCACTGGAGAAGGAGTGTAATAGCAGCTGGTGCTCCCTGTTGAGCAGAGGCCTTGAACGACTCCTTCAAACAGGGAGGCCGGTGTGAGTCACAGGGTGTCTCCCCTCAAAGTGGCAAAGTACCAGTGGGGGAATTGTTACCTCCCAGCTGGGAGAGCTTTCAACCACCTGAAGCCCTCCTTCACCATCCTTCCTTTACTCTCACACCCCTCACCTTCCCGTTCCCCCCCACTGCCTCCCGTCCCCCATCATACCTTGTCAGCTTCTGTACTTTTTCCCATAGATGCTGCTGACCTGCCAAGTTCCTCCAGTATTTTGTGTGTGTTGTTCCTCCCGCCCCCCCCCTCACTTTCCCCGCTTTCCTAAATCTCCCCTTCCTCATTGGCATTCTGCTCCCTCATCACCCTCCCCTACCCATCACCTACACCTCAGCCAGCACTCCCTACTCTTCACACCCTTCCTCCTGCCCTCCACATTGTATCCTAGCTTATCTCTTACTGTCCCCTCCCACCTCTCCTCTCCATCCTCATCCAACATTGTGTTGCAGTTTGTTGAGATTACAACAGGATCTGGATCCACTGGGAAGTGGGCCAAGGAATGGCAGATGGAATTTAACTTGTGGGTTGCACTTTGAGAAGTTAAACCAGGGCAGGACTTACAGAGTACTCTGATCTCCATGCATGGGCCATGGAGAGCAGACAGACATGGACATGGTTTTCTGAAAGTAGGGACACAGGTAGACAGAGAGGTGAGGGAGGTTCCTGGCCCAGCAGCCTTCATTTGTCAGGACTCTGTGTAAAAAAGTTCAAGGTCAAAATCAAGATTGCTTAATGTCATTTCCAGTACACAAGTATTGGTGGCATCCGTCGGTCTCGAGAGACCATGGATCTGCGCCTGGAGTTTCCAGGGCGCAGGCCTGGGCAGGGTTGTATGGGAGACTGGCAGTTGCCCAAGCTGCAGGCCTTCCCCTCTCCACGCCACCGATGTTGTCCAAGGGAAGGGCACTAGGACCCATGCTGCTTGGGACCGGTGACGTCACAGCAATGTGTTGTTAAGTGCCTTGTTCAAGGACACAAACACAGCTGAGGCTCGAACCAGTGACCTTCAGGTTACTAGTCTGATGTCTTGCCCACTAGGCCACGCACCAACACTTTTATACACAAGTATAAAAGAGAACAAAATAATTGTTACTTTTGGATCCAATGCAGCTAAAAAAAACCTCAATAACGTAATAAAAAACACTATATAAATAAATATACATAGATTGCATGTTTGTAGAGTGACGCTAGGCACAGGAGTGTCTGTACATAAGGTGACTGACTGGAACTGATATGATAGTGATGATTTGGGGTGGGGAGGAATGGGTTAGTGGGTGTTGGTTTTGATCAGACTTACTGCTTGGGAAAAGTAACTACAAACCCCGTTTCCAGAAAAGTTGGGATATTTTCCAAAATGCAATAAAAACAAAAATCTGTGATATGTTAATTCACGTGAACCCTTACTTAACTGACAAAAGTACAAAGAAAAGATTTTCAATAGTTTTACTGACCAACTTAATTGTATTTTGTAAATATACACAAATTTAGAATTAGATGGCTGCAACACACTCAACAAAGGTTGGGACAGAGTTAAAATAAGATTGAAAAGTGCACAGAATATTCAAGTAATACCGGTTTGACGACTCCACATTAAGCAGGCTAATTGGTAGCAGGTGAGGTATCCTGACTGGGTATAATAGTAGCGTCCATCAAAGGCTCAGTCTTTGCAAGCAAGGATGGGTCGTGGCTCACCCCTTTGTGCCAAAATTCGTGAGAGAATTGTTAGTCAGTTCAAAAGGAACATTCCCCCACGCAAGATTGCAGAAAATTTAGGTCTTTCAACATGTACAGTACATAATATTGTGAAAAGATTCAGAGAATTCAGACATCTCAGTGCGTAAAGGGCAAGGTCGGAAACCACTGTTGAATGTGCGTGATCTTCGAGCCCTCAGGCAGCACTACCTAAGAAACCGTCATGCTACTGTGACAATTATAGCCACCTGGGCTCGGGAGTACTTCGGAAAACCATTGTCACTTAACACAGTCTGTCGCTGCATCCAGAAATGCAACTTGAAACTGTATTACGCAAGGAGGAAGCCATACATCAACTCTATGCAGAAACGCTGGCCAGTTCTCTGGGCCTGAGCTCATCTCAGATGGACCGAAAGACTGTGGAACCGTGTGCTATGGTCAGATGAGTCCATATTTCAGCTAGTTTTTGGAAAAAACGGGCATCAAGTTCTCCGTGCCAAAGATGAAAATGACCATCCTGATTGTTATCAGCGAAAGGTGCAAAAGCCAGCATCTGTGATGATATGGGGGTGCATCAGTGCCCACGGCATGGGTGAGTTGCATGTATGTGAAGGTACCATTGACTCTGAGGTGTATATTAGGATTTTAGAGAGACATATGTTGCCATCAAGGCGACGTCTCTTCCCGGGACATCCATGCTTATTTCAGCAGGACAATGCCAGACCACATTCTGCACGGGCTACAACAGTGTGGCTTTGTAGACACAGAGTGCGTGTGCTTGACTGGCCTGCTGCCAATCCAGATCTATCTCCTATTGAAAATGTATAGCGCATCATGAAGAGGAGAATCAGACAACGGAGACCACGGACTGTTGAGCAGCTGAAGTCTTTTATCAAGCAAGAATGGACAAAATTTCCAATTGCAAATCTATTACAATTAGTATCCTCAGTTCCAAAATGATTAAAAAGTGTTATTAAAAGGAAAGGTGATGTGACACAATGGTAAACATGCCTCTGTCCCAACTTTTGTTGAGTGTGTTGCAGCTATCAAATTCTAAATTTGTGTGTATTTACAAAATACAATTAAGTTGGTCAGTAAAACTATTGAAAATCTTTTCTTTGTACTTTTGTCAGTTAAATAAAGGTTCACGTGAATTAACATACCACAGATTTTTGTTTTTATTGCATTTTGGAAAATATTCCAACTTTTCTGGAAATGGGGTTTGTATTTTTGAGTCTGGTGTAGACGTTATGTAGCACCCGCGATGGGATTGGGACAAGCAGTCCATGAGCAGCGTGGTTGGGATCCTTCATTGTGTTACTGACCCCTTTTCTGGCACCTTTCTGAGTATATGTCCTTGAAGGCAGGTAGGCACCTTGCTGCCAGTGATGCACTGGACGGTTGTGTAGGAGGCTGAGGGGAGAATTGATACAAGTTCATACAGACAGTGTAGACAGTCGGAGTCTCTTCCACAGATGGAAACGTGAAATCCTAGAGGCCATGGCTTTAATGTGAGGGGGGAAATATATATACTGTTATATTATATAACCCATAATGAATTATGTAAACAGCAAGGAGTGCTCAAACAATATATTTACAATATTAGTCAAATATTACTGAGATATTAAACACAAAAACAACTGCTGGTTCGTATGTCTGTATCATTGCCTCTTAACCGTTGTGATCATATCTGCTTAGCAGCGTGTCCAGGAACCTACTGTAAATAACTTGTCTCTAAAACTCCCTTACACTTTCCCCCCTCACATTAAAGCCATGGCCTCTAGGATTTCACGTTTCCATCTGTGGAAGAGACTCTGACTGTCTACACTGTCTGTATGAACTATCAGGTCTCCCCTCAGCCTCCTACACAACAGAGAATAATCAAAGTTTGTCCAGTCTCCAATCCGAGCAACCACCCGGTGAACATCTTCCACCCCCTCCCAAACCCTCCACATATTCCTGTGGTATGGAGACGTGGACCAACCCAAGTGATAGAGTTATACAAAATGGAAAGAGTCCTTTGACTCGACACGTTCATTCCAACCAAGTTGTCCCATTTGTCTGTTCTCCTGCATTTGACCCATGTCCGGCTAAACCTCTCTTACCGATGAACCTGCCTAAATATGTTTTAAACATTGTAATTGTACTCATCTCTTACACTTCCTCTGTCTGCCCATTCCGCTTATCCGCCACTCCCTGTGTGATAAAGCTTTTCTCTCTCGGCCTCCTCTTCTCCAGGGAAAAATGTCCCAGTCTCCAGCTTCTCCCGATAACTCAAGCCCTCCAGTCACGGTAACATCCTCAGTCTTTACAGCACCCTTTCCAGTTTAATGACAAACTTTCAAAAAGCCGTGGAGTGGAACTGCACACAAAACTCCTAAGTTTATAACGGTTATAACATGGCGACCAACTCCTGCTTTCAGTGCCCTCATCAACAAAGGCAAACGTGTCAATTGCCTTCTTCAGCACCCTGTCCATCTGTATCTCCACTTTCAGGGAACTGTGTACCTGTATCCCTTGGTTTCCCCATTCTGCCACACTTCCCAGGGCCCTGCCATTCACTCTGTAAGTTGACCCCTGGTTTAAATTACAAAGTGTAGAATGTCACACTTTTTTTTGAGTTAAGTTCCATCTGCGTTGCCAGTTAATTGCTATCCCATTGTAAATTTAGATTCCCTTAATTCCCTTTGCTCTCCACTGTACCGCAAATTTTGGTATAATTTGCAAATTCACTATCCATGCCAATTACATTCTCACCCCAATGGTTAATGCAACTGTAAATATAAATCCCAAAAAGTTCATGCTGACCATGGTGCCTAACTAGCGAGTTGCAATTTCCTGTTCAACTCACATCCCTCTGCGCTCCTCCCCTCCCCTCTCCCTCCGTGTTCCTGTCCAAGTGCTTCTTAAATTGTACTATTGTGCCTGCTTAAGACACTTCCACTGGCAGCTCATTCCATATACTCACACCCTCTGAGTGAAAAGTCACCCTCCAGTCCCTTTTAAATCATTCCCTCTCACTCTAAACCTGTGCCCCCCGAGTTCTGAACTCCCCTCCACTGGGAAAAAGATTGCAAACATCCACCTTATCAAGGCTCTCATAATTTTAAGCATTTCCATAAAGTTGCCCCTCATTCTCCTACTTTCCGGGGAAGAAAGAGCCAGCCTGGCCAACCCCTATAACTCATGACCTCTAGACCTGGCAATATCCTCATGAATCTTTTTTGCACTCTTTCCATTTTAACCACATCTTTCCTGTAACAGGGTGACTAAAACTGTACTCCACACGTGGCCTCACCACTTACTCACACAACTACAACACGGGTTGGCATGGTAGCGTAGTGGTTAACACAGCACCTTACAGTACCAGAGACCCGGGTTCAGTTCCTGCTGGTGCCCGTAAGGAGTCCCCATGACCATGTGGGTTTCCTCCAGGTGCTCCAGTTTCCTCCCACAGTCCAAAGATGTACCGGTTGGTGGGTTAATTGCTCATTGTAAATTGTCCTGTGATTAAGCTAGAACAGTGTTTCCCAATCTTTTTTAGCCCAATGCCCCCCCTAAAGCCCCTTCATACTTGCCAATGTCCTTCTTAGGCACAATATACTTTATTAGGCCCCCACAGAGTAAAGACATGTGTGATCCTTGAGCTTGATGGTTTTTAGCAAGAGTTGAAATATCTGGTTTAAGTTGTGACAGCAAAAGCCTTAAGACCCCATGTGTAACAATGTCCAAGCGGCTTCTGTTTTTTTTGTGAGTACCTGGTTCACAGCACTGAAGCCTTTTTCAACGAGGTAGAAAGATGGAAATGCAATGAAGAGCAGTTCAGCTCTTCTCCAAAGACCAAGGAATTTCATATGACAGTGTAGTCACATACCACAAAAGCCGACAGTTTTGAAAAGTAGTTTTGCTTCTTCATCATTCTGAATGTCGATAGTTTCTTTTTGCCAGCTCTCTTCCATGCAAGAAGAGGAAGGAAGAAGCTTACTTAGGATTAGGAAACAAGGAACATACTGTTCTCTAGAGAGTTACAGGTAGCCAAGAAGGAGCTTAAGAATGGACTTGGTGTAATGTTTTATTCTGCATTCTGTTGCTGTTCTGTCTTCTTATGCCAGCTGTCTGCATTTCTTTTTGAAATGATCTGTATGGAAGGAATGCAAAACCAAGATTTTTCACTGAACCTCATTACATAGGACATTAATAATCCATTACCAATTCCTTCACCTCCCCAACACTCAGTTGATGCTCAACTTTGTTGCTCTGTGGAAAGAGGAACAAGGTTTGTTTTCCCTTCAGAAGTGGGGGGGAGAAAACTTTGAACGCTAAAGAGGACATGAGAAGGTCTTGTTGAGTAGGATTAGGGAAAACCCCAAGGCATTCTACATGTAGGTGAAGAACAGAAGTCTGACTGGAGTGAGGGTAGGACTGATCAGAGATGAAGAAAATGTGTGCGTGGAGTCAGAGGAGGTAGGAGAGGTCCTTAATGAGTTCTTGCACCAGTGAGAGGGGCCTTGATGAATGTGAGTTCAGTATAAAGCAGTCTGATATGCTTAACGTAGTGCAACAGGTGAACGTGTCGATGTTAAGAAAGAAGGTATGAAGCAACTTTGAAAACCAGTGGGATGGATAAGTCTCTGGGGCCGTATGGGATATACCCCAGGTTATTACTGGAAGTATGGAAAGAGGTTGCTGTAACATTGGCAGTGATCACTGGCCATGGGAGTAGTACTAAAAGATTGGAGGGTGCCAAATGTTTTTCCTTTATTCAAGAAAAGTAATTTGAATAATCCTGGGAATTACAGACCAGTGAATCTTGCAACAGTGGTGGCAAACCATTGGAAAAGATTTTTAGAGACAGGAATCCTGACATTTGGAAAAGCATAGTCTGATTTGAGATAGTCAGTGTGACTTTGTGACCTCTGCCTATGAGCCTGATTGAATACTTTGAGGAAGTCACAAAACAAACTGCTGATAGAGCAGAGGGTGTGGTTTATATGGATTTCAGTACTTCAAACAAGGAGGAAGCCTACATTTAAGGATTAGGAAACAAGGATCATACCATATAACAATTACAG
The DNA here is from genome assembly GCF_048418815.1 of Hemitrygon akajei. NCBI lineage: Eukaryota > Metazoa > Chordata > Chondrichthyes > Myliobatiformes > Dasyatidae > Hemitrygon > Hemitrygon akajei. The sequence goes on along the minus strand of NC_133132.1, from coordinate 61,970,411 downwards.
CACGGAAACAGGCCATCTCAGCCCTTCTAGTCGGTGCTGAACGCTTACTCTCACCTAGTCCCACTGACCCGCACTCAGCCCATAACCCTCCATTCCTTTCCTGTCCATATACCTATACAATTTTTTAAAATAACAAAATCGAACCTGCCTCTATCACTTCTGCTGGAAGAAGCTTCTCTTGTTTATCTGCCTCCCTCCACAGATGCTACCCAACCTGCTGTGTGTCCACACAGATCCTGCAGATCTTCAGCAACTGGCGCCTGCGCAGGCGCAGTGCTGGTGGGGAATCAGCAGTTTGTGTTTACTGCGAGATTGCCCTCGGATCTTGTTCCACACCGCTCGCTGACTTCTGAGTGTGGGTGGGGGATAAGGTTAGACAAAGAAAGCGCGCATGATCGGCTGAAATGTTTGCCTTGGCTGGAGGGAGAAGTTGAGAGGTCGGCCGCCGAGGGCGTCGGGTGAGTCATTTACCCCAGCGAGCGGTACCAGGACATCCGGGCCGAGTGGGTTTGGGGACAGTGTATGGTGCATCGCGAAGGGTTTACCGCCACGTCAGCCGGGCTGCGGAGGGTTGCTCCTGCATGAACACCGGGACTCCACTCCGGGTTTACCCGCGGCGAGACTAACTAGTGCGAGCTCCCACGCCTGTGACGCGAACTTCTGGGTGAAAGTTTCCTCGGCCCGGAACTCCTCGAGTTGGGGAGAGGAGAAGGGGCTGCCTGGGCATAGAGGGAGGGACTTTCTCCAGTCGCCCCTATAACTTTGTTTACTGCGCTTTAAGGTCCCATGTGCATAACAAACTTATCTGTGGTTAACGTTCTCCGTTTCCTAGAAATCCTTGTTAACGAGGGAGGTCTCAGACCAACTCGGCGGAAAATGAAGTGTTTTTTTTTGGAAGTTTTAATTCACGAAACTGCCGCAATGAGCTTGCATAAACCGTTCTGATAACGGCCTTACAAATATTTAGTGTTTAGGGAATAGGAGGCCATTTAGCCCGTCAAATCTGTGGCGGATCACGCAGCTATCCCATTCGCCTCTCTAAATTTCCACGGTAACCTGTTCTCCCTGACAGTTTTCTATCAGCACACCCCAGTACTTTTATTAGTCCTGATCTGAAACCCTGACAGTTAATTTTCCTACACCTAGGCCGTTTCATCCACTGAGTTATTCCAGCGGTTTTTATTTCTGCAGCAGATTCCAGCATTTGGAGTTTCTTGTGTCTTTACTGTATGGATAATGTACAGCAGCACAATTAACCTATGGTCCCTGGGATGTGGCCAGGAACCGGGGGCACACAGTCACAGGTGTACTCTGTAATCTCTGCACAAGGAGGTCAGGACGTCCATTTGGTGTAGTAGGAGCTGTGGGGCAGTAGCACCTCATGCCACGTTGCTGAAGGTTAAGAGCTGGTTGAGATCTAGGCCTCATATGGAGCCAGTGATCATTAATGGAGAATGTGTGGAGCAGGTTAAGACCTACAAGTATCTGGGAGTACAGTTAGACGAGAAGCTAGACTGGACTGCCAACACAGATGCCTTGTGCAGGAAGGCACAGAGTCGACTGTACTTCCTAAGAAGGTTGGCGTCATTCAATGTCTGTAGTGAGATGCTGAAGATGTTCTATAGGTCAGTTGTGGAGAGCGCCCTCTTCTTTGTGGTGGCGTGTTGGGGAGGAAGCATTAAGAAGAGGGACGCCTCACGTCTTAATAAGCTGGTAAGGAAGGCGGGCTCTGTCGTGGGCAAAGTACTGGAGAGTTTAACATCGGTAGGGCGCTGAGTAGGCTACGGTCAATTATGGATAACTCTGAACATCCTCTACATAGCACCATCCAGAGACAGAGAAGCAGTTTCAGCGACAGGTTACTATCGATGCAATGCTCCTCAGACAGGATGAAGAGGTCAATACTCCCCAATGCCATTAGGCTTTACAATTCTACCGCCAGGACTTAAGAACTTTTTAAAAGCTATTATTAATGCTTTTTGAGATAGTGATTTAGATGCATATCATATTTTTTTTACTGAGTTAAGTATTGTATGTAATTAGTTTTGCTACAACAAGTGTATGGGACATTGGAAAAAAGTTGAATTTTCCCATGGGGATGAATAAAGTATCTATCTATCTAACTATCTATCTATCTAAAACTTTGCAGAAACGGGCCATTTTTGTGTATCCATCTGCCGGCCCCATCCCCTTTGCAAACTGCCTTGGAAAGCATGGATTATAGAGAGAGGTTGGTTATGCTTCAACTTCCTGGAGCTCAGCTGGAGTAATGGCTGCACCACACCAAGGGTGTGACAGGACTGGAGAGGATGTGGAGGAGATTCACCAGGATGTTGACTGGGATAGAGCTGAGGAGAGGCTGGGTCTATACCCTCTGGCGCAGAGGAGGTTAAGAGGGAACATGTTTGGAGTATATAAAATTGTGAGGGATATGGACTGCTGGAAACTCTACCCCATATCAGAGGAAGATTAGAGGACATAGTGTAAGGGGAAGTAATTTTAGACAGCATATGAGTGAGAATTGTTTCACCTAGAGCGTAGCAAGTACCTGGACTACAGTATGGAGAGTGAGGTTGAAGCTGATAGCCTTGAAGAGGTGTCTGGACCACTTAGGCGTTGAAGGGGGATGGACCAAATGCTGGGTGTGGGGTTAATGTGGAACGATGCTCACTGGTTAGAATGGATGAGTTGGCCTAATGGGCTTTTTCCAAGCTGTATGATTCCTCAATTCATTCCCTTAAGATGATGAGGCTGAGCTGGAAGCGCAGACTCTTCCAGGGGTGGGGCAGAAGGAAGGTGGGCAGTTCTGAGGAGGCGTGCTCCTTCTGTCACTTACGCAGGGCCACCGTGTGCTTCTGATGCATGGCCTTGAAGTTCGCAGGACCACCCTGAACGTTCCCTTCCTCCCTCTCTGAGCGGTCACAGGATCCGGTAAAGCAATGCAATTCCACATATCACATCTATGAATCTTGCCGCCAAGCACTCTTAACAAACTTCTACAGATGTGCTGTTTTCAGTATCCTGACTGGTTGCAGCATGACTTGGAGTTGCAATTTGAATGTGTAGGAGCACAGGAAACTGCAGAGAATAGTGAACTCAACCAACACATCGTGGGCACACCATTAGTAGTTTCTGCAGGAGGCATTGCCTTAGGAAGACTATCTCCATCATCAAAGATTCCCCACCATCTGGGCCACGTCATGTTTCTGTGGCTATCATTAGGCCGGAGGTTCAGAAGCCCGATAATCCATGGCATTAGGTTCAAAAACAGCTGCTTCCCTTCAAACATTTGATTCCTTAACCAACCTGTACAACTGTAACCAGTAGTTTGGCAACACTATCCATCATTTTCACCACTTTAAACTAACAGTGGCTCTTTCTGCTTTAATTGCATTCTTCCTTGTTGAAACTTTGTGTAATTTATGATTTCCTTGCGGGTGCTGTTTATCTGACGCTATGATGCCATGATGCTGCTGCCAGTAAGTTTCACACCACACTCGTGCCGATGTGTATCTTGCATTTACACGACGTTGACATTTCCTTGGTCCACCCCGTACTCTACTGCAAAGGCTAGAATTAGGTGTTTGTTTCAGGATCCCCGGTGCTGGGCAGAAACCTCATGGTCTGCCAGGCAGAGGTGATTTGCCCTCTACTTGCCTCCAAGACTTGGATTGCCCTCAGCAGGCACCTGACCATTTCCACCACCGCTCCTCCGTCTGGCGGAACAGGTCCTCACTCTCAATGATTTCTCCCTCGGCTCCTCCCACCTCCTTTAAACAAAAGGTGTCGCCATTGGCACTCGCGTGGGTCCCGGCTATGCCTGCCTTTTTGTCGGCTACGTGGAACAGTTGATGTTCCAAGTAAACGCTGCATCACTGCCCAGCTTTTCCTGCGCCACATCGACGACTCTACCCTCAAATTTACCTGGTCCATTTCCGAGACCTCTCTTCCCTTTCTCAATCCCTCTGTCTCTGTCTCCGGAGACAGCTTATCCACTGGTAACTTTTATAAACCCACTGATTCTCTCAGCTACCTGGACTATACCTCTTCCCACCCTGTTACTATTAAAAATGGCATCCCCTTCTCTCAACTCCTCCGTCTCCACTGCATCTGCTCTCAGGATGAGGCTTTTCATTCCAGAGCTAAGGAGATGTTATCTCTTCAAAGAAAGGGGCTGCGCTTCCTCCACCATCAACACTGCCCTCATCTGCATCTCTTCCATTTTGCACATGTCCGCCCTCACCCCATCCTCCTGCCACCACACTGGGGATAGGGCTCCTCTTGTCCTCACCTTCCTCCCCACCAACCTCTGCGTCCTGCACATGATTCTCCGTAACTTCTGCTGTCTCCAAAGGGATCCCACTACCAAGCACATCTTTCCCTCCCCCCCACTGTTTTCCACAGGGATCACTTCCTATGCGACTCCCTTGTCCATTTATCCCTTCTCACTAATCTCCCTCCTGGCATTTACCCTTGCAAGTGGAACAAGTGCTACGCCTGCCCCTACGCCTCCTCCCTCACCACCATTCAAGACCCCAAACAGCCCTTCCAGGTGAGGTGACACTTCACCTGTGAGTCTGTTGGGGTAATCTACTGTACCAGATGCTCCTGGTGTGGCCTCCTGTATTTCGGTGAGACCTGACGTAGATTGGGAGATGGCTCCACCAGAAAAAGTGAGATCTCCTGGTGGCCACCCATTTTAATTCTACTTCTCATTCCCATTCCGACATGTCGGTCCATGGTCTCCTCTACTGCTGCGATGAGCCCACACTCAGGTTGGAGGAGTGACACCTTATATTCCGTCTGGGTAACCACCAACCTGAGGGCGTGAGCATTGATTTCTCGAACTTCTGGTAACTGCTACCACACTCCTCCTCCATTCTCCATTCCCTCACCTTCCCTCTCCTCTCTCGCCTCATCTCCTTACCTGTCCATCACCTCCCTCTGGTGCTCCACCTCATCCCTTTCTTCCATGGCCTTCTGTATCAGATTCCCCCTTCTCCAGCCCTTTATCTCTTTCACCTGTCGACTTCCCAGCTCTTTACTTCACCCCTCTCCCTCTCCTGGTTTCATCTATCACCTACCTCCTTGTACTTCTTGCTCCCAGCCCCCCTCACCTGACTTCTCATCTTTGTTCTCCAGTCCTACTGAAGTGTCTCAGCCTGAAACATCGACTGTACTCTTTTCCATAGATGCTGTCTGGCCTACTGAGTTCCTCCAGCATTTTGTGTGGCTGGTTTTGGATTTCCAGCATCTGCAGATTTTCTCTTGTTTGGAATTGCTACCAAAGCTGTCCCTGCAAAATCCTTCCAGTTCACCCAAAGCAGAAGCAGATGAGTGAATCACCCATTCCCTCCCAGTCTGACATTAATTGACCTCAGGAGGCTAAGGACATTTGGCATGTCCTGTTGACTTACCAATTTTTACCGATGCACTCTAGAAAACACCCTATCTGGTCTTCCCAGACATTCTAGTGTTGTGAACACAGCTCAGTCCATCTGCACACCAGCCTCTCCACCACTGATTCTATCTACGATCCTCACTGACTCAGGAAATCAACCAATGGCCCCTCTCATCCCAGTCTTTCCCTTTTCTCCCCTCTCCTGTCGGGCAGAAGATACAAAACTTTGAGAACACGTACATCAGGCTCAAAGACAGCTTCTGTCCTACAGTTATCAGACTCCTGAATGGACATCTGATATGTTAAAAGATGGAGTATAGATCTCCTAGTCTTGCACTTTATTTATCTATCTGCACTATACTTTCTCTGGAACTGTAACTCTATATTCTGTATTCTTTCAATTTTACTACCTCAGAGTACTTATGTACAGCAATAAATTAGCCATGATTGAATGGGGGAGAGAACCTGATTGGCAATTAACCACAGTCTTTGGACTGTGGGAGGAAACCGGAGCACCTGGAAGAAATCCCCACAGTTATGGGGAGGATGTATAGGAATTGAAGCCGGGTCGCTAACCACTATGCTACCACACCACTCCACAGTATGTGTGGAAAGAGTGAACAAAGAAATACAAAATTAATTATTTTTCTCCTTGCATTTCTTGACACGTGGACAAACTGGCTTGGCATTATGGAAAATCGCGATACAGGCTTTTTTCTCCTGTAACGTGTGAGTCACCTGTAATGGAATGTACAGTGTCAATTGTTGACTTTGTTGCCAAGTTTGCAGATGATACAAAGATTGGTGGAGGGGCAGGTAGTATTGAGGAAACAGGTAGGATGCAGAAGGACTTAAGACAGATTAGGAGACTGGGCAAGAAAGTGGCAAATGAATACAATGTTGGAAAATGTATGGTCATGAACTTTGGTAGTAGAAATAAATGTGCAGGCTATTTTCTAAATGGGGAGAAAGTCCAAAAATCTGAGATCCAAAGGGATTTGGGAGTCCTTGTGTGCAGAACACCCAAAAAGTTAACTTGCAGATAGATCGGTGATGAGGAAGGCGATTGCAATGTTAGCATTCATTTCAAGAGGTCTAGAATACAAGAGCAAGGATGTGACGCTGAGGCTTTATTAGGCAGTAGTGAGGCCTCACCTGAGTATTGTGAACAGTTTTGGGCTCCTCATCAGAGAAAAGATGTGCCGGCATTGGAGAGGGTTCAGAAGAGGTTCACAAGGATGATTCTGGAATTAAAGAGTTGTCATACGAGGAGTGTTTGATGGCTCTGGGCCTGTACTCACTGGAATTTAGAAGGATGAGGTGGGGATCTTACAGAAACTTTTTGAATGTTGAAAGACCTAGACAGAGTAGATGTGGAAAGGATGGTGGGAGAGCCTAGGACAAGAGGGCACAACTGAATAATGAATTTTTTCAAGGTCCAAGCAGGACATAATATCATTAAGCCATTGAGCATGCGTGGGCAGGGCAACATCTCTCCATCTAAGGAGGATTAAACGTCTAGCCAGGAGAGAGGCAAATGATAATATTCGATACTTAGACGAACTCAGACGTAAATCTGTCTCACCCCAGAAACCGAACAGAGCAATTAAAGGGTTTGGTTCTAGGTGGTGATTCAGAATATATGATAGCGTTATAAAGACATCTTTCCAAAATTTCTCCAAGCTAGGACAAAACCAGTACATATGAATGAGAGAGGCCTCGCCCCTTTTGCATTTATCACAAAGCGGACTGATGTTAGGGTAAAATCGGGATAGTTTAGATTTAGACATATGGGCTCTATGAACAATCTTAAACTGTAAGAGGCAATGGCGAGCATAAAGAGAGGTTATATTAACCGATTGAGAATCGAGTCCCAAGTCTCATCAGATAAGGAGGTATTTAAATCTTGCTCCCATGCCGTTTTAATTTTATCCACAGGGGCACGTCGTAAGGCTGCTAATTTATCTTGAATACTTGATATTAAACTTTTACCTAGTGGATTAATGGAAAGGAAAAAGTCCATAACATTTTTCTCAGGCATTTCAGGGAAGTTAGGAATTAAAGGAACAATAAAGTGTCTAATTTGGAGATATCTAAAAAAATGAGCATTGGGCAGATTGAACTTAGCAGAGAGCTGTTGGAAAGAAGCGAAGCGATTATCAATAAAAAGATCTTCAAAATGTCTAATGCCCTTCCTATACCAATCATGGAATGCTGAGTCATACGTAGTGGGTAGAAAAAGGTGATTATGTACGACAGGACTGGAAACGGAAAAACCATGGAAACCATAGCATTTCCTGAACTGAGCCCATATACGCAAAGTGTGTCTAACAAGAGGATTAACTATTAATCTGGACAAACTACTAGGGAGTACAGAGCCAAGAAGTGCAGAGATAGATAGTTCTTTAGTGGAGCTCAACTCCATTGCCACCCAGTTAGGGCACTCGGGTTGGCCATGGAAAAAAGACTAGAAGGTAGCACAACGTATATTAGCTGCCCAATAATATAAACGAAAGTTAGGTAAAGCCATGCCACCCTCTTTTTTAGGTTTTTGGAGATAGACTTTATTAATTCTAGAGCGCTTATTCTTCCACATATATGACAAAATAATAGAGTCTAAGGAATCAAAAAAAGATTTAGGAATAAAAATTGGGATTGATTGAAATAAGTATAAAAGTTTAGGGAGAACATACATTTTAACAACATTAATACGACCTACCAACGACATAGATAGAGGTGACCATTGTACCAGACTCTGTTTTATAGTATATGCAAGGTTGGCAAAATTTTCACGAAAGAGATCTTTAAACTTCCTTGTGACTATAATCCCAAGATAGGTAAATTGATTATAGACTACTTTAAAAGTGAGATCACGAAATGTTAATTCTTGTGCTTCTTTATTAATTGGAAAAAGTTTGCTCTTATGTAAATTAAGTTTATAGCCAGAGAACTGGCTCAACTGGTCAAGAAGTGAAAACATTGGAGGTAAGGATGTAGACGGATTTGAAAGAAAAAGTAATAAGTCATCAGCATAAAGAGAAACTTTATGCTCAACACCCCCTCTCCAGATCCCGGTCAATTCAGGACAATTTCGAAATGCTATCGCCAAAGGTTCCATAGCCAGATCAAAGAGAAAGGGACTTAAAGGGCATCCCTGACGGGTGCCACGTTTGAGGTTAAATAACTGGGATTTCTGAAAATTAGTTAAAACAGAGGCAGTAGGACACAAGTACAGCAATTTGATCCAAGAGATAAAACTTTGACCGAAGTCAAATTTTTCTAAAACTGCAAAAAGGTAGTTCCACTCTATACGATCAAATGCTTTCTCCGCATCGAGAGAAATAACACATTCAGGAATCCCAGTTGGGGGTGAATATAAAATATTGAATAGACGCCGAATGTTAAAAAAAGGAAGACGGTTTTTAATAAAACCAGTTTGGTCATCAGAGATAATAGAGGGAATAACAGTTTCTAATCTATAAGCCAAAACTTTAGCCCAAGATTTTAACATCACCATTAAGCAAAGAGATCGGCCTATACGAGGAACACTCTGTTGGGTCTTTACCCTTTTTTAATAAAAGAATAATAGATGCCTCATTAAAAGAGGGTGGCAATTTGCCGCAATTAAACGAGTCAGATAATACTGAGAGTAACTGAGGAGAATGATTTATAAAATTCTACGGGGAACCCATCAGGTCCAGGGGATTTCCCTGAGGACAATGCAGAAATTGCAAAAGATATTTCTTCTGATGATATAGGCGCATTAAGTTTGGCTTTAAAATCAGATGGAAGCGAAGGAATATTCAGATTATTTAAAAATTGATCAACAGAGATATTGTCATTCAAAGATTCGGAGGAGTAAAGTCAAGAATAGAAATTTTTGAATGCATCATTAATTTCTAAATGATCCGATGTAAAGTCTCCGTTCTCCTTCCGGATCTTTGTAATATGTTGTTTGGCTTTGGAACGCCTCAGCTGATTGGCTAGAAATTTACCAGATTTGTCACCATGAATGTAAAAGCAACTCTTACTTTCGAGAAGTTGGCGTTCGACAGGTTGAGTAGACAAAAGATTGAATTTAGCTTGAAGTTCTACACGCTTCTTGTATAGCAGGATTCTTAGTTTGAGCATACAGTTGATCCAATTCTTTAATCTGATTAATGAGGTCTAATCGATCTGCACAGGACTTTCTATTAAGATTTGCTGTATAGGAGATTATTTGACCCCTCAGATATGCTTTCATGGCATCCCAGACAATCTGGGATGACACTTCAGGTGATGTATTAGTGTTAAAATAAAAGGTTATCTGATCCTTAATAAATTTTAGAAAATCATCATCCGATAATAAAGTCGAATCAAACCGCCAGTGTTTATTCCTCTGAGGGAGACCAGGAAAGTTTAAAGAGAGAGTAATTGGGGCATGATCAGAAATCAGTATACTCTGATAATCACAAGAATGGACAAATGGAACGAGTTGGTTATCGAGTAAGAAGTAGTCAATTCTAGTAAAGGTATGGTGAACATGTGAAAAAAAAGAATAATCTCTCAGTGGGATGAAGAAAACGCCATGTATCAGAGATACCATAATTAGAGAGAAACGATTGGATAGCTAAGGCAGATTTAGTAGGTGGTCTAGTAACAGAGGACAATCGATCCAGATTAGGATCCAACCAACAATTGAAGTCACCACCCAGTATAAGAGAGTATGAGTTTAAGTCTGGTAGTGAGGAAAAAAAAGTTCAAAAAAATTAACATCATCAAAATTGGGGGCATACAGGTTTGCTAGAACAACTTTAGTATTATATAGTTTACCAGAAACAATAATAAAACGGCCATTTGTATCAGATATCTTATTATGGAGTTCAAAAGGAATATTTGAGTTAATAAGGATGGAGACCCCCCCCTAGCTTTAGCGGCAAAGGATGAATGAAAATGCTGACCCGCCCACTTTGACAGAAGCCGGGAGTTATCAGAACAACGAATATGAGTTTCTTGAAGGAAAGCAATGTCAGCTTTGAGTTGTTTAATATGTGAGAGTACCTTCCTTCTTTTAACAGGATGATTCAATCCCTTTACATTCCAGCTCACAAATTTAAGTGACGAACTAAATGGTTGAGGAGGAGTAGTTGTTCTTGAACCTGGTGGTGAGAGGCTCTGGGCCCTGTAGCTCCTGCCTGGTAGTGACAAGGCGATGGCATAGTCCTTATGGTGGGCATTTGTAATGCCAAAGCTGCCCTCGTGTGGATACTTGTGATGGTAGTGAGGGATGTGTTCAGGATGAGTCCACTACACTCTGCAGCTTCCTGCATTCCTGTGCATTGAAATTTCCTGATCAGACCATGCTGTAACCAGCCAAAGCTGTAGTGTGGGCTTTTAAACCATTTATTGAATTGAAAAAAGGAAGTAGGAACAGGAAGCTTTGAAATGTTTCCATAAATATTTTTTGGACTCAGTGTACAGATCTTCAGGCTCCTTCCCAGTGGTAACAATGAGAAGAGGGCATGGCCCAGACGGCGAGTATCCTTAATGACAGATGCAGCTTTTTGAGACACTAGCTCTTGAAGATGTCCGCTGTGGTGGGGCAGGTTGTCCTGAGATGGAACCGGCTCAGACTAAACTCCCTGTGCATTAGAACCTCCAGGTCGGGCAGTGTTGCAACCAACCAGAATGTCTCCAGTGTGCATCTGTAGATATATTGCAGAGTAAGGCTTTGGAAGAAGAACATTCCGGAGCCAACCAGAGTGCAGACTCTGCTAGTCCTGTGCTGCTTTGCAAGGATTAATCACCTTGTAATGAAGGCACCTCATGGCTTTAACAATCATGGTTGAATTGAGGGGGAGAAGAATAGGTTGAATTTTTAGTAATTAAATCAGGACATCAGTGGGGGACATGACAGCAGAGCTAGCTAACGTGAACTGGCAAATTTGATCAGCATTGGGCCAGTAGGAATGCAGTGGCAGGCACTGACAGACGCCTTTCAGAATAGATACAAGGTTCCTAGAAAAAGGCCCATGGTCAAAAAGGGTTAAAGATAGTCCCATACTTGAAAAGAAAACAAGTAATTGCTGAAAGATGGGCGACAGAGTATCTTATAAATGTAATGAATAACAAGGAAGGACGGATTAGGAAGAAAAATGTTGACTGAAGGATAAATTAGAACTATGAAAACAGGTTGCGTGAGTTTCTATAGCATGAACAAAGACTTACAGCAAGTGAGCCAAAATTAATGTAAAATAAAGAGATAACAGATGAATTTAAGTAATCTTATATCAGTCTTTGCTGTAGAGGGTACATGTGACAGCCCAGGAACAGCTCTAATCTGAAACTGGAAGTTAGAAGGAATGAGGGAAAATTGCTGAACATTCAGTAGTATTGAGCAAACTGTTCGAGCTGTGGGCTGACGTATCTCCAGGTCATAAAGTTATAAAGTGGCAAAGCAAAAGAATGGGCCCTTTAGTCATAAGACCATAGGAATGTGATACCATTCAGCCCATCACCCCATAATCCCTCAACTGCCCCTTACCAATCAAGAGCCTTTGAACCTCAGCCTTAAATATACCCAATGTCTTGGCCTCCACCGTGACAAGTTCCACAGATTCACCACCCTCTGGCTGAAAGAAATTCCTCCTCATTTCACTTTGAAAGGGATGTCCCTTAATTATGAGGCTGTGTCCTCAGATCCTAGACTCTCCTATTAACAGAAATATTCTTTTGATGGCTACCCTATCCAGGCCTTTTGGTATTTGTAGAGTAACACACACAAAATGCTGGAGGAACTCAGCAGGCCAGGCAGCATCTATGGAAAGGAATATCCAGTCAATATTTTGGGCCAAGACCTTTCATCAGGACTTCTTGTATTTGGTAGGTGTGAATGAGATCTCCCCTTGTTCTTCTAAACTCCACTTAGTACTGGCCCTGAGACATAACACATGCACAATGCTTCGTCAGATATGAAGCCCAAAATGACTGTGCTGAGCACCATTCCCATCTCTGCTAATCCCACATGCTTGCATTAATTCCACATGCCTCCATGCCCTGCTCTTTCACATATTTGTACAGATGCTTCTTTAATGTCACTACTGACCCTGGTTCCACCATCTCCTCTGAGAGCTCATTCCAGATCCCATTTATCTCTGTGTGAACAGTTTACCCTTCAGATCCCCTTTGGATTCCCTCCCTCTCACTTTAAACCTACCCCCTCTAGTTTTATACACCCCTACAAGGGCAAACTAGAGGGCATAGGTTTAGCGTGGGGGCGGGGAAGATTTAAAAGGGGGCAACTTTTTCACATGAGTCTGTGGAGCGAGCTGCCAGGGGGAATTGGTACCCAAAACGTTGACTGTACTTCTCCCTATAGATGCTGCCTGGTCTGCTGCGTTCCACCAGCATTTTGTGTGTGTTGTTTGAATTTCCAGCATCTGCAGATTTCCTCGTGTAACAGAATGTAGGATATAGTGTTACAGTGTCCAAGGAGACAGTAAAATGCAAGGCTATATCGAGGTAGATTGTAAAGCCGAGTCTAGCAATCTATGTATATAAATCTTATGTATTTATATTTACTGTGTTTTTTTTATTATTGTGTTCTTTATCTTGTGTTTTTTTCGAACTGCCTTGAATCCGGAGTAACAGTTACTTCATTCTCCTTTACACTTTGTGTACTGGAAATGACACTCAACAATCTTGAATCATACTGTACTCGGGCACTATTCAATAGTCCTAAACAGTGGGTAGAAGTGGTGTTTGATAGAAAAGGTTCAGGGGGATATGGGCCAATTGCAGGCACATGGGACTAGTTCAGTTCGGCAACTTGGTCAGCATGAAGGAGTTGGACTAAAGGGTCTGTTTCGTGTTGTAGAACTCTGTGATTGTGAGATGGTCTGCAATGATGAAAGTATTCTTCAGCTTCCAGCATAACTAAGTGGACTGTGAACCCAGTGCTTTCGGTAGGAGTTCGTACTGTGACAGGAAATGGATGTGGAGACTTCTAGAAACCATCACAGTTACCTGAGAAATGATCGTGAGTGTGTGAGACGTAATAATTGTCCCCACCTGTGGACCAGCTTCATAAGTTCAGTCAGTAATTTTCTTGTTTCAGAACAAGGCACATTTACTACATAAAGACACAGTAACCTGCAAATGATGGGATCTGGGCGACACTACAATCTGCTGAAGGAACTTGTTGAGTTAGGTAGTATCTGTGGAGGCAGAGAGAAGGTTGACATTTCAGGTCTCGGCTTGAAGCATTAACTGCCCCTCAGCTCCCACAGGTGCTCCTGACTCACTATCTTCCTCTAGCAGCCACATAAAAACCTCATGCAGTGGTGCTGGACTGTGGGTCTTTCTTGGTGTTACTCTCAGAGATTTTGCTGAGTTACCCCAGTAGAACCAATCACCTACCTTGGAAGCAAGAACCTTAGAGTCACCTCAGAACCTTACATCATAAAGGAAGCCATGCAGCCTGTTGTTTTTGTGATTAGCTCCTCGGACCTCACCTCTTCACATGACCCCCCACATTTGCCCCTTTTCAAGTGTGTATCTTTCGACTTGCTTGCAAGTCCCCTTGGGGAGGCCTGCCCCTCCTGGCAACTTGTCTGCAAAGAAAATGTCTCTTTGCCTTCTTTCCCTCTCTCATGTTTACCTGCCAGTTAATTGGGATCTGTCTCCATTAGTTACTGAGTCTCCTCAGAGCAGACGTGCTTGCCCTTTAAGAAGCTCCCAGTTTCCTCAGTTAAATATTCCTGGGATACCAGCCTGGACTCTTGCAAATTAATCGGCAAGCTTTTCTTGACAACTCTGTATCAGTCAAGGGGCGTGGCAGAGATGGAGGCAGTCACCAGTTCTTCGTTAATTTGATCTGTTGCGATTGTTTCTTAAATGATAGGGTCAGAAGATGGCGTTGACAGTCCCATCCACCACATTAGGAACAACCTCTGCACCCGCAATCCACGGAGGGTCGAGCGTGACGATATTCAACGGCACCGATTGCTTCAATCCACTGGGAAAACCAGTGGTGGTGCAGAGGAACAGCTTCGGGGGCATTCCCACTGTACTCCTCATTTACTTCATCATATTCTGGGTAAGCAAAGCGCGTTGCCGAGGGACCATCTGGGACAACGATGGGGAGGCTTAGCAGGTAAGTGGGAAAGTGCAAGTTAGAGTTTATTCAAGAGTCAGTGTCACATCTGGACCACTTCGTTCAATTCTGGTCGCCCCAACGTAGGAAGGATGTGAAAGGTTTGGTGAAGGTGTGGCAAGAGGTTTGCCAGTGAGTTAGGGGGCATGTTCCATCAAGAGGTTGGAAGGGGGGACAGACCTGTGTTGTTTTTCTCTGGACCACTGGAGGCTGAGGGGGGCTATGACAGAAGTTTATAAGATTATGAGTGGGATGGCTGTGGTGGACTGGTAGTCTTTTTTCCTAGGGTCAAAATGTCTAATACTAGATGATATATATTTAAGGTGAAAGGGGGTATGTTCAAAGGGGAGAAGTTTATTTTACTCAGAGTGGTGGGTGTCTGGAATGGGCTGCCAGGGGTGCTGGTGGTCGCAGATACGATAGTGGTGTTTAAATGGCTTTTGGACAGATGTATGAATTTGCAGAGCATGAAGGAATGTGGATGATGAGGAGAGACTTAGTTTAATTGGGCATCGTACTCAGCACAGACACTGTGGATCGAAAGCCTGTGCTATACTGTCCTACGTACCCTGGGTCCGTCAAGAACTCAACCAACCAGGATGTCATGGGAATGTCTGGTGACCTCAAATGTCTGCAAATGGGGTGGTCAGTTTATTAGAGTCCAAGTCTTTTGCAGGAAGTGGGATGAACTGTGGATCTTGTAAACATTCCTGGTGTACTGCCAAGACTTGTTATTTAATGCTCAGATACAGTAATTACTTTGATAGTCTCCGTCTGTGATATGAATTAAATTGGTTCAAAACAATCCTCAGTATTTTCAATAACTCTTAAAGAATGCCTTTGTTCTTTAGCCGGTTGCAATGTTCTGGTTCCCCCTGTTTATTTTCCTGGAACCTCTGCAGAGCCTTATCAGATCTTGTTTGCTTTCAAGAGCGACTGGCTGGCTTTCTTGTTTAATTTCTCCACATTCAAGTTTACTGTTGTCATGAGTATACATACCCAGTATAGAAATGCCACGAATATTAGCTCATTGCAGTAGCAGCACAGCACACTACAAGATGAGGACAAGCACAAGTTAACATAAACTTAAACTAGCATAAATTATACATTCTTCAGAAGAACAAGGCACTTAGCAGCAGTCTTGTCCTGGTTCTAGCCATGTCAGTGCTACAATCAATAAAGGACATCCTTCCTCAGAAGGCCAATGGAATATCCCTATTGAAGCTCTCCGATTTTTTACACATGCACGATAGAAAGCATCCTATCCAGATGCACTATGGCTTGGTAGGGCAACTGCTCTGCCTGTGGCCGCAAGAAATTGCCAAGAATTGTGAACACAGCTCAGTGCGTTGTACAAGCCAGCCTTCCTTTTGTGGACTCTCCCTACGTTTCCTGCTGCCGTGGGAAAGCAGCCGACATGTTCAAGGACCCCAGTCATTCTCTGTTCCCCCATTTCCAATGGGCAGAAGATACTAAAGACTGACCATGCTCAAGGACAGCTTCTATCCCAAAGTTATCAACTTTTGGACCTTTCATAGACTGAAGATGAACTCTTAATCTGTTAGCCTACTTCATCACCGAATTGTCTACTGCACCGACTCTCTCCATAACTGTAACTCTACAATAACTAATCAGTTATTGCTTTTCCTTATGCTGTCTTGATGTACTGAGGTGTGGATTGATCTACCTGGCTGGCGTACAAACAAAAAGCTCAAGGAATCAAGGAAATTACTGAATGAATTTGTAAAGTACGATACTAGAATACAGAGGGCAGTGGTTGAAGGGACTTATTTGAGCTGGAGGTCTGTGGTGTTCTGCAGGGTCTGTGCTGGGACCTCTGCTGTTTGTGATGTATATAAGTGACCTGGATGAAAATGTAGATGGGTGGGTTGGTAAGTTTGCAGATGAAATGAAGATAGGTGGAGTTGTGGAGAGCATAGATGACTGGCAAAGAATACAGCCCGGTATAGATCAGTGGCAGATATGGGCAGAGAAATGGCAGATGAGGTTTAACCCAGGTAAATGTGAGGTGTTGCACCTTGGTAGGGCAAATGCAAGCAGACAGTACACTATTAAGGGCAAGAGGGATCTTGGACTTCAAGTTCACAGCTCCTTGAAAGTGGCTACACAGGTCAATAGGGTGGTTATGAAGGCTTATGGAATGCTTGCTTTTATTAGTCAAGGCATTGAGTTCAAAAGTCAGGAGGTTATGTTGCAACTTTATAGAACTCTGGTTAGGCCACAACTGGAGTATTGCACACAGTCTGGACACCCCACTAAAGGAAGGATGTTGAGGCTTTGGAGAGGGCGCTGAAGAGGTTTACCAGAATACTGCCTAGTTTAGAGGGCATGTGCTATCAAGAAAGGTTGGACAAACTTGGGTTGTTTTCTCTGGAGTGTCGGAAGCTGAGTGGAGATCTGATAGAGGTTAATAAGATTTTGAAAGGCATAGACAGAGTGGGTAGGGAGTATCTGTTTCCCAGGGTAGAAATGCCTAATACCAGGGGCATGCATTGACAGTGAGGGGGAGGTTCAAAGGGGGTGTGAGGGTACATTTTTTACTCAGAGAGTGGAGGATGCTTGGAATGCGCTGCCTGGTATGGTAGTAGAGGCAAATACATTAGAGGCTTTTAAGAGATGTTTAGATAGTCACATGAATATGAGGAAGATGGAGGGACATGGACATTGTGTAGGTAGGAGGGATTAGTTTTTTGGTTTTTTTGAGTTACCTTTTAGCTGACTCGGCACCGCATTGTGGGCAGAAGGGCCTGTTCCTGTGCTGTACTGTTCTGTGTCTGAACATTATAGTGTCATTTCGCACACCCACAATCATGTGTTAAGGGAACAGTGACATTGTTGACTTCACCACATCCATTTCCTGTTACAGCATGAGTTCCCATCGGGAACACTGGATTCCCATCGAGAGCACTGAGTTCCCATCGAGAACACTGGTTTCACAGTCCAGTTACAGCTACTAATTATGCTGGAGGCTGAAGGCCATTTTAGCGTAATTATAAAGCATGGGGGCAGGCCCTTTGGCCCAGCTTGTCTGTGCTGAGCAAGATGCCCATCAACACTCAGCCCATTGCCTTCATTTGCCTCATATCCTCCCAAAACTTCCCCATCTGTGTACCTGTCCAAACAGCTCCTAAATATTGTTATTGTAGGTGCCTCTACCACTTAAGTGGCAGCTCATTCCATATACGCCTGAGTGAAGAAGTTGCCCCTCAGGTCTCGTTGAATCTTTCCCTTCTCACCTTAAACTTATTCCCTGTCCCTGATTGCTTTGTTCTATTGTAGTCTTTCTTGTTTAATTGTGTTTAATTTACATGTTTCTTGTGACTGTTATGTATTTAGTGCTATGGGCCTCTGATCCTGCTACAGATAAGTTTTTCATTACATCTGTACGTGCATATACTTGTGTGAATGACAGTAAACTTGACTTTGTGCACTCACTGTAACTATGTTTTTCCTGATTTTATACACTTCTATAAGGTCAATCCCCAGTCTCCTTCACTCTAAAAAAAAATCCTAGTCTGTCCAACTTCTCCCTCTGAGTTCTGACAACGTTCTCATAAATCTCCTGTGCACCTTTCCAGCCGATGGATGCTTGCCCTATGATAGGGTGACCAAAACTGTACACAATACGCATAGAAGCTGGTCCTTGAGTGTGTCTGAGAGATAGTGAGAGTGAGGGGCAGAGGGAGAGGGAGGGAGAGAGGTAGAGGGAAAGGGGAGAGAGTGAAAGTGAGAGAGAGAGGGATAAGAGGTAGAGAGAAAGGGGAGAGGGGGAGAGAGAGTTAGAGAGAGGGAGGAGAGAGGTAGAGGGAAAGGGGAGAGGGGAGAGGGAGAGAGTGACAGAGAGAGATCTGTACTGACTCTTGTTTTGTTTTCTGCAGTTGATTATCATAATATTTGCTGTATTGAGGAAGACAGCCTGGGACTATGGACGTCTTGCCCTGGTCTCCGACAACGCCAGGTGACTCCCCTTTCCCCGCGCTGGGATTTGTTCTTTTGACTGTCTCTGTACTACTTTGGGTGTGGTCAAATTTCAGAGGGAGGGTGAGGGTGAGTGAGCCCTCACTGGGATAGAGGGAGGGTGAGGGTGAGTGAGCCCTCAGACGGGACAGAGGGAGGGTGAGGGTGAGTGAGCCCTCAGACGGGACAGAGGGAGGGTGAGGGTGAGTGGGCCCTCACTGGGAAAGAGGGAGGGTGAGGGTGAGTGGGCCGTCAGATGGGACAGAGGGAGGGTGAGGGTGAGTGAGCCCTCACTGGGACAGAGGGAGGATGAGGGTGAGTGAGCCCTCACCGGGACAGAGGGAGGGTGAGGGTGAGTGAGCCCTCAGATGGGACAGAGGGAGGGTGAGGGTGAGCGAGCCCTCAGACGGGACAGAGGGAGGGTGAGGGTGAGTGAGCCCTCAGATGGGACAGAGGGAGGGTGAGGGTGAGTGAGCCCTCACTGGGACAGAGGGAGGGTGAGGGTGAGTGAGCCCTCACTGGGACAGAGGGAGGGTGAGGGTGAGTGAGCCCTCAGATGGGTCAGAGGGAGGGTGAGTATGAGTGAGCCCTCAGACGGGACAGAGGGAGGGTGAGGGTGAGTGAGCCCTCACTGGGACAGAGGGAGGGTGAGGGTGAGTGAGAGTGAGCCCTCAGACGGGACAGAGGGAGGGTGAGGGTGAGTGAGCCCTCAGACGGGACAGAGGGAGGGTGAATGTGAGTGAGCCCTCACCGGGACAGAGGGAGGGTGAGGGTGAGTGAGCCCTCACTGGGACAGAGGGAGGGTGAGGGTGAGTGTGAGTGAGCCCTCAGATGGGACAGAGGGAGGGTGAGGGTGAGTGAGCCCTCAGACGGGACAGAGGGAGGGTGAGGGTGAGTGTGAGTGAGCCTTCAGATGGGACAGAGGGAGGGTGAGTGAGCCCTCACCGGGACAGAGGGAGGGTGAGGGTGAGTGAGCCCTCAGACGGGACAGAGGGAGGGTGAGGGTGAGTGAGCCGTCAGATGGGACAGAGGGAGGGTGAGGGTGAGTGAGCCCTCACCGGGACAGAGGGAGGGTGAGGGTGAGTGAGCCCTCAGACGGGACAGAGGGAGGGTGAGGGTGAGTGAGCCCTCACTGGGACAGAGGGAGGGTGAGGGTGAGTGAGCCCTCAGACGGGACAGAGGGAGGGTGAGGGTGAGTGAGCCCTCAGACGGGACAGAGGGAGGGTGAAGGTGAGTGAGCCCTCAGACGGGACAGAGGGAGGGTGAGGGTGAGTGAGCCCTCACTGGGACAGAGGGAGGGTGAGGGTGAGTGAGCCCTCAGAGGGGACATAGGGAGGGTGAGGGTGAGTGAGCCCTCACTGGGACAGAGGGAGGGTGAGGGTGAGTGAGCCCTCAGACGGGACAGAGGGAGGGTGAGGGTGAGTGAGCCCTCAGACGGGACAGAGGGAGGGTGAGGGTGAGTGAGCCCTCACCGGGACAGAGGGAGGGTGAGGGTGAGTGAGCCCTCACTGGGACAGAGGGAGGGTGAGGGTGAGTGAGCCCTCACTGGGACAGAGGGAGGGTGAGGGTGAGTGAGCCCTCAGACGGGACAGAGGGAGGGTGAGGGTGAGTGAGCCCTCAGACGGGACAGAGGGAGGGTGAGGGTGAGTGAGCCCTCAGACGGGACAGAGGGAGGGTGTGTGTGAGTGAGCCCTCAGATGGGACAGAGGGAGGGTGAGGGTGAGTGAGCCCTCAGACGGGACAGAGGGAGGGTGAGGGTGAGTGAGCCCTCAGACGGGACAGAGGGAGGGTGAGGGTGAGTGAGCCCACACTGGGACAGAGGGAGGGTGAGGGTGAGTGAGCCCTCACTGGGACAGAGGGAGGGTGAGGGTGAGTGAGCCCTCAGACGGGACAGAGGGAGGGTGAGGGTGAGTGAGCCCTTACCGGGACAGAGGGAGGGTGAGGGTGAGTGAGCCCTCACTGGGACAGAGGGAGGGTGAGGGTGAGTGAGCCCTCACCTGGACAGAGGGAGGGTGAGGGTGAGTGAGCCCTCAGACGGGACAGAGGGAGGGTGAGGGTGAGTGAGCCCTCACTGGGACAGAGGGAAGGTGAGGGTGAGTGTGAGTGAGCCCTCAGATGGGACAGAGGGAGGGTGAGGGTGAGTGAGCCCTCACCGGGACAGAGGGAGGGTGAGGGTGAGTGAGCCCTCACCGGGACAGAGGGAGGGTGAGGGTGAGTGTGAGTGAGCCCTCAGATGGGACAGAGGGAGGGTGAGGGTGAGTGAGCCCTGAGACGGGACAGAGGGAGGGTGAGGGTGAGTGAGCCCTCAGACGGGACAGAGGGAGGGTGAGGGTGAGTGAGCCCTCACCGGGACAGAGGGAGGGTGAGGGTGAGTGAGCCCTCACTGGGACAGAGGGAGGGTAAGGGTGAGTGAGCCCTCAGACGGGACAGAGGGAGGGTGAGTGTGAGTGAGACCTCACTGGGACAGAGGGAGGGTAAGGGTGAGTGAGCCCTCAGACGGGACAGAGGGAGGGTGAGGGTGAGTGAGCCCTCAGACGGGACAGAGGGAGGGTGAGGGTGAGTGAGCCCTCAGACGGGACAGAGGGAGGGTGAGGGTGAGTGAGCCCTCAGACGGGACAGAGGGAGGGTGAGGGTGAGTGTGAGTGAGCCCTCAGATGGGACAGAGGGAGGGTGAGGGTGAGTGAGCCCTCACCGGGACAGAGGGAGGGTGAGGGTGAGTGAGCCCTCAGACGGGACAGAGGGAGGGTGAGGGTGAGTGAGCCCTCAGACGGGACAGAGGGAGGGTGAGGGTGAGTGAGCCCTCAGACGGGACAGAGGGAGGGTGAGGGTGAGTGAGCCCTCACTGGGACAGAGGGAGGGTGAGGGTGAGTGAGCCCTCAGACGGGACAGAGGGAGGGTGTGGGTGAGTGAGCCCTCAGACGGGACAGAGGGAGGGTGAGGGTGAGTGAGCCCTCAGACGGGACAGAGGGAGGGTGAGGGTGAGTGAGCCCTCACTGGGACAGAGGGAGGGTGAGGGTGAGTGAGCCCTCAGAGGGGACAGAGGGAGGGTGTGGGTGAGTGAGCCCTCAGACGGGACAGAGGGAGGGTGTGGGTGAGTGAGCCCTCACTGGGACAGAGGGAGGGTGAGGGTGAGTGAGCCCTCAGACAGGACAGAGGGAGGGTGAGGGTGAGTGAGCCCTCAGACGGGACAGAGGGAGGGTGAGGGTGAGTGAGCCCTCACCGGGACAGAGGGAGGGTGAGGGTGTGTGAGCCCTCAGACGGGACAGAGGGAGGGTGAGGGTGAGTGAGCCCTCACTGGGACAGAGGGAGGGTGAGGGTGAGTGAGCCCTCAGACGGGACAGAGGGAGGGTGAGGGTGAGTGAGCCCTCAGACGGGACAGAGGGAGGGTGTGTGTGAGTGAGCCCTCAGATGGGACAGAGGGAGGGTGAGGGTGAGTGAGCCCTCAGACGGGACAGAGGGAGGGTGAGGGTGAGTGAGCCCTCAGACGGGACAGAGGGAGGGTGAGGGTGAGTGAGCCCTCACTGGGACAGAGGGAGGGTGAGGGTGAGTGAGCCCTCACTGGGACAGAGGGAGGGTGAGGGTGAGTGAGCCCTCAGACGGGACAGAGGGAGGGTGAGGGTGAGTGAGCCCTTACCGGGACAGAGGGAGGGTGAGGGTGAGTGAGCCCTCACTGGGACAGAGGGAGGGTGAGGGTGAGTGAGCCCTCACCTGGACAGAGGGAGGGTGAGGGTGAGTGAGCCCTCAGACGGGACAGAGGGAGGGTGAGGGTGAGTGAGCCCTCACTGGGACAGAGGGAGGGTGAGGGTGAGTGTGAGTGAGCCCTCAGATGGGACAGAGGGAGGGTGAGGGTGAGTGAGCCCTCACCGGGACAGAGGGAGGGTGAGGGTGAGTGAGCCCTCACCGGGACAGAGGGAGGGTGAGGGTGAGTGTGAGTGAGCCCTCAGATGGGACAGAGGGAGGGTGAGGGTGAGTGAGCCCTGAGACGGGACAGAGGGAGGGTGAGGGGTGAGTGAGCCCTCAGACGGGACAGAGGGAGGGTGAGGGTGAGTGAGCCCTCACCGGGACAGAGGGAGGGTGAGGGTGAGTGAGCCCTCACTGGGACAGAGGGAGGGTAAGGGTGAGTGAGCCCTCAGACGGGACAGAGGGAGGGTGAGTGTGAGTGAGCCCTCACTGGGACAGAGGGAGGGTAAGGGTGAGTGAGCCCTCAGACGGGACAGAGGGAGGGTGAGGGTGAGTGAGCCCTCACTGGGACAGAGGGAGGGTGAGGGTGAGTGAGCCCTCAGATGGGACAGAGGGAGGGTGTGGGTGAGTGAGCCCTCACCGGGACAGAGGGAGGGTGAGGGTGAGTGAGCCCTCACCGGGACAGAGGGAGGGTGAGTGTGAGTGAGCCCTCACTGGGACAGAGGGAGGGTAAGGGTGAGTGAGCCCTCAGACGGGACAGAGGGAGGGTGAGGGTGAGTGAGCCCTCACTGGGACAGAGGGAGGGTGAGGGTGAGTGAGCCCTCAGACGGGACAGAGGGAGGGTGTGGGTGAGTGAGCCCTCACCGGGACAGAGGGAGGGTGAGGGTGAGTGAGCCCTCACCGGGACAGAGGGAGGGTGAGGGTGAGTGTGAGTGAGCCCTCAGATGGGACAGAGGGAGGGTGAGGGTGAGTGAGCCCCTGAGACGGGACAGAGGGAGGGTGAGGGTGAGTGAGCCCTCACCGGGACAGAGGGAGGGTGAGGGTGAGTGAGCCCTCACTGGGACAGAGGGAGGGTAAGGGTGAGTGAGCCCTCAGACGGGACAGAGGGAGGGTGAGTGTGAGTGAGCCCTCACTGGGACAGAGGGAGGGTAAGGGTGAGTGAGCCCTCAGACGGGACAGAGGGAGGGTGAGGGTGAGTGAGCCCTCACTGGGACAGAGGGAGGGTGAGGGTGAGTGAGCCCTCAGACGGGACAGAGGGAGGGTGTGGGTGAGTGAGCCCTCAGACGGGACAGAGGGAGGGTGAGGGTGAGTGAGCCCTCACCGGGACAGAGGGAGGGTGAGGGTGAGTGAGCCCTCACCGGGACAGAGGGAGGGTGAGGGTGAGTGAGCCCTCAGACGGGACAGAGGGAGGGTGAGGGTGAGTGAGCCCTCAGACGGGACAGAGGGAGGGTGAGAGTGAGTGAGCCCTCAGACGGGACAGAGGGAGGGTGAGGGTGAGTGTTCCCTCAGACGGGACAGAGGGAAGGTGAGGGTGAGTGAGCCCTCAGACGGGACAGAGGGAGGGTGAGGGTGAGTGAGCCCTCAGACGGGACAGAGGGAGGGTGAGGGTGAGTGAGCCCTCAGACGGGACAGAGGGAGGGTGAGGGTGAGTGAGCCCTCAGACGGGACAGAGGGAGGGTGAGGGTGAGTGAGCCCTCACTGGGACAGAGGGAGGGTGAGGGTGAGTGAGCCCTCAGACGGGACAGAGGGAGGGTGAGGGTGAGTGAGCCCTCAGACGGGACAGAGGGAGGGTGAGGGTGAGTGAGCCCTCAGACGGGACAGAGGGAGGGTGAGGGTGAGTGAGCCCTCACTGGGACAGAGGGAGGGTGAGGGTGAGTGAGCCCTCACCGGGACAGAGGGAGGGTGAGGGTGAGTGAGCCCTCAGACGGGACAGAGGGAGGGTGAGGGTGAATGAGCCCTCAGACGGGACAGAGGGAGGGTGAGGGTGAGTGAGCCCTCACTGGGACAGAGGGAGGGTGAGGGTGAGTGAGCCCTCAGACGGGACGAGGGAGGGTGAGGGTGAGGTGAGCCCTCACTGGGACAGAGGGAGGGTGAGGGTGAGTGAGCCCTCAGACGGGACAGAGGGAGGGTGAGGGTGAGTGTTCCCTCAGACGGGACAGAGGGAAGGTGAGGGTGAGTGAGCCCTCACTGGGACAGAGGGAGGGGTGAGGGTGAGTGAGCCCTCACTGGGACAGAGGTGAAGTGATGGGTGTTCTGATTTTGAGCCTTTTCCGCTTGCAGTGAGAATGTGGACTCTGCCCCCACGATCAAACGGCTTTCCTCACTCACAATGAACGCCTCTTAAAAGATGTTGTAAGTAATAATATGTCCCTTTCCCCGGGCTTCTGCACTGGTGCACGCTGGTCACTGCTTCTCTCTTGTGTTCCGGAAACTTCATTCTTATTCCCCCTCTCTTCCTCCCTCACTCCCATCCTTCCTCTAAACCTACTCCCACTAACCTCTCTCCATTGCTCCCCTCCCCATTTGTTCTCTGACCCTCTACTCCTGTCTTTGCTAACTCACTGCCACACAATCCTTCCTCTTGGCCACCCTGTCCTCCACTCTTTCTTTCTCCCCTCGGTATTCCATCCCCATTGCCCTGCTCTCCTGAGCAACACACACAAAATGCTGGAGGAACTCAGCAGGTCAGGCAGCATCTATGGACGTGAGTAAAAGGTCAACACTTCCGGCCGAGAGCCTCCATCAGGACCGGAGAGGAGCCAGAATAAAAAGACTGGGGGATGGGAAGGAGGACCAGCAAGAAGGTGATGGGTGAAGCCAGGTGGGTGGGAAAGGTAAAGGGCTGGAGAATAAGGAATCTGACAGGAGAGGAGAGTGAACCATAGGAGGAAGGGAAGGAGGAGAGGACCCAGGGGGAGGTGATAGGTAGGTGAGAAGAGGTGAGAGGCCAGAGGGATGAATAGAAGAAAAGCAGAGGGGGAGGGAAAAAACGTTTTAACTGAAGGAGAAATTGATATTCATGCCATCATATTGGAAGCTACTCAAATGGAATATAAGGTCTTGTTCCTCCACCCTGAGGGTAGCCATCATGTTGGCAAAAGAGGAGGCCATGGATGGATAAGTCGGGTTGGAATGGGAAACGGAATGAAAATGTTTTTCCAAACGGGAGGTTCTGCGCTTGGCAGATGGAGCAGGGGTGTTTGTCGAAGCAGCCCCCATTTTATGACGGGGTCTCACCAGTGTAGAGGAGGCTGCTTCAGGAGCGCTGAACCTAGCCGATTCACAAGTGGAGTGTTGCCTCACGTGGATGGACCGTTTGAGGCCCAGAGTGGAGGTGAGGGAGGAGAGGAACGGGTAGGTGTAACATTTAGGCCACTTGCAGGGATAAGTGCCAGAAAGGAGATTAGTGGGGTGGGATGTTCTGGATAGCCTCCAAACTGATGGCATGAATATCAAACCCTCCTCATAGTTGAAAAAATTCCCTTCCCCTCCCCTCTTCTATTCCTCACTCTGGCTCTTACCTCTTCTCACCTGCCTATCTTCTCCCCCAATGCCTCTCCTCCTTCCCTTTCTCCTATGGTCCACTCTCCTCTCCTATCAGATTCCTTCCTCTCCAGCCTTTGATCTTTCCACCCACCTGGCTTCACCCATCACCTTCTAGCTATCCTCCTTCCTCACCCCCACCTTTTTATTCTGGCATCACCCCCTTCCTCTCCGGTCCTGAAGAAGGGTCTCAGCCCAAAACTTTGACCATTTATGCATTTCCACAGATGCTGCCCGACCTGCTGTGTTCTTCCGGCATTTTGTGTGTGTGGCTGTGGTCCAGCATATGCAGACTTTCTCGTGTTTACCCTTGATCTTCTCCTCTCTTCCTCGGACTCTCCCTCCCTCACATCCCTTTTCCTCACTTCCCTTCTCGGTCTGCCCTCCCCCACTCTCTTCCACTTCAGTCTCATCTTATCCCTCTCTCCCTCACTCTCACCTCCTGACTCTCTGCTGCACATCCTTCTCCTTTCCTTGTTCCCCCCCCCCCACACTTTCCCTGCTCTCCCCACACCGCCTCCAACATTCTGGGTGAGATTCCAAAGGGACATTACTAGAGCAAGGTGGGGAGGAGGCTACTTTGTGATCTGAGGGAATTAGCAGAACTCTCACTTCAAATTCCCTTTGGAAGAATGATAAAGATCCCCCCTTCCTCATTATTACCAAAGCACTCCAGTGTCTGGAGGAGGATGTTATTACCTGAGGGGCGGGGGGTGCTTGTGACTGGGCTATGTCGGGAGTGTGGCAATACTGACCAACTCTGCCTTTCTCCACAGGGCTGTTGCTCGTGGATATTGAACATCTTCACTCTGAAGTGAGTACCAGACCTGTCCACTGCGGCTCAGTTCCACCTCTCTCTCTGCGTGGCTCTCGGATGTAAAGGCAAAAGTGGGCACTTGGGAGTGTGTGGAGGCTGCATAGGGATAAGTGTCTTCAGTGGAGAGCAGGTTGTCACTCTCACTCTTTCCCTCCTTCCCTCCCTCCGTTTAACTCCCTCTGTCTGTGTGTGTGTGTGTGTGTCTCTCTCCCCCCTCTCCCCCCCTCTCTCTCCCCCCTCTCTCTCCCCCCTCTCTCTCCCCCTCTCTCTCCCACTCTCTCTCCCCCCCTCTCTCCCCCCTCTCTCTCCCCCCCTCTCTCTCCCCCCTCTCTCTCCCCCCCTCTCTCTCCCCCCTCTCTCTCCCCCCTCTCTCTCCCCCCTCTCTCTCCCCCCCTCTCTCTCCCCCCTCTCTCTCCCCCTCTCTCTCCCCCTCTCTCTCCCCCTCTCTCTCCCCCTCTCTCTCCCCCCTCTCTCTCCCACCTCTCTCTCCCCACCTCTCTCTCCCACCTCTCTCTCCCACCTCTCTCTCCCACCTCTCTCCCCCTCTCTCTCCCCCCCCCGCCCCACAGTCTTCCTTCTCTCACACGCCTGGCTTTTGACCCACAGACCTTCATCATTCAGGATGTTGAGTGGACAAGCTGGGATGTGATGTAGTTGTACGAGGCATTTGGCGGGGTTGCTTTTGGAGTATTGTGTCCAGTTTTGGTCACACTGCTGTATGAATGATGTCATTAAGCTGAGATTTGCAGGCATTTTGCTGGGACCCCCGGGACTGAGTTAGGAGAGAGGCTGCCCGGGTTGGGACTTCACTGGAGAGCAGGAGAATGAGGGATGATCTGATAGATGTGAATAAAATTGTGAAGGGCAGAGACAGGGTGAATGCACACTGACTTTAACCCCAGCGCTGGGTGATTGAGCCAGAGAGCATAGGTTCAAGATGAGGCAGAGATTTAATTGGTACCCTTTCCACCCAGACAGTGGTGCAAATATGGAATGAGCTGACAGAGGAAGCACTTGAGGCCAGAACCTGTACATTAATAACATTTGAACCACTTGGACAGGTACATGGATAGGAGAGGTTTAGAGGTTCATGGCCCAAACGTGGGCAGATAGGAGCAGTTCAGACAGGAATCTTGTTGGCATGCACCAGTCAGTCTGAGGGCCTGTGTTTGTGCTGTAACACAGGGAAGGAAGCCATTTGTCTCACTGGGCCCATACTGTCATCGGGGAGAGCATTTCTATCAGACCCATTCCCTTGTCCTTATTTTATCGACTCTTAGGGTTGTACAGTACAGAAACAGGCCCCTTCGGCCCACCATGTCTCTGCTGACCATTTTGCCCATTTGTCTGCATATAGGTCAGTTTCACCTTGCCTATTGAAGTGTCTTGTCTAAATGTCAATGATTGTATCTGTGGCCGTGGGTTCCAGACTCTGTAAAAGATTTACCCCTCAGATCCCCTTGTTGCAGCTGTATAAAAAAACCTTTGTTCAGAAGTACTGTGTGCAGTTCTGGGAGAAAGTGGAGGTATTGGAAGGGGTGCAGAAGAGATTCATTAGGATGCTGCCTGGATCAGAAGTAGTGAGCTATAAGGAGAGATCGGACTTCTGTCAGGTATCCTCTTGGCCTCTGATGCTACAGAGAAAACTGGTTTTAACTGGAGTGTCAGAGGCCAAGGGGAGACCTGATAGCAGTTTATTTAATTATGAGTACATAACAGGGTTTCTTTCCAAAGATGGAGATGTCAGTTACTAGAGGATGTAGCTTTGAGGTGAGAGTGGGAAAGCTAAAGTGAGATGAGGGGTCAGGGGTCAGGATTTTGTACAAACAGTGCTGGGTGCCCGGAATGCACTGCCAGGGATGATCGTGGAACTAGATGAAGTAGTGACTTGTCACAGCTTGGTTAACTGACAGGTAAACTGATGGGATTAGCTGAAATTGACATCAGAGTCGGCAAAGACACAGTGGATTGTTCCTGTGCTGTACCGTTCTATGTTCTCTATTACTGAGGGGAAAAAAACAGGCCACAGCTATAACGGATCACTCCCAACAACGTCCCACCACAACAGGCCGCACCTATAATAGATAACTCAAACAACGTCCCACCCACAACAGGCCACACCTACAATAAATCACTCCAACAATGTCCCACCCACAACAGGCCACACCTACAATAGATCACTCCAACAATGTCCCACCCACAACAGGCCACACCTACAATAAATCACTCCAACAATGTCCCACCCACAACAGGCGACACCTACAATAGATCACTCCAACAACCACAAGCACTGTCCACAGCATGTTTCACCCTACAGCAAACCTGGCCACAACAAACTCTGCCCACAAGCCACAACCACACCAGGCCCTGCCCACAGTCTGCCCCTTATTACCAGAAAGCAGCGCTGACTTCTCTGGGCGTGTGACTGTCTAGCTGCTGAACGTTAGGAGGTGACCAATCCTGGAGGGTGGAGGGTGGGGGTTTCCCTGTGGTTGGTCTTGCTGAAGGGAGTGGGAAGGAGTCAAAACAACCAGTGGAGATGTGCTCTGTGAGCAGGGCATGGGGTATGGTGGGGGGGGGGGGGCTGCGGCTACAATATTTTGGATGGGGGAACAGACCTTTGATTTACGATGTGCTTCTCTGTCCTGACCCTCTCCCCAACCCCCCGTGTTTTCGACAGGGACAGTGAACTGCAGGAGCAGTGTGGTGACGATGCCATGTACTACCTTTCCTTCCAGCGCCACCTCATCTTAATCCTGGTAGCCATGAGTGTCATGTCCATCGGCATCATCCTCCCGGTCAACCTGTCCGGCAGTTTGCTGGGTAGGTGGGGGCGGGGATCTTGCTGTGTGCCCTGCCCTGCGTGTCGAAGGTTGCATCTTTGGGTGGTCCTCAGAGGGGTGTGGCAGGTGCTACGGAAAGTTAGTTCTTTTATCAGGGCTGAAAGACTGGGTGCGAGGGTATAGGCCATTCAGTCCACCTTGAGCCTGGACACCACAGTTTCCTACCTTGGTGCTCTTTTCATGCTCAGCACACAGACATGCCCTTCGGCCCATCTGGTCCATGCTGTAGGCCAGTGAGCCAGTCCCAACTACCCCATGTTTGGCCTATATCTCTTAAACCTCTCCAATCTATGTACTTACCTTGTATATGTTGCTCACGTGCCTGCTTCAACCACGGCTCCTGGCAGCTCATTCCGAATACACACCACCCTTTGTGTGAAAAAGCTGCTCCCGATGTCCCTTCTAAATCTCTCACCTGTGCCCCCTCATTTCCCTGGGAAAAACACTGTATGCTCTACCCCAATGACACTTTATTCCCACTGTCAACGGTTGACCCCCCGAAAAGTCAGGAAGTTGCTAACTCTCATCGCCTCAGAGTAATGAGATTTTAATTTTTAGAAATGCAAGACCAAAAACAGCCTATCCCATGGCATCACATACAGGAGGAAATCTGCAGACGCTGGAAATCTGGGGCAACATGCACAAAATGCTGGAGGAATTCAGCAGGCCAGGCAGCAGCTATGGTAAAGAGTAAACAGTGGACATTTCGTACCGGGACCCCTTCGGCAGGGCTGTCCCACTGCATCACGGCTTGTTGTGGCAACTGCTCTGTGTGTGACTGCTAGAAACCACAGAGTTGTGGACACAGCTTTGCACACCATAGAAACCAGCCTCACCTTCATAGATTATGTCTACGCTCCTCGCTGCCTCGGTAAAGCAGCCAGAGTAATCTCCCTTATACCCCTCCCATCGGGCAGAAGATACTGAAGCCCCAAAGCATGTCACACCAGGCTCAAGGACAGCTTCTATCCCACTGTTCTAGTTCCATAAGGTGGGGTCTTGACCTAACAATCGGCCCTGTGATGGCCTTGCACTTTATTGTCTACCTGCACTGCTCTGTAACTGTAACACTTTGTTCTGTATTCTGTTGCTTCCCCTTCATACACTGATTCGTTCAGCTGTTTTCACGTTCGGATTGAATGGTAATTAAACTTGAATTTGATTTGATCTGAGTGGATGCAAATAGATGATAGATGGGGTGGGCCTGATGGGTCTGTTTCCATGAACTATGTATCAGTGATAGGACGTTTGTTCCTGTATGCACATCCGTTGTACTGTCTTGTTCATTACAAGCCTCTCTCTCTTTTTCCTCCCTTGACCTACAGACAATGACCCTGAAAACTTCGGGAGAACAACCATAGGAAACATAAAATTTAAGTAAGTATTCAAAGATGTTGACCTGGGTGATGCCACTGCGGCCTACTGTTGTAGGCTTTGGGAGGATATGGCCGTTCTGTGTCAGAGAGCCCAGAATTGGCAGAATTTCCCCATGAGGAACCTCAAGGCCAAGACAGTATAATTTAAGCTCAAGTGAACTCATGGTGATTCACAAGAGACAATGATGAATGGGAAAACCTGGAAAAGTTGCCCTGTCCATTATCTGCAATGTTGTTACAGGCTGTGGGTCTAGTCTACTGTAGGCCCCAGGCCTGTTGCCAGCTCTATGGAGGATGAGTTTGATATTCTGATGAACTATGGTGAATATTTCTTAAACCTAAATCATTCTGAGTAATGTGATTGATGCTTTATGTTGCAGTAATGACATTCTCTGGGTTCACACCATTTTTGCTGTCATCTACCTCCTGCTCACTATTCTTGTCTTGAGGCACCACACCTCCTCCATGGAGTACAGAGAGGATGATGTGGTAAGTTTGAATGTTCCATGCCTTTCGGGCCCTGCTCTTCCAAACGTCCATCTTCTGGCACCCGTTTTACAGAAGCTCTACTTTGCAGCTTGATCTCCTTTGAGAGCTGCTAATGCCTCAATGACAGCTCTTTTCAAATATGTACCCGCCCTCTGCGAGAAGCTGCTGCTCCTGGTGTCCCCCTTAAATCTCTCATTTCTGATCTTTAACCTATGCCCTCTTGCTTTCAGTAACCCCTCCCGGGGAAAAATGTGGTTTCACCCTGTCTATTCCCTTCATGAGCTTATACACCCCTATCAGGTCACCCCTCAATCTTCTGTGTTCCAGGGAATGAAGTCCTAGTCTCTGCAACCGGTCCTGGTAACTCAGGCCCCAAGTCAAGGCAACATGCTGGTAAATCATTTCTGCACTCTTTCTGGATTAATAGTATCTTTCCTCTAGCAGAGTGACCAAAACTACACAATACCCGAACTGCAGCCTCACCAACATCTTGTATATCTGTAACTTCCTAACTCCTAAACTCTCTGCCCTGACTGATTGAGGCCAGCGTGCTAAATGCCTTCTTCTCTACCCCCGTCCACTTGTGACGCCTCTTTCAGCGAACTGCACACTGTCAGTGGCAGCCAGCAGTACCTGTGGGTATATGCCTGGTTCTGAAGTCTTCTGATGATGATTTTCGGTGTTTATGCAAAAATAGACGTTTCCCTTCTTTAGTTCTTCCATGTTTTTTCTTCAGCCCACCAAGTCCGCTCCTGGTCATCAACCTTCCCCTACACTGATTCCCTTTTATTCTACCCCCCCCCCCCCCCCCACTTGCCTCCAGGAACTACCTCTCACCAACAATTCAGGGGCGATTTATAGCAGCCAATTAACCTACTGATCTGCACAGCTTTGGAATGTGGGAGGAAATTGGAAAATCCAGAGGGGAAGCACATCCAGTCATAGGGAGAATGTGCGAACTCCACACAGTGAGCTCCTGAGGTCAGGATCGCACTTGGGTCTCTGGCAGTGTGGGACAACGGTTCTACCAACTGTGCCACTGTTCCACCTAAATTATGCCCTCTGTTCCTCTCAGCTCTTGGCACTGTTGTGTGTAGAGTTAATCATTGATGTTCTCCTCTGTTCCATGCCCAAATGTGACTTAAATCATCTGGTTTTTGGTAACCCTTGGACACACCCCTGGCACAGTTGGAAACTGTGCCGGCTTGACTGTAGATGGGTTAGACCCTGAGTGGAGAGGGGTTGCCCTGAACTAGTGATTATTGGCACTCTCATCTGACACAACACATCATTCCTTGGTCCAGGTCACTGTCTAATCCTGTGTGCCTTCTTCCAGGTCAACTGCACTTTATTTATAACGAGGATACCCAAGGGAGGCCACAGAGGAGATCATAGCCAGGCACTTCAGGTAGGCAGGAGGAGGGAGCTCCTGATCCTTACGGGGTGTCCACCAGCTTGTCAGTGTCATGGGGGGAGTGGCCTCTCGGGAAGGTGTAGTCTGATGTCTGGGATTGGTGAAGTCTCTTTACAGGGATCTGTATCTAACCCCTTTGTCCCTGCTCTGGGAGTGTGTAGAGCATGCTTCCTTCTGTTTGGGTGGCGTGAGGGGCAGTGTGGAAGGAGGCTCACTCTGCAATTAAACCCTCTGTCCCTGCCCTGGGAGTGAGCAATGGGACAGTGTAGAGGGATCTTCTGTCTGTATCTAACACTGGCACTCTGTGATGCGACACTGTGGGAGGAGTTGTATCCAACTCCGCTGTCCCTGCCCTGGGACTGTGTGGAGGAACTTTCACTTTGTATCCAACTGCTCTGTTCCTGCCCTGGGACTGTGTGGAGGGAGCTTCACTCTGTATGTAACTCCTCTGTCCCTGCCCTGGGACTGTGTGGAGGAACTTTCACTTTGTATCCAACTGCTCTGTTCCTGTCCTGGGACTGTGTGATGGGACAGTGTGGAGGGAGCTTCACTCTGTATGTAACTCCTCTGTCCCTGCCCTGGGACTGTGTGGAGGAACTTTCACTTTGTATCCAACTGCTCTGTTCCTGTCCTGGGACTGTGTGATCGGACAGTGTGGAGGGTGCTTCACTCTGTAGCCTAATCCCTGCAGTCCCACTTCAGACCCTGAGGAGCCCGTACACTTGCTGGCTGTTTCACAGTACGATGATGGTGTTTTGGTCTTCTGATGGTGATCATCAGCATGGCAACAATAGCTAGCACCCTTCCGAGCCGCTGTGTCGATTCCGTAGCTGCCTGAGGCTGTGCTTCTGACTCTGACCTCCCTTTGTCAGGGAAGCCTACCCGATGTGCACGGTTCTGGAGGTTCAGCTGTGCTACGATGTGGAAAGACTGATGGATCTGGACGCCAGGAGGTGAGATATTTAATGTATGGGAGATTTCATCATGCTGATTAAGGGTCTTTGTATCCTGCTGGTTCTGGACCCGGGCAGACCGTTCGGGGG
The DNA here is from genome assembly GCF_048418815.1 of Hemitrygon akajei. Lineage (NCBI taxonomy): Eukaryota > Metazoa > Chordata > Chondrichthyes > Myliobatiformes > Dasyatidae > Hemitrygon > Hemitrygon akajei. Next base: position 61,936,693 of record NC_133132.1, on the reverse strand, counting down.
TCTCAATGGGGATGGCAGTATCAAATGAACAGTTGATGATTTGGACGAGGACCTTCATCTAGATAATGGTGGTTTCACAGGTTAACAGTTCAAGCTGGTGGCTTGGGAATCTAAATTCAGGTCACTGAATAAATGTATAATTTTATAGAATAAAATGATAGCAATGTTTCAGAGGCATATAGACAGACACATGAACAGACAGAACGCAGAAGGTTAAACACCATGTGCAGGCAGATGGGATTGAGTTAAATTAGTGTGATACTCTGGGCCAAAGAGACTGTCTCTGTGCCATACTGTTCTGTTTCCTAATGAAAGAGGCCATTCAGCCTATTCAGTCTTGCTGGCTCATAGCACGATCATTCTCCCTACTAACTTCCCCTGTGACCTTTTCTCCCCACATTCCTTCAACTCCTCCCAGATTTTACCCCTCACCTGCAAACTGGGAGGAATTTACAGCAACTGATTAAATAACTAGCCTGCGTGTCTTTGGGGCATGGGAGGGAACTGGGACACCTGGGGGTGGGGAGATGGTCACCCACGTGGTCACAGGGGGAATGTGCAAACTCCACACACAGACAGCACCTGAGGTTAGGATCAAACATGGGTCATTGGCGCTGTGAGGCAGCGACTCTTACCAATTACTTCATAGCTCCCCCCAAAGTATGAAGTAAAAATCTATAATAAAATAAATAATAGGAATTATCAATGGTGAAAGTGACCACAATATTACTGAACTTTACAACCCATCATGTTGAGAGAAGGGAAATCCTGTCTAGTTCTGAAGTGACTCCACTTTCCCCGGCCTTGCCTTGGACTCTGTCCAGTTGAGGACAATTGGAGTTAGCTTTCCCTGCTCCCTTCTTGTCAATCACATCTGGTTATTGGTTTATTGTTATCACATGTACCAAGGCACCTCACTCTGCAGGTCACCCCATACATAGGCAGTCGTTGTGATGTGTCGTGTGACGTGGACGATCATGATCTTCCCATCACCATGATTGTTCTTGGCAAATTTTTCTACAGAAGTGGTTTGCCATTGCCTTCTTCAGGGCGTTGTCTTTACCAGGTGGGTGACCCCAGTCGTTATCAATACTCCAGAGATTACCTGGTGTCAGTGGTCACATAACCAGGTCTTTGATATGCACCAGCTGTTGCATCACCTGCTCCCATCGTTTCATGTGACCCTGATCGGAAGTGGGGTGCTAAGGAGGTGCTACGCTTTGCCCAAGGGTGGCCTGCAGGCTAGCGGAGGGAAGGAGGGCTTTACACCTCCTTTGGTAGAGATGTATCTCCACCCCCATCACCCACCTCAACTTAGTATTCAGGTGAAAAGAAGATGAAAGTGCAGAGGATGTACTTCCATCGCGTGACATGCAGAACACGATGCCATTGATAAGATCACTCTGAAGAAAAATTCTGAACATTATTTTCCAGACAAGCCAATTCTATCAGGGTTTCCTGGGAAAAAAATATTTTGGACACTATGGTAGTGTAGTGGTTAGTGTGGGACTACTACAGCTCGAGGCGTCCTGCGGTTCAGAGTTCAATTCCGGCGCCGTTCTGTAGGGAGTCTCGGTATGTCCTCGCCGTGGAATGTGTGGGTTTTCCCTGGGTGCTCCGGTTTCCTCCCACGGTCCAATGGAGTATCGGCTAGATGAATTGTCCCGTGTTTAGGTTAGGGTTAATCGGGGAGGTGGGGTTGCTGGGGCAGTATGGCTGTGTGTGGGAGGGGGGGAGCTGGGAGGGCTCACTCCGCACTGTGTCACTAAGTAAATAAATAAATGATATAGTGTCACAGTTACAGAGAAGGTGCGAGGCTCTGACAAGGTACATTCACACCAATCCCACATTCCAATCAACCCCCAGATTCTGTCCCTCAGCAGCTAATTAACCTACTAGCCCACACCAGAACGCCAGGGGAAGCCCGTGCAGTCACAGGGAGAATCGTACAAAAGCAGTCCGTCGCTGAGGTTGGGATTGAACCCAGTTCGCTGGCACTCTGAGGCAGCAGCTCTGCCAGCGGTGCCATCCTGTCTGTGGTCACATCTGCCCTGACCCTGGTCTCCTGTCACCGTTCGTGGGTCTGGATGAAGCTGCCACAGTGTTTGGGCGCATGCCTCTTGAAGACTAGAGGTGGCGTTCTCAGGGGAATGATGAGGTGGCACAGGAGTGGCTGCAGCCTAATCTGGTGTAATTGACAGGCGTTTGTGGTCAGAGAAATGGAGGGTGTGGAAGCAGCTGCTTGTAATTTATTTCCCAGTTGTACAGTATGTGGGATCAGGGCCCTGCTGGTCAGACTGACATTTACTGGCCTTGAGAGGAAGGAGGTGAGGGGTGACCTCCCTCTCTATTGCTGCACTCCACCTCACAGTGCCTTTGTGGAGGAGTTCTGGCTTTCAGTACCAGCGACAAGAAAGGAATGATGGTAGATGTGTCGGACTTGGAGGGGAACGCGCAGTTGGTGGTGTTCCAACACACCTGCTGCCCTTTTGTGTCTCCTGTCTATGGGATCACAGTGCGTTGTTGAAAACCATTCTTCCTAGAGCCAGAATTGCCCTGAAGAGATTTCACTGAACTGTTGAAAATCATTAGGAATCTGATAGTCTAAGTTTGTTCCGTTGCCTGGGGAGTCGCTCAGCATGGCTTGCAAGGACCAGAAGAGAGATGAGAACGCATTCACATTTCCACCCAGATATCGCTGCCCACGAAGAAGGCATGTTTACCCCAGTGTTTGTGTTCTAGAACAGACACTCGAGATGAGAAAGGGTTTATCTGGGTGATTGTATTCCAGAACACACCAGTTGAAGTGAGGCTCTGTTCATCTGGCTGTCTGCGTCTGGAACACACTGACAGATGCCGGAGACCAGACGATTGGTGGCCTTTACCAGGGAACTGAGGCTGGGGCAGAGAGGCAGGTGGTATAGTTAGCACAGTAATGGGTTGAGTGGTGATGCACAGCTGGGGAATGCTCCATCGATGTTCCCTAAGGTTACTTTAAAAATCTTAAAGCATACATCATTCATTTAAAATGAACCATACTTAGCACAGAACATTACAATCACATTTTCAGAATGGCATGCAGATCCTGTTGCTCGACACTAGTGTGTCAGCATAGATAGGGTGAATGGTAGGGTGGATAGTGGTGCGTGCACACAGAGCTGGGGAAGCAGCAGTAGAGTAGGTAGGTTTAAGGGGAGAGGGGACCCTGAGGGACAAATTCCTCACCCAGAAGGATGAATTACTTGAGGAAGAGGTTGGAGTAGGTACGTTAATGACATTGAAGGAGCATATGGGCAGGTTTGGATAGGAAATGTTTAGAGGGAAATGGGCTCAACGCAGTCAGATAGGACCAGCATAGATGGGTATCTTTGTTGGCATGGATGAGTTGGTCTGAAGGACATGTATATGGCCTGATGATTCTATGACTGCATCAGATACCATTCCTTTACAAACCCAAAGCAAAGAGTTCAGTGGGTTCCAGCACGGATTCCAACCACTCAGAGGGCAGTGGCAGGATGGTCTTTAACTTGAGCTCTTCCTCAGGGAGGCTCTTGCAGTAGCTGTACAGAACCTCAGTGCCTTGGCCAGCACCCTGTCTTGGACTTTAGTCAGTACTGGTTAGTGTCATTCAGTGGACAACGCTTTGCCTCTAAACACCAGTGGGCTTTGTGCAGACCAGAGTCTCCCTCTGTGTTTGTAGATCCCCAGTGGTGTTCGATACTGTGGCGCCCCACGGTGCACAGGGTGAAGATTGATACAGCTCATCCCAAAACATACCGGCAAATGCACATTCCCAAAGGAGATGGCCAGTGGTCCCATTTTCACTGTGTCCACCAGGAGGGCAGTGGGCAACGTGGCCAATATTCCAACAACTACAGGAAAGACCTGATAGGTTCAGATGTCACTGCTGGCTTGTTGACAAGTGGAACACTGGATGAAGCTGTTGATTAAACACCTTTGGATTGGTAAATGGTTTATTTTACTGACGTATACGGAGATAAAGTTGAAGTCTTTTGTTAGTGTGCTATCCATACAGATCACACAAGGACACCAAGGGAGTACAATAGGTAAAAGAAGGACAACGTGTGTTACAGCTGTAGTGAAGGTGGACAAATAAATTACAAGGGTCACGATGAAGGAGATTGGGAGATGTATGAGAGTATGTACAGTAGTGTATAGTGTACGAGAGGTTCATTCAGCTGTCTGATAACAGTGGGACAGAGCTGTCTTTGAACCTGGTGATATGCAGATTTAGATATTTGTATCTTTTGCTCAATGGGAGGGAGAGAAGAGAGAATGACTGAGGTAGGAGGGGCTCTTGATTATGTTGGCTGCCTTTCCAATGCAGTGGGAAGTGTAGACAGATTGGGATTAATTTGAGATGAATATTTACAACTTTCACTTATTAAAGTTTTGGCTGTTTTGTCGTAATGTACACATGGGATGACTGTTGCTGGTCAGGCCAGTCCCTAAAAGTCACAGTGCTATATAACATGCAAACAGGCCAGCTGGCCCAAATGGTCCATGCCAATCAAGATATCCCATCCAAACCCGTGCCATTTACCGTAGATTGGCACATAGCTTTCTAAACGTCTCCAGTCCATGTCCCTGCCACTGTCTTTTTAATGTTGTTAATGTATCTGCCTCAGGCACTACCTCTAAACAGGTTATTCCACCTTTGGATAAAAAAAAATCCATTTGCCCCCGAGGTTCCTATTAAAATCTTTCCCCGCTCATGTTCTTGATTCTCCAATCCTGGGAAAGAGAGTGAGAGCATGTCCGTGATCTCCCAACTATCGTAGAATATGTTCCAACATTTACAATGACGGGGACCAGGGGAGGTTTGAGAGGTTTCGGATATACAAAGGTTTCAGCTTGTGATTCCAGTTTCATATCTGCCACTGATGCTTGATGGCAAATCAAATTGGGTTTATTATCATGTGCATATTTGCAGTGAAAATCAATGAGAGCATCAGCTACACAACGTTCAAAAGGACTTTATACAACATAATTAAAACAAAGTTGACTGCATTGTGAAATGGCTTTGTGTGGCTGTTCTGAAGTAGTGTTGTAACAGCTCCCCCACGGTGTCAATGCACCCGACCCCCATGGGGTCTCTGTATCTAGCCAACAAGGCCCTGTATCCCTGCACAGTTGAAGAATGCTTCCTATTGAATTTATGGTGTCAGACCAGCACCCAGATACCCCAGTCCTGTGAGTTTCAACCAATGAGAAGAGTGACATGAAATTAAACCGCCATTTTCTCTATCAATCTGTTAACGTGACATTCACAGTGGGGTGCTGGAGGCGAATGCTTTGTACTGGGAGGGGTCGGTGGACCAGGTCCTTACCTCTGTGTACTTCTGATTCCCTGCAGGATTAAGGTAGGCCGCAGCCGGGTGTACTACAGCAGGATGCTGCAGAACCAAGGCAAGAGCGTCTCCATCAACCCCAAGCCCTGTGGACATTTCTGCTGCTGCAGCTTCCCAGGATGTGAACAGGTGTGCAGGAGGTTTGCTGAGTTGGAGGTGTGAGGGTTTGAGGGTGAGCCAGTTACCACTGGACAGACCCCAGCAGCAGCTATTCCTGTGTTGGGGAGGGGAGGAGGTCTGCAAACCCACTTGTCCAGGTAGACCCATTGTTTCACCTTTCCCTGCCTCATTGAACTCATATTGGCTTGCCTCAACTCTGTTTTATCCCTCCCCAGTTCAGTCCCCTCCCACCTACATCTGTGATACCTCACATGCTCTGGATCTTTGCAATGATTTCTAGTTCCCTGGCCCCCATCTTATTTTCACGATGGATGTCCAGTCCCTATACACCTCCAACCCCCACCAGAAAGGCCTCAAGGCTCTCTGTTTCTGGACACCAGACCCAACCAGTTCCCCTCTACCACCACTCTCCTCCACCAAGCGGAACTTGTCCTCACTCTTAGTAATTTTTCCTTTGGCCCCTCCCACTTCCTTCAAACAAAAGGTGTCGTCGTGGGCACCTGCATGGGTCCAGCCTTTCTGTTGGCTGCGTGTTCCAAGCCTACAGTGGTGTCTGTCCTGTACTTTTCCTTCGCTACTTCAATGACCGCGTTGGTGCTGCTTCCTGCACCCATGCAGAGCTCGTTGACTTCATCAACTTCGCCTCCAGCTTCCACTCTGCCCTCAAATTTACCTGATCCATTTCCGACTCCTCCCTCCCCTTTCTTGATCTCACTGTCTCTGGAGACGGCTTATCTACTGATGTTTATTGTAAACCCACAGACTCTCTCAGCTCCCTGGACTATACCTCCTCCCACCCTGTTGCTTGTATAAACGCCATCCCCTTCTCTCAATTCCTCCGTCTCTGCCACATCTGCTGTCAGGATGGGGCTTTTCCTTCTAGAATGAAGGAGGTGTCCTCCTTTTTCAAAGAAATGGGTTTCCCTTCCTCCACCATCAGCATTGTCCTCAACCACATCTCTTCCATTCACACACGTCTGCTTTTACCCCATCCTCCTGACACCATACCAGGGATAGGGTTCCTCTTGTCCTTCCCTACCACCCCCACCAGCCTCCATGTCCAGCGCATAATTCTCTGAAACTTCTGCTACCTCCAACAGGATCCCACCACCAAGTATATCTTTCCCACTCCTCCACTTTCTACTTTTCACAGGGATCACTCCCTACACGACTCCCTTGTCCATTCGTCCCCAGTATCTCCCTCCTGGCACTTATCCTTGCAAGAGGAACAAGTGCTACACCTACCCCTACACTACCACCCTCACTACCATTCAGGGCCCTGAACAGTCCTTCCAGGTGAGGTGACACTTCACCTGTGAGTCTGTTGGGGTCATTTACTGTGTCTGGTGCTCCCAGTGCAGCCTCCTGTATATCGGTGAGACCTGATATAGATTGGGAGACTGTTTCACTGAGCAACTACACTCCATCTGCCAGAAGAAGTGGGATCTTCCAGTGGCAACCCATTTTAATTCCACTTTCCATTCCCATTCCGATATGTCCATCCATGGCCTCCTCTATTGTCCTGATGAGGGACAACACCTAACATTCCATCTGGGTAGCCTCCAACCTGATGGCATGAACATCGATCTCTCAGACTTCTGGTAGTGGTTCTCCCCCCACCCCTTCACCGTTCCCATCCCCCTATCTCCTTGCCTGGTCATTGCCTCCGTCTGGTGCTCCTCCCCCTTCTTTTCTTCCTTAGCCTCTGTTCTCTCCTATCAGACTCCCCTTCTCCAGCCCCGTTTCTCTTCCACCAATCAACTTCCCAGCTCTTTACTTCATCCCTCCCCCTCCTAGTTTCACCTCTCACCTTGAGTTTTTCACTCTGTATAATTTCAGTGGGTATTATCCTGTCCGTGTGATGTCTCTGAGAGAACTGTGGCCATTGTTGGCTTTGCATGTGGGTGGAAGCTCGGCGACCTAGAGCTAAATTTCACTGAGCACTCACCAACCTTGCATCATGGTGTTGAGTTTTAACTGATTTGCGCAAGGAAGCCATTCCTTTGTGAATGTTTTTTCCTTGTGTGTTTTTTTTTACAATTGGGTAACTTTGTTCAGTGTCACGCACTGAGGTGACAACTTTTGTTTTGCATGACATCCATACAGATCAATTCAAACCATCAGTTCATCGAGGTAGTGAGAAGGGAAAGGCAGTAACAGAATGCAGAATGGAGTGTTACACAGGACGCAGGGAACAGGAGCAGGCCACTTGGCCCCTCTATCCTATCCCACCATTTAATTTGATCATGCTACTGGAGAATTGGAGGATAGCTAATGTTGTTCTGCTGTTTAAGAAAGGCTCTAAAAATAAACCTAGGAATTATATACTGGTGAGCTGACCACAGTAGTGGAAAAGTTATTGGAAGGTATTCTAGGAGACTTGTTATATGAGTATTTGGATAGATATGGACTGATTAGGGATTATCAACATGGTTTTGCGTGTGTTAGGTTATGTCCAACCAATCTTATAGAGTTTTTTTGAGGAAGTTACCAGGAAAGTTGATGATGACAAGACAGTGGATGTTTTCTACGTAGGCTTTAGTAAGGCATTTGGTAAGGTCCTGCACAGGAGGTTGGTCAAGAAGGTTCAGTTGCTTAGCGTTCAAAGTTTGAAGTACATTTATGAGGTAGTAAGTAGGATTAGACATTGGCTTTGTGGGAGAAGCTAAAGAGTGGTAGTAGATGGTTGTCTCTCTGACTGGAGGCCTGTGACTAGTGGTGTGCCAGAGAGATTGGTGCTGGGTCCATTGTTGTTTGTCATCTACATCAATGATCTGGATGATAATGTGGTAACTGGAATATCCGTTTATTCCTCAACCTGAAAAGTATTTAACAACTCCACATTTTAAATGCTGCTAACAATCCAACTTCCACTGCTGCCTTGGCAGCAAATCTGGGAGGTACACCACCAGCTGCCAGAGGAAATTTCTACCTAACTCAGTTTTAAATGACTGGCTTCTTCTCTTTAAAATTCATTCAGCAATGTGGGCTTTGCTGGCTGAGCCAGCATTTAATTACCCTTCTCTCATTGGCCTTGAGAAGGTGGGGGTGATCTGCTGCCTTCTCCAGCTGCTGCAGTCCTTTTGTTGAAGGTGCTCCCACGTTGCTCTGAGGGGGGAGTTCCAGGATTTTGACCCAGAGAAGGTGAAGGAACAGCAGTAGATTTCCAGGTGTGGATGGTGCTTTTGCTGCCCTTGACCTTCTAACTGATACAGGTTGTGGGTTTGGAAGGTGCTCTTGCTGAGTTGGTGCAGTGCATCATGTAGATGGTTGCTGGTGGAGACAGTGACTGGTTTTGGATGGGTTACCTATCAAGTGGGTCGCTATGTGCTGTATGGTGTTGTTGAAGATGTACTCCTCCAGGCAAGGAGAGTGTGGTCCATGACACTCCTGACTCGAGCCGTATAGGTGGTGAGGGACTTCAGGGAACTAGGAGGTGAATTACCACAGGATTCCCAGTTGGCTCTTACAAAGCATTGTACATGTGCTACTCCAGTTCTGTTGTTTGTAGTTGTACCCCCCTTGTTGAGACTTTCCCATTAGTAGTTGTTAGTTATATGGTGTAGCCTAGGAGGGGCAGACATGAATCCGTCCTGTCCAGGAGCTGGGTTTGGATCGATCTGTGTCTGGCATCCCGTCCATGGCCGTTCCGACATAGACGGCCCTGAATTGGCATTGCCTGATGAAGCACGCAAGCCTTCACGGAACATCAACTATCGATCCAGGCAGCGGAGGCCTCCCACCAGTAAAAACATCTGTGTTTACCCTGTCAAGCCCTTTCAGTATCTTACATGTTTAAATAAAATCATTCTTCTAACCTCCAAGGAATACAGACCAAACTGGTTTCTTTTGGTAGGGCAACACTCTCATCCCATAGAACATCGAAGAGTAGAGCTCAGGAATAGTCTTGTAGGACCATGGGTTGTGCCATACTAACACAATTGGTAATTAAATGCCTAACTGAACTTATCCCCTTTATCCAGACGTTCTGCCATTCTCTGCATGTCGATTGCCTGTTTAAGAACCTCTTAAAGGCCTTTATAATATCTGCCTTCACTACCACCCTGGTTTTTCAGTCACCCACCACTCTGTGCAAATAAACAGTGCCCAATAATTCCCTTTGAACTGAGCCCCTCTCACCTCAAGCGCATGCTCTCTAGTATTAGGTATTTCAACCCTGGGAAATCATACTGGTTGAATATTCTCTCTCTGCCTCTCATAATTTTATAAATCTCTGTCAGGTATCCCCTCAGCCTCCGCTGGTCCAACGATAATGATCCAAGTTTGTCCAACCTTTTCATATAGCACATACCCTCTAATCCAGGCAGCATCCTCTGTACCTTCTCCAAATCCTCCACGTCCTTCCTATACTAATTTACATTCTATCTGACTTACTAATGTACATAATTTACTCATACATTAAACGAAACAGAACTATAGGATCAGAATTTAACACCAGCCGGAAATGTGGTGCATCTTCTAAAAGTTAATGTTAAAATGAACCAGGTCACTGAGCCTCATTCTTAGCCCGCTGCTGAAGTGTATAAAGCTTGTAAGAGTGTATGCAATCATGAGGGGCAGAGAAGGTGAATACAAACAGTCTTTTTTTTCCCCAGGGAAGAGGAATGGAAAACTAGAATGTTAAGGTGAGAGGGCAGAGATTTAAAAGGGAACCCGAGAAGCAGCTTGTTCATGGAGAGGGTGGTCCCTGTCTGGAACAATCTGTTAGAGGAAGTGGCTAAGGCAGGTACAATAACAACTTCTAAACAACAGTGGGACAGCTACTTGGATAAGAAAGGTTTAGAGGGATATGGACCAAACATGGGCGATTAGGCATTCTGATGGGAATAGATGAGTTAGGCTGAAGGTCCTGTTTCTGTGCAGTATTGCTGAATGAACCTATGATCAGCTCAGCACAATCACAAGTTGGTACCCATCGGAACTATTACTCAGTGCTTATCAAGTCGGGAATGGTTACTGACACTCCTTGCCCTTTTGACAGATAGACGCAGTGGAGTATTACACAAAACTGGAGAGAGAATTACATGATGAATTCATCCAGGAGAGAGATGAGGTGGGAAGAAAACCACTCGGACTGGCCTTCGTCACCTTCCAGGATGAAACCATGGCAACGCTGTGAGTCTGGGACTGAAACTGAGGGATCTAGTAAACAGCTTGTTGATGTCGAATTTGTTAATTATTGTCTGAAGCTGCCTTACTGAACAGGAAGGGGCAGTGAGAACCTGTGTGTTGGGTTTAGCAGAAACATCTGGACTGGCAGTCCAGAGATGGACAGAGCATGCTGCCCTCTCGCACTTGGAGTATTGTGTACCGTTCTGGTTGCCCCATTACAGTGATGATGTGGAGGCTTTGGAGAGGAAGCAGAAGAGGTTTACCAGGATGCTGCCTAGAATAGAGAGTACACACCACCTGGAGAAGTAGGACAAACTGGGGAGACCTCACAGCAATTTATAAAATTATGAGAGGCATAGATAGGGTTGTCAGTTAGAATGGTTTTCCCTGGATACAAATATTAAATACTAGAGGGCTTGTGTTTAGGTGAGGAAGGAGATGTTCAGTAAAAGCATTTTACACAGGGAGTGGTGGGTGACTGGAACAGGCTGCTGGGGTGGTGATGGAATTAGTTATGATAATGGCATTTAAGAGGCTTTTAGACAGACACTTGAAATGCAGAGAATTGAGGGTATAGATCAGGGGTGTCAAACTCATTTTAGGTCATGGGCCGGATTGAGCAAAATGCAGCTTCATGCGGGCCGGATCAGTCGGACGCGTGCGAACGCAGCTTTCGTTGCCTCCGTTTTTTCAGCCTGCTCTCATGTGTCTCAGTTTCTGCTATAACTACAAAGTGTTTCACTTTACAAATTTCGTTTCTTATGAAGAAGACTGCCGAGCAAGACTGCCGAATAAACACTAAAAACCCTGAAAACCTGGTACCTGAATAAACTCAGCATTAGCCATATCATACGCCATAGGCGCTTCGATTACTGGGGCCAGCTTTAATAGTAATTAGATATTATCTTGCGGGCCAATGATAATTCCACCGCGGGCCGGATTTGGCCCGCGGGCCTTGAGTTTGACATATATGGTATAGATGATGTGTAGGTGGAAGAGGTTTAGTTTAATTTGGCACAGATGTGGGCTGCAGGACCTGTTACTGTGCTGTACTGTAACTATGAGGTGGTGGTTCATTTTGGTAGGTTAAATGTGATGGCAGAATATAGTATTAATGGTAAGACTCTTGGCAGTGTGGAGGATCAGAGGGATCTTGGGGTCCAAGTCCATAGGCGACTCAAAGCTGTTACGCAGGTCGACTCTGTGGTTAAGAAAGCATACGGTGTGTTGACTGTCATCAATCGTGGGATTGAGTTTAGGAGCCGAGAGGTAATGTTGCAACTCTATAGGACCCTGGTCAGACCCCACTTGGAGTACTGTGCTCAGTTCTGGTTGCCTCACTACAGGAAGGATGTGGAAGCCATAGAAAGGGTGCAGAGGAGATTTTCAAGGATGTTGCCTGGATTGGGGAGCATGCCTCATGAGAACAGGTTGAGTGAACTTAGCCTTTTCTCCTTGGAGCGACGGAGGATGAGAGGTGACCTGATAGAGATATATAAGATTATGACAGGCATTGATTGTGTGGATAGTCAGAGGCTTTTTCCCAGGGCTGAAATGGCTAGCACCAGAGGGCACAGGTTTAAGGTGCTTGGAAGCAGGTACAGAGGAGATGTCAGGGGTAAGTTCTTTACTCAGAGTGGTGAGTGCGTGAAATGGGCTGCCGGTGACAGTGGTGGAGGTGAATACGATAGGGTCTTGTAAGAGACTCCTGGACAGGTATATGGGGCTCAGTAAAGTAGAGGGCTGTGGGTAACCCTAGGTAATTTCTAAGGTAAGGACATGTCCGGCATAGCTTTGTGGGCCGCAGGGCCTGTATCGTGCTGTAGGTTTTCTATGTTTCACATTGTGTGTGTGTGAATGTCCCACCGCAGATAGAGTTGAGGCGGCACAGGCTGGCTGAGCTGAAAGGCTTGTTTGGATGTACAAGGCTCTACCTCTTTCTCTCTCGGCAGAGTCCTGAGGGACTTCAACAACCTCCGGTGTCATGGCTGCAGCTGTTGGGCAGACAGCCAGCTGTCGCTTTACAGTAAAACCCTCGCAGTTTCCAAGTGGAATGTCACCTACGCACCAGCTCCCCAGAACATCTACTGGTAAGGACGTGATTACAGTTTGGAGAGGGCGCAAAAACAACTCACTAGGATGTTACCGGGAATGGACTCCTTGTGGGATGAGAAGTATCCGGATATTGGGACTATTTTCAGTGGAGTGAAGGAGGCTGAGCCGGTGACCTTGTGGAATTTCAAAATATCATGAGGGGTGTAAATAAGATGAATGGTCCCAGGGTAGGGTATAAAACTAGAGGGTATGGATTTGAGGTGAAAGGGGAAAGAGTTAAAAAGGGACATAAGGGGCAAGAGGGTGGTGGGTAATGGTAGAGGCTGCCGAAGTGGCAGAGGTGGGTACAATACTGTTAAAAGGCATTTGGACACATATGGGAAAGGTTTTGGAGGTTAGATGGGATCTTGTTTGCCATGGGATGGCTGGGCTGAAGGAGCTTTTCCTGGACTGTATGAATGTATGTCTCTGTGGTAAATGCCTTCAGAACCTTTCACAAAGATACGTCGTCTGACATCTCAAGGAATGAGATCAGAAAAAAGTTGTGTTTGTTTATGCATTTCCTTTACCTGTAAATTCCACAGGAGAAGGAAGACTCTGATTTTAAACCACCGCTGCCTTGTGGCCATGCCCACCCATGGGAGAGGCTTCGGGATTAAACCCCGGGGAAGAAATCTGGAGCCGGGGTCCCGAAGGCAGTTTGCTGTTGTTTACAGCTTCACTCTGGCAACTTCTGCAACGGCACTGGTGCCAAGCTGTATCGGTGTTTGCCCTTCCCTTGGACTACATCAGTGACGTGGAGAGGGGGAGCCCGCTGTACGGGCAACAGCCGGTTCTTTAAATCTTCCCGCCCAGGCCTGCGCCCTGGAGAGGACACAGTCCAGCAGAGGCGCAAACCCATGATCCCCTGGGATTGACGGCTGCCTCCTGCTACTAAATTCCATGAGAGTTATTCAATATTTTAAATATTTGGAGAGCAGTTTGTGAATTTTTGTGACCGGGATGGACGTAAAACAGGCTCACCTACGTTATTATTTCGTTACACCTTTGATTTCATGAACATGAAGCATAACTTGCTTTCAGGGACCCTGTATGGATAGTGGTTTACAGAGAGGATACCGTTGATGGAGGGAGGTGCCTGTCGAGAAGGTGGGCTGTTAATGGAGGAGGGTGATCTCCCATTCAGTGTCACACTCTTGGCTCTCGAAGTCTCCTACATTCGGTTGTCACCATTGACCAGAGAATAGACTGGATGAGCCAGTGTGAATGGGAACGGGAAGGTGGCAATTACTTGGATGGGATGCTTGGCCAAGGGTATTGGTATTGGCATACTCTTGTCGCACGTACTGAGATACCATCAAGATATTGTTTTGCATGCCACCCAGACAGACCATTCCATACATAAGTACATGGCATAATGCGTAATCTAGTGTTCCAGTTACAGAGAAAGTCAGTGCAAGGGCCATGACAAGGTGGATTGGGAGATGAAGGGTTGGTTCTTTAGGTCCAGTCCACAGTCGGATTACAGCATCTCTGAGCCCGGTGGTACATGCTCTCAGGTTTTCGTATCTTCTGATTGGGATGGGAGAGATGTTGGCTGCTTTCCTGGGAAAGAGGGGGGGGGGGGAGGCTGGAGACCAAGTCACCGGGGCTATTTAAAGCAGAGATGAATAGCTTCTTGATTAGTAAGGGGTTTAAGGGTTATGGGGAGAAGGTGGTAGAATGGTGTTGAGAGGAAAAAAAAGTTGTGGTTTAATGACAGAGCAGTCTCGATGAGCCTAATTCCTGTACTCCTATATCATGGCCTTACTGTTGTCTCTTGTTTCCAACAGGGAAAACCTCTCTGTCCAGGGCAGTCACTGGTGGGTCCGTTACTTCCTCGTCAACTTCCTGGTCTTCATCTTGCTCTTCTTTCTCACCACTCCATCCATTATGCTCTCCACCATTGACCAGTTCAACATCACCCGGCCCATCTATTACCTCAATGTAAGTAAACCTGATTCCCCCTGCACCCCTCTGCAGTTTATCCTGCGGTACAGTCATCAGTCTGATTCCCCCTGCACCCCTCTGCAGTTTATCCTGCGGTACAGTCACCAGTCTGATTTCAGTTATCAGCAGAATGATGGGTGTAATCGAGTGGACCTTCCCCACCAATACCCTGCCCATTGATGCCCAGTTTCACCAGGACTACTTTGCTCCAGACCTCATTTTTATCTCTTCCCTGGGCGGACCATTTATGTTTCTCTGCCTGACTTGCTCTTTGCTGTGTCCCACTTCGTTGTATTTTCTGCGAGTTTCTCCTTTAGACCTACATTCGTCTGGTGTGCATGAGCCCCTGTCACAGACCATAACAATCTTTTTGGCCTGGCAGGTTCCTGCTTAGATGTTGCAATCTGTTCCTGCTCACTTTCATTCCTGATTGCAGGAAGTAAGTCTCTTGGTCCAAATGTGGACTAAAGATCTGAACTCCAGAGGTGGTGTGGGAGTGGCTGCCCTTGATATCGAGACAGACTTTGGCCAAGTGTGGCACCAAGGAGTTCTGGTAAAGCCAAAGTCAATGGGCATCGAGGGGAAAACACTCCAGCATAATCGAAGACCTCACCTACCCTGAACACTCTCTCTCCTCCCCAACCCATTGGGCAGAAGATACAAAAGCCTGGAAGCACATACCACCAGGCTCAAGGACAGCAATTATCTCACAGAGTATTCAGCAGTTCTCTAGTTCTCTTCACCTATAAGATGGACTCTTTAAAGAAAAGAGGGGTAACTTTACTTGTCACGTGCACATAGAAACATGGAAACATACAGTGAATTGCATTTTTTTGCCTCAAAGACCAGCACAGCCAGAGGGGGCAACCTGTAAGTGCCACCGTGCTTTCAGCATCAACAGTGCATGCCCACAGCTTACTAACCCTAACCTGTCCATCTTTGAAATGAGGTAAACTGGTGCTGCCTCCTGGAGTGTGCCAGTGACTCTCTGGCGATTTCAGTGGCACTCTGGACAGCCCTTGCTGTGTGGGAGGAGATGGAGATGGAAGCAATCGTGGGAAACTCCAGTGATCTTGCCTTTATTGTAACCTTGCTGACCAAGTGAAGATTTAACCCAGGTCGCTGGATCTGTGACGGTGATACGACCTATCGTACCATCATGTTGCCTGATGTTACCTCCTTGGCCCCTTCCTGAATCTCTCCGACTCCTACCAGTCCAGGGACTGAACCTGAGAACTAACTGTTCCAAAGGATCAAAGAGTGTTCCCTTCCGTCCTCCTGCGGGCCCTCACATTTACCCCTCAACCTGACCCTTCACTCCCCTTCCCTCTCCCATCCTGTCTCTTCACTCTCCTTCCCTTCCCTCACCACTTTCTACTTCTCCCTTCGTTCTCTGTCCTCCTTTCCCTTCTCTACCTCCCCCTCTTCCTTCCCTTCAACTACCTCTCCACTCTTCCCCCTTTAATCCTCTAACACTCCCCTGCCCACCCCACAAGTTCTGACACATTCTCACTTGCCTCCTCTCACTTCAATCCCCAACCCTCACCCCCTTCACTCCTCTCCCTCCATTCCCCTCCCTCTGACGGATTAGGCCTGCACCTTTATCCCTCTCTCAGACACTCGCACCTTTCTCCAGTCAACACAAATGTCAGTGCTTTTCAAACGGCCTGACTCAGCCCAGTAACTTAGAGCACTGGTTGCCATGGTGATTTGAATTCAACCCGAGGGACAACTTCTTCCACACAGAAGGTGGGGTCTCTGTTTATGGAATGGGCTGCCAGAGGAAGTGGTAGAGGCAATTATTGTATGTAATTAGTTTTGCTACAACAAGTGTATGGGACATTGGAAAAAATGTTGAATTTCCCCATGGGGATGAATAAAGTATCTATCTATCTAAGTACGTTAACATTTAGAAGACATTTGGATCGGAATTGTTCAGAAGGGTATGGGCCAGGTGTGAACAAATGGGACTAGTGGAGAAGGATATGTCAGTGAGTATGGATGAATTGTGTTGAAGGGCCTGTGTGACCAGGAATCTATTAATGGATTGGTTATAAATTATTTATTTTGGGATGGCGTAGTGATTAGTGCAATGCTTAACAGCATGCCTACTGTAAGATCTGGGTTCAATTCCTGCCACTGTCTGTAAGGAGTTTGTATGTTCTGTCTCTGACCACGTGGATTTCCTCCGGGTGCTCCAGTTTCCTTCCATATTTCCAAAGACATACATGTTGGGGTCAGTGGGGTGGGCATGCTATGTTGGTACCAGATTTATAGCGACTTGCGAATTACCCCCATCACATCCTTGATGCAAGCAATGCATTTCACTGTATGTTTTGATGTACATGTGATAAATGTAATTTTTAATACTGGCTCTAATCCTCACTCACCTACTTCCTTTAAACACAGTACCCTGTCATCAACAAGTTTCTCCCCACCCTGCTGCTCTGGTCCTTCTCGGCTCTGCTGCCCACCATCGTCTATTACTCCTCCGTGTTTGTGGGCCACTGGACAAGGTAAGGGGAATAGCTCCCTCCTTCAATTCAACTCTCCTGCACTTTGATTTTAGAGACTTCCTCTCTCCTCATTTCTCACTGTCTGGCTCCCCTAGGAATGGCGATGTGTTTTTTGGGTTAGCCCTCTATGAGTACTGTTTGACCCGTTGGGTATGTCCTACAGCCCGGTTGTTAGCAATACAACCAGTGAAAGGCAGTATTAGAATCTGGTTTTGAAGGTTATGGATCAGGTGAGTGGGTATATATGAAAGCCTATATAAGAAAATGGCATTAGTGCAAGGTATTGGCTGAAGTCATGTTAGTCAGAAAGCACTGGGAAGTGGAGGAAGTGAATGTGCGCGACAGAGTTGGATCAGAGTGAGGAAAGTTGACACTGTGGGAAGTTGACACTGTTTTAATGTGGGAAAATGGGAGACAGCTCTCACTTAAATAGGTGAACATGAGGATTTTACCTGTCTGAGTGAAAATAGAATTGATATAGGAACCAAGCCTGGCTTGCTCTCTACTTTGTGAACACAGTGGGGAATAAAATTGGTTTCCCAGGGAATGTACTGTGGTGGCAATGACAGAAGCTTCACTCACAATGGGGCATGACTAGCCCTTAATTATCTCCCAATGAAATTAATTAATCAATTCATTTATTTCACAATACAGTGAGCCCTTCTGGTCCTTCGAGACATGTTACCTCAGCAACCCTGGCAAACTTGATTAACCCAAACCTAATCACAGGACAATTTACAATAACTGATTAGCCTACCCGGCACGTCTTTGGACTGTGGGAGGAAACTGGAGCACCCAGGGAAAAGCCATGCATTCCACTGGGAGGGCGTACCGACCCTCCTTACAGATGGTGCCAGAATTGAACTCTTGACACCCTGTGCTTCAAAGGCATCGTGCTAATCGCTACACTGCTGTGGTGCCTGTGGTATTCAGCAAGGGTAGGGAAGAGATTGGAGTATTATTACTTAAGGAAAATATTACACTGATAAAAACATAGAAGTCATGTGGATTATATATCTGGTTACAGATATGGGTCAGAGAAAGCAGACCTGTAACATTCACTGGTCATGTTCTATGAGTTAATGAGTGAGAGACAGAGGAGTTGATGACAATGGAGGATCTTTAATTATTCAATTATAAAGTGACATAGTTGTAAAGGCAGAGTGGGTGAATTATTTTGTAAATAGTCCAGGTAATTTTCTTGAGCAGTGTGTTTCTGGTTAGAGTGAGACAGCATTGGTGCACCTGTCTCTGGTCAATGAGGTGGGTGACGGACACTAAGAATTAGGAGATCACAATGTCATTTGATTTTGGTTAACTTTGGAAAAATAAAAGGAGCAATCCCAACTAAAGAGACTAGGAAAAGGAAGTCCGATTTCAATAAAATAATAGTGAATTCAGAGGTGAGAAGGAACAACAGGCAGGTCTAAAGGAAGCGATGGTTCAGATACAGTTGAGGTACATTTCTGTAAGGGACAAATCTAGAGCTCCCTAGATTAGCGGTTCCCAGTCTGGGGTTCATGGACCCTTTGGTTAATGGCATAAAAGCGGTTGTGAACTACTGTCCTAGTTGATGAAGATGGTGGACAGAGTGATAATTCTAAAAGTGGCTGCGGACAATGAGAGTTTGGTTTCAGGTACTAGTCATTACAAAAGAACATCATGTAAATTGCACCAAACAGGCCATACTGCCTTCTTGCTGCTGCCATCAGGAAGAAAGTACAGGAGCCTCGAGTTCCACACCACCAGATTCAAGAACAGTTATTACCCTTTATCAGGCTCCTGAACCATGGGGGATAACTTCACTTGACTCAATGCTGAACTATTCTACAGATGATGGACTCACTTTCAAGGACTATATTTATCATCATTATTATTATTAGTTATTTTTGTAATTGCACTGTTTGTCTACGTTTGCATGTTGCTTGTTTATCCATGTTTTTTGTCTGTAGTTTTCGTTGTTTCTGTTGTGTTTCTTTGTATCTACTGTGAATGCCCACAAGAAAATGAATCTCAGGGTAGTATTTGGTAAGGTATACATACTTTAACAGTAAATTTACTTTGAAGGAGAGAGGTAAAGAGGGTTTATGAGGAATGACGAGTTAGCAGCATGAAATGAATCCAACGGTGTACAATGAGTCTAAAAGTAATAAAGGTGGGAGAGTGGTGTCCATTCAGGACAAAACAAGGGAACTTGCAGATGGATGCTCACAGATTGTCAGGGAGAGAGAGGCGTATTCTACAACTTTACCATGAACACATTACACATACACCCTATCCTCGTTATATGTGTCTTCAGACAATGCGGATCCACAGTTATGCGAAGAACCTGTTTCTACCAACGTCTCCTTATATGCGTCCAAAACTCACAGTTATGCGAGGAGCACTGTTTTCCCCGCCAGTACGTCACGTGCACACGCCTCACAGTCTCACTGTTGGGACGAGAAGCTCTGCTTTCCCACCAATACAAGTCAGGTGTGCGCGCCTCACAATCTCGCTCCCGCCAGTCTCGCATTGGTTTTGGCAAGATGTGGATGTGCGATCTTGCACTCTTAAACTTTTGTTGGTTTTACTTATGGTGCAGTGATTTTGTGCTTGAAATATTTAACTATGCCTCCTAAGCATCCAATGTCATGTCCCGGGCCATCAGCCGAGCGGCAGAGAACCGCTTTAACACTTGGAAAAAAAGTTGGAAATTATAAACAGTGCGGCATCAGGTGAAGGTAACACAGCTCTGAGACACTACTGCCGGGAACAGAATCTTGCCCTTAAAGTTCTTTTGTTGCTTGACAATGCGCCAGCCCATCCTAAACATTTGGACAGCATTCATACTAACATAACAGTGCGTTTCCTGCTGCTTAACACAACATCACTGATTCAACCACTCGACCAAGGTGCGATCCACATTCAAGGCGGTTTTTTTTATGGTGAACTATCTCTCAGATGCTGCAACAGACGATTTTGAAAATCCCGGGAGTTTCCCAACGGTGAGGGAATGGTGGAAGTCGGAACACTTGGCACAAATGGCGATGGACATGGACCCAAGTTTAGAACGGAGTCAGAATTTCAGTCATTCCCTGCCATCAACCCTTCTTCCCTACAAGCAAATTTATGCTGAAAAACAAAATGCTGCCAAGCAAACAACCCTCACCACTTTCTTCAAACCAGTGTCATCGCCTGCTGCCGTTCTGTGAGTCTTCCTTCACCCCTTTCTGTCTCAATGATCCTGATGACCACAACCATCCACCTTATCCATGTAAGGCTGCCTGAAACCACAACAACCACTCCTCTCCCGGAGCGAACACACTTGCCACTGTTGGTGAGTACTGTACACCCTAGTATGCTAACTTTCTGTGATTTATTATATTGAATGTTACCTTAAATTGATGAAATATAATATGAATGTTGCCTTGTGGTACTGTGTTTGTGTCGTATTGATATGAAAATGTGAATAAATTACAGATAAAACATATTTAGGAAGCCCTCTGGAATGCATCCCTATTTTCTCCATTTAAATAATTATTCACATTATGCATTTTCACATTATGCGTCGACTGTGAGGAACGTATCCCCCCGCATATAATGAGGATAGGGTGTACTAAGAAGGTTAAAAACACTCTAGGATTTCTTTCTTTCCCAGTTCTAACGAAGGATCTTGGATCTAAAATGGTGACAATATCAGCATCCATGGATATTGCCTGGATTTTCTATTTCTATTTCAGATTTCCAGAATCTGCAGTTTAAAAAAAACATTCTTGGGATAACAACCAATGGTTGCAAGGATAGATGAGGGAGACTGAAACTGTTTTCTTTGCATTAGAGAATACTGATAGATACTTTATAGATAGATACTTTATTCATCCCCATGGGGAAATTCAACTTTTTTCCAATGTCCCATACACTTGTTGTAGCAAAACTAATTACATACAATACTTAACTCAGTAAAAAATATGATATGCATCTAAATCACTATCTCAAAAAGCATTAATAATAGCTTTTAAAAAGTTCTTAAGTCCTGGCGGTAGAATTGTAAAGCCTAATGGCATTGGGGAGTATTGACCTCTTCATCCTGTCTGAGGAGCATTGCATCGATAGTAACCTGTCGCTGAAACTGCTTCTCTGTCTCTGGATGGTGCTATGTAGAGGATGTTCAGAGTTATCCATAATTGACCGTAGCCTACTCAGCGCCCTTCGCTCAGCTACCGATGTTAAACTCTCCAGTACTTTGCCCACGACAGAGCCCGCCTTCCTTACCAGCTTATTAAGACGTGAGGCGTCCCTCTTCTTAATGCTTCCTCCCCAACACGCCACCACAAAGAAGAGGGCGCTCTCCACAACTGACCTATAGAACATCTTCAGCATCTCACTACAGACATTGAATGACGCCAACCTTCTTAGGAAGTACAGTTGACTCTGTGCCTTCCTGCACAAGGCATCTGTGTTGGCAGTCCAGTCTAGCTTCTCGTCTAACTGTACTCCCAGATACTTGTAGGTCTGATACTGAGGAGGAGATTTGATAACATTTATAAAATATTGAGAGTTCTAGACTCAAGTGGGAAGTGGTGGAGGGATTGAAGACTAGAAGACACAGATCTAATATACATAAAAGGAAGCAGAATCGATAGTGACAGGATGATAATTTATGCAGAGTTTGGCTGGAATCTGGAGTGCATTGGCTGCACATATTGCAGAGGCAGGTTCCATTAAGGCCTTTTAGTAGGTAAATGTATGGTGGAGAAAATTTGCAAGAATGGAGAAAAGTCTAGTGGGAGAAACTAATGAATTGCTTAATTAGAGAGGCAGCATTGATACTTTTGGGCCAAATTACCTCCTCTTGTGATGTGACCATTCTATAATTCTATTCTTGGAGAAAATGCCATACAGGAAGTTAAAGGATATCTGTCCTGCCATGCTACAAATTGTAGTATGGCACAATCCTTCATTTAATCTTAATGGAAAAAGCTATTCAGGCCCTTGGGTCCATGATAGCTCTCAGGGGAGTAATTGAATTAACACTATTCCCTGCTCCTTATTTCCACTTCTTCTCCCACCTGATTGGGGGGTGGGGGCAGCAAGATTGCTTCATGTTTTAGTAACATAGGATTGTTTATTTTCTCTCCCTCTCCTCCCTCACCTCTCCCCCTCCCTCTCCCCTTCCTCTCCCCTCTCCCCTTCCCCTCCCCCTCTCTCCCCTCCCCCTCTCTCCCCTCCCCCTCTCTCCCCTCCCCCTCTCTCCCCTCCCCCTCTCCCCTCCCCCCTCTCCCCCTCCCCCTCTCTCCCCTCCCCCCTCCCCCTCTCTCCCCCCCTCCCCCTCTCTCTCCCCTCCCCCTCTCTCCCCTCCCCCTCTCTCCCCTCCCCCTCTCTCCCCTCCCCCTCTCTCCCCTCCCCCCTCCCCCTCTCTCTCCCCTCCCCATCCCTCTCTCCTCCCCCCCTCCCTCCCTCTCGCTCTCTCCCCCAATTAACTAATTTCTCTATTTATTTGTGATGGAGCCCAATTCCTTTTTCTAGGCAGATAACTGAAGGCTGGTTGGAAAGTACCGTTGCACTGGGGGGAATTAAGCTGTTGTTTTTGTATCTACTTGTTTGACATAAATTTTGAGGTTCTTTTGATTTCTGGATTTTTATATTTTAATATGAGATCACCTCAGCTCACAGACCAATGGGAAGACTAATGCTACGCTGGGGGAAGCAGAAGGCTGAGCAGAAACTTCTCAGCTCAGTGCGGAACTTGAACTCAAATGTCTGTGCCTCGTCAAGCCATCAGGTTTATTGAGAAGGGTCACAGGCACGTGGGCCACTCTGTGTGCTGTCTGTACCTGTCCGGTTGCCGTGTACTGCTAATAAAATTGGTAATCACATGTTGTTTGCACTTCTATTTTGAAATATCGCCCTGTCAACTTTGATGCTGATTGCGCTACCGACTTTAAATTTGAAATTCGGTTGGACCAGGTGAGGACTGCAGCCATTTTGTTCCAGTGGTTTTTTCAGTCAGACTGAAGCACGTTTGCTCAGGACTCTGTTGTCTTCCTTTTGCTTGCGCTATTGTACATCATCATCTTTTTACTCTAACTCAATTGTACGTGTACATGCTGCCCAAATAAAGCACCAGGAGTTTGGATGCCATATCCTTACTCCCACCTTCAGATAAGTGGAGTTTGGTTGCTGCTTCACACACAGAGAGCAGTACATGAGGTCCAATGAAAATTTTTTTTCTATGCACCATCCGTACAGATAATTTCATTACAGTTCGTGTATTTCTTTGTACCTCCTGGTGAAGCGTCTTGGCCCAAAATGCCAACTGCTTATTCCTCTCCAAAGATACTGCCTGTCCTGTTGAGTTTCTCCAGCATTGTGTGTGTGTGTGTGTCTTAATGCAAATCCTGTTTAACCAGTTTAAAACAAAAAAAAAAGCTGATGTTGGAAATCTAAAATAAAAATGCAAGAACAGCACCTTCTGTTTTCATTTCAGGTTTAACTACTTCAATAGGAGTTTTTGCTGAGGTAATGGAGAGAGTTAATTAGAGTAAAGCAGTTGATGTGTTGTACATGAACTCCCAGCAAACTTTTGATAGGTGCTACATACTTGGCTTATCAGTGAAGTTGAAGCATATAACACACAAGGCATATTGATAGCATAGAACATTAGAAAGTTTTTGACAAGAATAGGCTGTTTGGCCCAATAAAGCTTGCCAAATTCTTATTCACATAGTGTGTTGAAGTAGCTTTCGAGTTTAAATTTTAAAGTCTCTAAAGTACTATTTTCAACTACACAACTAGGTAGTTTGTTCCATGTGTCCACAACTCACTGGGTAAAGAAATGCTTCCTGGTGTTTGTCTAAAATCTCCCCTTAACCAGTCTCCACCTAAGGCCCTGTGTCCTCATTGATGGATTAATTCTAAAGTAGCAGCTGCCATCCACATTACTTGTACCCTTAATGATTTTGAACACTTCTATCACGTCTCCTCTCATTCTACGTCTACTTAGGCTAAAAAAAAAAAACTTAATTCTTTCAATCTTTCTTCATGGCTCATTCCTGCAGACATGGAATGAGACCAGTTGCAGTCTCTGAACTCTCCCCAGTGTCTTCACATCCCTCGCACAATATGGGGACCAGAATTGTACACAATACTCAAGGTGTGGCCTCACAAGCGCATTATACAGCTTCAGGAGAATTTCTCCAGACTTGAACTCCACTGAGTGCATTATATAGATCTACATTCTATTAGCCTTCCTCATACAGGGCATTTTCTAACTCGAGACCCCTACTGTATAGTTACAGTATTTCTACTTCACATATGTAAATGTTTTACATTCACTTGCATTAAATTTCACCTGCCATTTATCTGCCCACATCTGGGTTTTGTTTAGATCTAACTGTATTGATTCTGTTGCCTGAATGTTATCAGCTCGTTCCCCTTATTTTGTATTATTGGCAAGCTTGACTGGTTTACTTGTTCAATGCTTGCCCAAACAATTAATGTAAATTAAAAAACAGCAGTGGCCCCGAAACTGATCCCTGCAGTCCCCACTTTTATCACCTTCTGGGTATGAGAATGATCCTCTCACCATAACTTGTTTTTCTCTGTTTTTGAGCCAATTCTGCACCCATTTGCACACCTTTCCCTGAACCCTACCTCCTGTAATTTGATCATTAACCTCTCGTTGGGTACCTTGTCAAAAGCCTTCTGAAAGTCCCAAGTAAATGATATCAACCGAGAGTTAGGAAGGAAGTTGAGAAGCAGGACCGCAAAGGTAGTAATCTTGGGATTATTGCCTGTGCCACGCGACAATGAGAATAGGAATAGAATGAGGTGGAGGATAAATGTGTGGCTGAGAGATTGGAGCAAGGGGCAGGGATTCAAATTTCTGGATCATTGGGACCTCGTTTGAGGCAGGTGTGAACTGTACAAAAAGGACGGGTTGCTCAATATCCTGGCAGTGAGGTTTGCTAAGGCTACTGGGGAGAGTTTAAACTAGAATTGTTGGGGAGAGGGAACCGAACTGAAGAGACTGGGGAAGAGGGGGTTAGCTCACAAATAGAGAAAGCTTGTAGACAGTGAGAGAGGGAGGATAGGCAGGTAATAGAGAAGGGATGCGCTCAGCCCGAAAGCTTTGAGATGTGTCTACTTTAATGCAAGGAGTGTTGTGAACAAAGTGGATGAGCTTAGAGTGTGGATCAGTACTTGGAGATATGACGTGGTGGCCATTATAGAGACTCAAATGGCTCAGGGAGAGGAATGCTTACTTCAAGTGCCAGGTTTTAGATGTTTCAGAAAGGACAGGGAGGGAGGCAAAAGAGGTGGGGGCGTGGCATTATTGATCAGAGATAGCGTCATGACTGCCGAAAAGCTAGACGCCATGGAGGGCTTTTCTACGGAGTCTCTGTGGGTGGAGGTTAGGAACAGGAAGAGGTCAATAACTTTACTGGGTGTTTTTATAGTAACAGGGATAGCAAGGAGCAGATAGGGAACCAGATCCTGGAAAGGTGTAATAATAACAGAGTTGTTGTGATGGGAGATTTTAATTTCCCAAATATCGATTGGCATCTCCCTAGAGCAAGGGGTTTAGATGGGGTGGAGTTTGTTAGGTGTGTTCAAGAAGGTTTCTTGACACAATATGAAGATAAGCCTACGAGAGGAGAGGCTGTACTTGATTTGGAATTGGGAAATGAACCTGGTCAGGCGTCAGATCTCACAGTAGGAGAGCATTTTGGAGATAGTGATCATAATTCTATCTCCTTTACCATAGCATTGGAGAGGGATAGGAACAGACAGGTTAGAAAAGCATTTAATTGGAGTAAGGGGAATTATGAGGCTATCAGGCAGGAAATTGGAAGCTTAAGTTGGGAACAGATGTTCTCAGGGAAAGTACAGAAGAAATGTGGCAAATGTTCGGGGGATATTTGTGTGGAGTTCTGCATTGGTACGTTCCAATGAGACAGGGAAGTTATGGTAGGGTACAGGAACTGTGGTGTACAAAGGCTGTAATAAATCTAGTCAAGAAGAAAAGAAAAGGTTCAGAGAGCTAGGTAATGTTAGAGATCTAGAAGATTATAAGGCTAATAGGAAGGAGCTTAAGAAGGAAATCAGGAGAGCCAGAAGGGGCTATGAGAAGGCCTTGGCAGGCAGAATTAAGGAAAACCCCAAGGCATTCTACAAGTATGTGAAGAGCAAAAGAATAAGATGTGAAAGAATAGGACCTATCAAGTGTGACAGTGGGAAAGTGTGTATGGAAACGGAGGAAATAGCAGAGGTACTTAATGAATATTTCAGTATTCACTATGGAAAAGGATCTTGGTGATTGTAATGATGACTTGCAGCAGACTGAAAAGCTTGAGCATGTAGATATTAAGAAAGAGGATGTGCTGGAGCTTTTGGAAAGCATCAAGTTGGATAAGTCGCCAGGACTGGATGAGATGTACCTCAGGCTACTGTGGGTGGCGAGGGAAGAGATTGCTGATCCTCTGGCGATGATCTTTGCATCATCAATGGGGACAGGAGAGGTTCCACAGTATTGCGGACGTTGTTTCTTTATTCAAGAAAGGAAGTAGAGATGGCCCAGGAAATTATAGACCAGTGAATCTTACCTCAGTGGTTGGTAAGCTGATGGAGAAGATCCTGAGAGGCAGGATTCATGAACATTTGGAGAGGTATAATATGATTAGGAGTAGTCAGTATGTCTTTGTCAAGGGCAGATCGTGCCTTCCAAGCCTGATTGAAATTTTTGAGAATGTGACTAAACACATTGATGAAGGAAGAGCAGTAGATGTAGTGTATATGGATTTCACCAAGGCATATCGTAAGGTATCCCATGCAAGGCTTATTGAGAAAGTAAAGAGGCATGGGATCCAAGGGGACATTGCTTTGTTGATCCAGAACTGGCTTGCCCACAGAATGCAAAGAGTGGCTGTAGATGGGTCTTATTCTGCATGGAGGTTGGTCACCAGTGGAGTGCCTCAGGGATCTGTTCTGGGACCCTTACTCTTTGTGATTTTATAAATGACCTGGATGAGGAAGTGGAGGGATGGGTTAGTGAGTTTGCTGATGACACAAAGGTTGGAGGTGTTGTGGATAGTATGGAGGGCTGTCAGAGATTACAGCAGGACATTGACAGGATGCAAAACTGGACTGAGAAGTGGCAGATGGAGATCAACCCAGATAAGTGTGAAGTTGTTCATTTTGGTAGGTAGATATGATGGCAGAATATAGTATTAATGGTAAGACTCTTGGCAATGTGGAGGAATCTTGGGGTCAGAGTTCATAGGACACTCAAAGCAGCTGTGCAGGTTGACTCAGTGGTTAAGAAGGCATATGGTGTGTTGGCCTTCATCAATCATGGAATTGAATTTAGGAGCCAAGAGGTAAAGTGGCAGCTATATAGGACCCTGGTCAGACCCCACTTGGAGTACTGTGCTTAGTTCTGGTCACCTCACTACAGGAAGGATGTGGAAGCCATAGAAAGGGTGCAGAGGAAATTTACAAGGATGTTGCCTGGATTGGGGAGCATGCCTTATGAGATTGGGTTGAGTGAACTCTGCCTTTTCTCCTTGGAGTGACGGAGGATGAGAGGTGACCTGATAGAGGTATACAAGATGATGACAGGCTTTGATCGTGTGGATAGACAGAGGCTTTTTCCCAGGGCTGAAATGGCTAGCACGAGAGGGCACAGTTTTAAGTTGCTTGGAAGTAGGTACAGAGGAGATGTCAGGGGTAAGTTTTATACACAGGGAGTGGTGAGTGCGTGGAATGGGCTGCCGGCAGCGGTGGTCGAGGCGGATACGGTAGGGTCTTCTAAGAGACTCCTGGATAGGTACATGGAGCTTAGTAAATAGAGAGCTATAGGTAAGCCTAGTAATTTCTGAGGTAGGGACATGTTTGGCACAACTTTGTGGGCCAAAGGGCCTGTATTGTGCTGTAGGTTTTCTGTTTCTAACTGCCCTATTGCTATCATAAATTTTAGTCAAACTCCATTTTGCAGCATATGGAGTAGGTAGTATTTATAGAGGCTCTCTCTCTTTTAATATATTTTATATCCCACTACCAGATCCCTTTTAGTTTTGATGACTTACTACTTCTACTGAAGGATTTACGACTTAATTATAATGGCCGAAAAAAGTCATTCTGGTGTTGAATTGAGAAGTGGCAAGACTTTCCATGAAATAGAACAAATGGAACAAACCAAGAAAGCGGAGGAACCTGTTACACTAGCGGGAATATTTTCTTCAATACAAGACATGAAGTCGGAATTTGGATTGAAAAAGCTATTTCTACGATTCAAGACTCTGGAAAAACTTGGACTCTCAATTTTAAACACTTCAAGAGACTACAGCCCGAATCGAGAGTGAGAATGATTTATTCAAGCAAACTATTAAAGATCAAGGAATGAAGATATCTTCGATGGAAAAGAAAATCAATGGAATTACCTCGGAACGATCTAAAACGAAGAAAAGAATGGTTGATTTAGATAGTAGAGGGCGTCGGAGGAATCTGCGTATTTTGGGACTGCCTGAAAATACTGAAGCTGGCAATCTGTTAAAATTCTTTTCAGATATGCTGTACTCGCTTTTCAATGAGACCCTGAAAGCTAGCCCCTTAATCGACAGAGCTCTCAGAATTCCATTCTCTGGGCATTCAGCCGAATTACGTCCTCGAACAGTTGTACTTTCTTTGCATTATTATACAACTAAAGAAGCTATTCTTCGAGAAGCCAGAAAGAAATGGAAATTACTCTTTAATTCAACACAGATTCGTATAGTTGAAGATTATCCTCCCGAAATCTTTGCCGAAAGAAAGAAATATCGAGAAGTTGTGAGTGAAATGTATAAATTAGATTTAAATCCCTCTCTTTGCTTTACAGCAAAGCTGACAATTTTTCCTGAAAAATCTCAACCATTGAGAACCTACTCTCCTCAGGAGGGATGGGAGTATATTAAAAACCTTAAAGTTAAGCCTACTGAATAAAATATTAAATTACACCGATTATTCAATAGGCAGTTTTGAAGCATCTGCTGTATGAGTTGTTTATGGAGCTTCTGAGTTAAGTACATGCTAAACCGTTTTATTCTCTGGTATGGGACGTGGTCAATTTAATTTAATTTTACCTTATTAATAATTAGTACATATATAACTGTTTTGTAGGGAACCTTTATAGTATTGTACTTTAGTGGTCCATGTAGGACCTGTTGTGCATTAATCTTTTTATTTCTTTTATTTGTTTCAATACTTATAGTTTTAGGTCTGTTATATATATATATATATACTCATTTCTTTTTTGAGAGAAAGAATATTGTTTGTAATATTATTTGCTCGGATTTATTCCTTCTTTTGAATATGTGTTTAAGCTACTTTAGCTGATTCTAAGATGGCCATTGTTGATTATGTTTTTATTAATGTTAGACACAACATTATAGTAGTTGAATTCTGTTTGTGACTTTTATTATGGCTATTTTCTGTGGGATTTTTGCTTTTTTTATATATGGAGCTGCAAGTTGGAGAACAGGGTTAAGGTGATTGGTTAGCATGGGACCTGCCTATCGGTTCCTTCCTTTCTATCTATTGGGTGGGGGGAGGGGGGAGGGGTCTATTAGAGTAGGTTCTTTTCTTGATTGGGCAGTTCTTTTGATGGATTTCTCTTTCGTAAATGCGTCACTCCTTCTGGTTGTACCCGCGCCTTTTGGTTTAATCTGTACTTGCGTAACATTTCTTTTATATAATATTAAACTCAGTTTTAAACATGGATGTTAATAAAATTAATATAATATCTTGGAATTGGAACAGTGTCAATCATCCCAGTAAGCGTAAAAAGATTTTTAAGAAATTAAAAACACTTAATGCTGATATTATTTTTGCGCAAGAAAATCATATACGAAAACAGGATGAGGATAGGTTTTTCCGCTTCTGGAAAGGGCCTTTATTTCACTCACTGTCGGATAGTAAAACAAGAGGCGTTTCTATATTTCTTAGCCCCAAAATCCCTTTTGTACACCTTAATACTACTACTGATTTGATTGGAAGATATTTAATTGTTACTGGTTTATTATGCGAGCAAAGGGTAGCTCTGGTGTGTGTATACACACCTAATGTAGATAATTCCGATTTTTTAAAGAAACTTTTTTCAGAGTTACCGAATCTCAATGAATATAAGCTGATCATGGGTGGTGACTTTAATTATTGCTTAAATCCGGCGATTGACAGGTCATCAACCAATCCGTCGCTTCCTAATAAAGCGGCAGCTTGTATTAACTCTTTTTTATTAGAATATGGCCTTGTCGATATTTGGAGATATAAACACCCCAATGATAAAGATTTCTCTTTTTTCTCACACGTCCATCACAAATATTCTCGAATTGATTACTTTTTTTTAGATACACGTCTGTTAAACTCCGTTGTTGAATGTGTGTATGACATCATTGCGCTTTCAGATCACGCGCCTTTAAAGTTAACCCTTAAGCTTCTGGATAGATTTTTGAAAATTTCACAGTGGAGATTGAACCCTATTTTGGTACAGAATCCAGCTTTTGTTAATTTTATTAAGGAGCAAATTTCTATATTTTTTGAATTTAATACAACTGAAGGAATGTCAAATCTGGTTATATGGGACACCTTGAAATCTTTTCTTAGGGGACAGATAATCTCATATTCAGCAGCCTTGAGAAAGAAAACTAAAGCGGAATTGTCAGTGCTTATTAAAAAAGTTAAACAGATAGATAAAGCGTATTCAGTTAAACCTACTGAAGACCTATATAAAGAAAGTGTCGAACTTCAATCACAGTATGATTTACTTCTGACCTTTCCCATTGAACAGCAGTTTTTTAAATCTAAAAGTTTATTTTATATACATGGGGAAAAATCTGCCAAACTTTTAGCGGGTCAGTTAAAGGCTGGGATGGTCAGAAGACAGATTTTAAAAATTCGCCGACCAGATAGAACAGAAATTTTAGATCCTTATGAAATTAATAAGATATTTATGGACTTTTATTCTAATGTTTATAAATCTGAATTCTCTCATAGTAATATTACTATGAATAGATTTTTGCAAAGGTTAAACTTACCTCAAATTTCGATTCAAGATGCTGACATGTTAGATGCACCTATTAAACAAGAGGAGATGGCCAAGGCTAAATCCTCTACGCAATTAGGTAAAGCTCCGGGACCTGATGGTTCTGTTCAGGAGGACTTAAACTAATGTGGCAGGGGGATGGGAACAAGTGCAGAGAGACAGAGGGGTGTAAAATGAGGGTAGAAGCAAAAAGTAGTAAGGTGAAAAGTAAAAGTGGCAGGCAGGCAAATCCAGGGCAAAAAGCAAAAAGAGCCACTTTTCAACATAATTGTATAAGGGCTAAGAGTCTTGTAAAAACAAGCCTGAAGGCTTTGTGTGTCAATGCGAGGAGCATTCATAACAAGGTGGATGAATTGAATGTGCAGATAGTTATTAATGAATATGATATTGTTGGGATCACAGAGACATGGCTCCATGGTGACCAAGGATGGGAGCTCAACATCTAGGGATATTCAATATTCAGGAGGGATAGACAGGAAAGAAAAGGAGGTGGAGTAGCGTTGCTGGTTAGAGAGGAGATTAATGCAATAGAAAGGAAGGATATTAGCCTGGAGGATGTGGAATCGATATGGGTAGAGCTGCATAACACTAAAGGGCAGAAAACGCTGGTGGGAGTTGTGTATAGGCCACCTAACAGTAGTAGTGAGATTGGGGATGGCATTAAACAGGAAATTAGAAATGCGTGCAATAAAGGAACAGTAGTTATAATGGGTGACTTCAATCTACATATAGATTGGGTGAACCAAATTGGTAAGGGTGCTGAGGAAGAGGATTTCTTGGAATGTATGTGGGATGGTTTTCTGAACCAACATGTCGAGGAACCAACTAGAGAGCAGGCCATTCTAGATTGGGTATTGAGCAACGAGGAAGGGTTAGTTAGCAATCTTGTTGTGCCAGGCCCCTTGGGTAAGAGTGACTATAATATGGTGAAATTCTTCATTAAGATGGAGACTGACATAGTTAATTCAGAAACAAAGGTTCTGAACTTAAAGAAGGGTAACTTTGAAGGTATGAGACGTGAATTAGCTAAGATAGACTGGCAAATGATACTTCAAGGGTTGACGGTGGATATGCAATGGCAAGCATTTAAAGATCGCATGGATGAACTACAACAATTGTTCATCCCAGTTTGGCAAAAGAATAAACCAGGGAAGGTAGTGCACCCGTGGCTGACAAGGGAAATTAGGGATAGTATCAAGTCCAAAGAAGAAACATAAATTAGCAAAAAAAAGCGGCACACCTGAGGACTGGGAGAAATTCAGAGTCCAGCAGAGGAGGACAAAGGGCTTAATTAGGAAAGGGAAAAAAGATTATGAGAGAAAGCTGGCAGGGAACATAAAAACTAATTGTAAAAGCCTTTATAGATATGTGAAAAGAAAAAGATTGGTCAAGACAAATGTAGGTCCCTTACAGTCAGAAACAGGTGAATTGATCATAGGGAACAAAGACATGGCAGGCCAATTGAATAACTACTTTGGTTCTGTCTTCACTAAGGAGGACATAAATAATCTTCTGGAAATAGTAAGGGACCGAGGGTCTAGTGAGATGGAGGAACTGAGGGAAATACATGTTAGTAGGGAAGTGGTGTTAGGTAAATTGAAGGGATTAAAGGCAGATAAATCCCCAGGGCCAGATGGTCTGCATCCAGAGTGCTTAAGGAAGTAGCCCAAGAAATAGTGGATGCATTAGTGATAATTTTTCAAAACTCTTTAGATTCTGGATTAGTTCCTGAGGATTGGAGGGTGGCTAATGTAACCCCACTTTTTAAAAAAGGAGGGAGAGAAAAACCGGGGAATTATAGACCGGTGAGTCTGATATCGGTAGTGGGAAAAATGCTAGAGTCGGTTATCAAAGATGTGATAACAGCACATTTGGAAAGAGGTGAAATCATCGGACAAAGTCAGCATGGATTTGTGAAAGGAAAATCATGTCTGACAAATCTTATAGAATTTTTTGAAGATGTAACTAGTAGAGTGGATAGGGGAGAACCAGTGGATGTGGTATATTTAGATTTTCAAAAGGCTTTTGACAAGGTCCCACACAGGAGATTAGTGTGTAAACTTAAAGCACACGGTATTGGGGGTATGGTATTGATGTGGATAGAGAACTGGTTGGCAGACAGGAAACAGAGTGGGAGTAAACGGAACCTTTTCAGAATGGCAGGCAGTGACTAGTGGGGTACCGCAAGGCTCAGTGCTGGGACCCCAGTTGTTTACAATACATATTAATGATTTAGACGAGGGAATTAAATGCAACATCTCCAGGTTTGCGGATGACACGAAGCTGGGCGGTGGTGTTAGCTGTGAAGAGGATGCTAAGAGTATGCAGGGTGACTTGGATAGGTTAGGTGAGTGGGCAAATTCATGGCAGATGCAATTTAATGTGGATAAATGTGAGGTTATCCACTTTGGTTGCAAGAACAGGAAAACAGATTATTATCTGAATGGTACCGATTAGGAAAAGGGGAGGTGCAACGAGACCTGGGTGTCATTGTACACCAGTCATTGAAAGTGGGCATGCAGGTACAGCAGGCAGTGAAAAAGGCAAATGGTATATTGGCATTCATAGCAAAAGGATTCGAGTATAGGAGCAGGGAGGTTCTACTGCAGTTGTACAAGGCCTTGGTGAGACCGCACCTAGAGTATTGTGTGCAGTTTTGGTCCCCTAATCTGAGGAAGGACATTCTTGCCATAGAGGGAGTACAAAGAAGGTTCACCAGATTGATTCCTGGGATGGCAGGACTTTCATATGAAGAAAGACTGGATCGACTAGGCTTATACTCGCTGGAATTTAGAAGATTGAGGGGGGATCTTATTGAAACGTATAAAATTCTAAAGGGATTGGACAGGCTAGATGCAAGAAGATTGTTTCCGATGTTGGGGAAGTCTAGAACGAGGAGTCACAGTTTAAGGATAAAGGGGAAGCCTTTTAGGACTGAGATGAGGAAAAACTTCTTCACACAGAGAGTGGTGAATCTGTGGAATTCTCTGCCACAGGAAACAGTTGAGGCCGGTTCATTGGCTGTATTTAAGAGGAAGTTAGATATGGCCCTTGTGGCTAAAGGGATCAGGGGGTATGGAGAGAAAGCAGGTACAGGGTTCTGAGTTGGATGATCAGCCATGATCATACTGAATGGTGGTGCAGGCTCGAAGGGCCGAATGGCCTACTCCTGCACCTATTTTCTGTGTTTCTATATAGAGGTACCCGTCAGGGTTGTCCCTTTAGCCCTTTATTATTTAATTTGGCTTTAGAACCACTTGCTATTGCTCTTTGGGATTCTAATTCTGTGCAGGGTATTAGGAGAGGGGATAAATTACATAAAGTTTCGTTATACGCGGATGATTTATTAGTTTACATTTCAAATCCTAAGAAATCTATTCCTTCTATGTTATCTATATTTATGGAATTTTGTACTTTTTCCTGGATATAAACTTAATTTACATAAAAGTGAATTATTTCCTATTAATAATTATTTTGATTATTATGATCAAATACCTTTTAATATTGCCAAAAACCATTTTACTTACCTTGGTATCAAAATTACAAAAAATTTTAAAGACCTATATAGGTATAATTTCTTCCCTTTAGTTGAATATACTCAACAGGTGCTTTCCAAATGGTCACCTATGTCGATGTCATTGATAGGTTGAATAAATGCTATAAAAATGGTTATTCTACCGAAATTTTTATATATATTTCAAGCAGTTCCCTCTTTTGTTCCAAAAACATTTTTTGATAAAATAGATTCTCTGATTTTGTCTTATGTTTGGAATAATAAAAGCTCTAGAGTGAATAAACTTCTATTGCAAAAATCAAAAAAAAGGATGGAGGACTGGCTTTACCAAACTTTAGATTTTATTATTGGGCAATTAATATTCGCTATATTACTTTTTGGATTTATGATATAGACGATCAAGATCGCCCTTCATGGTTACAGTTGGAGGACAATTCAGTAATGGGGTTTTCGTTAGCTTCTTTATTAGGAGTTCCTCTTCCCTTTTCGTTCTCCAGAATAGGTAAACAAGCTCTTAACCCTATTGTTAAACATACTTTAAAAATTTGGTTTCAATTTCGTAGATTTTTTGAATTAAATGATTTTTTACTTTCTAGTAATATTTATTCTAATTTCTTTTTTAAACCATCAACTTTGGATAAGGCTTTTCTAACATGGAAAATTAAGTGAATAAAAACTTTTTTAGATTTGTTTTTACAAGACTGTTTAATGACTTTTTCACAGTTAATGGATAAATATGATATCTCTAATACACATTTTTTCAGGTATTTACACGTTAGGAATTTTTTACGTGATTTTTTACCGAATTACCCCTTGGCCTGCTCTTTAAATTTGTCTTATGTTATTTTTCAGTTTAAACCTTTTCAAAAACGATTAATAGCTATCATTTATAAACAGTTAATGAATGCTCGCATGTCGCCTTATGATAGGGTTCAACGCACCTGGGAAGTAGAACTTCAACATTCACTCTCAGATAATCAATGGAGTAAAATTTATTATTTAGTCAATAATTCATCTATCTGTGCACGGCATATTTTAATTCAGTTTAAGATAGTACACAGGGCCCATATGTCTAAAGATAAATTGGTGCATATTTTTCCGAATATAAGCCCTATTTGTGACAGATGTAACACAGAAGTGGCTACTCTAACCCATATGTTTTGGTCATGTGTAAGTTTAAATAATTTTTGGAGGGATGTGTTTGGAATATTATCTAAAGTTATAGATATGGATGTTCAACCTAATCCACTTACAGCAATTTTTGGGATTATTCCAGAGGAAGCAAGCAAAGTGTCTGCTTCCGCCCACCATGTGATAGCTTTTTCAACTTTACTGGCTAGGAGAGCTATTTTGCTACACTGGAAAGAATCTAACTCACCTACTATTTTCTATTGGCTCTCCTCCATTATGTCACGTCTAAGCTCGGAGAAAATTAGAAGCCGGACATTTGATACATCCTTTAATTTTGAACAAGTCTGGCGACCCTTTATTCAATATTTTCACATGATTTAATTTATCTTTATTTATTTATTTTTCTTTATTCTCTTTGGAGAAAATCCTTATCCATGAAGGTTCGGAGATGACTAGAAGGATGTGTTTTTTTCTCTCTCTCTTTTTTTAAAGTTTATCCTCAATTGGACTGCCCAATCTTTCTTTTTCTTTCTCTTTTTTTTTGTTTCAGTTTAGTTAGTGGGATTTTTCTTTCTTTATCAATAAAATTTCCAATCTTTTTTTATGATTGCTATGAGGAGTTGTAATTTCTTTCTGACCATTGTATATATAACAGCATAATATATTACCTATTTGATTTTGATATTACCGTAGATTCCGGACTACAGAGCGCACCTGATTAAAAGCCGCTGGCTCTAATTTTAGAAATAAAATCAATTTTTTAATTGTAAAGGCCGCACCGGATTTTCGGCCGCAGGTGTCCCACGTTGTAATATGAGATATTTACACAGAAAGATATTACACGTGAGGATTTTTTAACTTTTAATTAAATCCATATGGTAACAAAAACAAATACATATTGCAAATGCTTTTTTTCGAACCGTGCCCGTAACGCGGCTACTTTTAAATATACGTTGCGTATACTTCTTTACTGAACAACATTCCAATATCTCCTAACGACTGGTAAAAAATATATATACTGCAGCCTACCAGGAAAAGTTATTGATCGCCTTTAACTTAAAAGCAGCGTTTCGCTCCGCCGCTCGACCCCCGCCTTTCCGTTTATCGCAAACGGCATTTTTCCCACAAGACACCGCGAAACCGGGTGTGACGTCATAGCATCCCGCGATGTAGTACAGAAAACAAATATAGTTAAAACTCTTCTAACTTTAACTAGAAAATGAATTACTAAGCGAAAATATTATAAACTAAATAACTGCCATAAAGGCAGCACAATGCTTTTCTTCGAGTGTTTTCCATGTTGATGAGGGTGAGTACAAATGACTGATTTACAATAATTTAATTGTGAAAGTGCGCTTGATTTATCGTACAATTTCATTGGACCTCTGTGAACTACTCATCAATTTTATTGGTCTACTGTTATGAGGCAAAATGTTTACGAGGCGGCATGAAAAAAATCATGTATTAGCCGCTCCGTATTAAAGGCCGCAAAGTTCAAAGCTGTTCAAAATGTGGGAAAAAAGTAGCGGCTTAAAATCCGGAATCTACGGTATATACTTTCTGTTTTTACTATTGCTGTTTATATGTCTTTTATATTGTCTGCTTGTTAAACTCCTCTTTCGATTTGTATATTCTTTATTTGAAAATCAATAAAAAAGATTGAAAAATGAAATGAAATTTTAGTTACCTCTTCATGGAACTCTGGCATATTAGTAAAGTTTTATTTCCCTTTTCTGAACACATGCTGGCTTTCTGCTAACATGCCTGTTCTTATGAGCTGCTTTTCCAGCTCATTCTTTATTATTGTTTCCATTATCTTGCCTGCGATACACATTAAGCTTACTGGTCTATAGTTACCAGGGTGGTACCCTTCTTATATTCTGGGACAATGTTAGCCCATTTCCAGTCCTTAGGAATTTCACCAGTCTTCAATGACTTTTGAAAATACATGTTAGGGGGTTTGCATATATAATCACAGCCTTTTAGTACCATTAGATATATGTTATCTGGCCCTGGGGATTTATTAATTTTCAGCATTTCAGCTGAAGCAGGACCTCATTTTCTAAGATCTTTAAGTGACTTAAAACAACCTTATTTTTCTCTACGCTTAATGGCATATTGCTAACAGCTTTGCTCGTGAATGCTTTAGCAAAATATGAGTTAAGAGTTTCTGCTATGTTCCTCTCTACATAATTTAACACCCCATTATTATTCCTAATACGGGTGTCCCCCATTTTTTAAACGTTCGCTTTATGACACCTCGCTGTTACGAAAGACCTACATTAGTTACCTGTTTTCACTAACAGAAGGTGTTTTCACTGTTACGCAAAAAGGCAGCACGCGCCCCGAGCAGCCGAGCTCCTCCCCCGGAACTGCATTCTAGCCGGCATTGCTTAAACATGTGTCTGTGAGCATCTGTGCTTTATATCAATTTATTTTGTGCATCCGTTAGCAAGTTCTAAGGTATAGGAAAAGCCTAAAAGAGCTCGTAAGAGTGTTACACTTAGCACAAAACTAGACATAATTAAATGTTTCAATCATGATGAATGAAGTAAGGACAAAGTGAGTTTGGCTAAGGGTTTGTGGAAGTTGACGAAGATGATGTTGAAGAGGTTTTGGCATCCCATGACCAAGAACTGATAGATGAAGAGGAAAGGATAACAATCGAAACCAAACGCGGTAGTGAACGGCCCGAAAGTGATGTCGTCCAGGAACTGAACGGGAAGCAATTGCGTGAGATTTTCGCTGCGATTGACAACGCTGCAATGATTGCAGAAAAGTATGACTTTAATTTTGAAAGGGTACATAGGTTTAGGGCATATTTGCAGGATGGTTTGAGTGCTTACAAAGAACTGTATGATAGAAAAATGCGCAAGGCTAAGCAATCAAGCATACTGTCGTTTTTCAAGCCTTCCACATCTGCCACAGCAGACGATGAAACTCGACCTTTGACATCGAGGCAGGCAGACATAGAAGAAGATGACCTGCCTACCCTGATGGAAACAGAGGACGATGAGATGACACCCCAGTGTCCCACCACCCCAACCTCCAATGACTCAGCCTAACACACCATCATCAGTGTGCTCGCTGTCTTCCCGATTCTGGTAAGTGAAACTACACTGTACATACATTATTCCTACTTTATATAGGCTGTGTATTTTTATGTGTTATTTGGTATGATTCGGCAGCTTCATAGCTTAAAGGTTACTGGAGAGAGTGCTTCTGCCGAGAGCGCTCGCGTGAGATTTTTGCTGCGGTGGACAGTGCTGCAATGATTGCAGAAACGTATTTCTACTTTATATAGGCTGTGTATTTATCAGATCATTCCTGCTTTTACTATATGTTACTGTTATTTTAGGTTTTATGTGTTATTTGGCATGATTTTGGGTGGTAGAGTTGGTCTCCTGACGGTGTGTCTGGGCAGTCTTGTCTGATGGGTTTGGAGCTCCTTTCCGGGGAACGCGCTATGATGGTAGCGCGATATCAATATGCAGCAGCCTGTCCGGACTCTGGATTGGGGATTACCAAACGTTATGTGGATTTTCTGGTGTAGTCTGTTTTGTTGTGTGCTTTTGTGATATCATTCTGGAGAATGTCTCATTTTTTAACTGCATTGCATTTGTGGTTTCTAAATGACAATAAACTGAAACTGAACTGAACTGATTTGGTAGATATTTTTTGGGTCTGGGAATGCTCACAAATTTTTCCCATTTAAATAAATGGTAATTGCTTCTTCACTTTACGACATTCTGGCTTACGAACCGTTTCATAGGAACGCTCTGCCAGTGGGGGAAACCTGTACACTTAACTTCCTCCTTGATTTTTTTTTTAACTACTAAAGTATTGAAAAATCTCTTGGGGTCAATCTCAGCATTATCAGCAATATCCTTCTCAACCTGCCTTTTGGCAATCTGAATTTCCCTGTTGACTATAGCTCTTATATCTTCATATACCCTATGGTTAACATCATTACTATTTTTTCTGTATTCCTCATATAGCTGTCTTTTCTTCAGTGATATTTTTAATGTATATCTTTATTCATCCATGTAGTTGATCTGTTGTTTTTATTGCTTCTCCTGACCTTGGATGTGAACATTTCCTGCACTGTGTATACTACCTCTTTCAATCAACTGCATTGTTCCTCAACTAACTGACACCAAGCACCTCCTTCCAGTTTACTTTCTGAAGTCTTTGCCTCATCTGAACAAACTTTACCTTTCTGAAATTGGCTGAGTAACAGATAACAAAGGGTTGTTGTGAAGAATGGTTGCTTTTTTAGACTGGAGAGAGGCGAATACTTCTATTTCCCAGAGGATTGTTTCCCAAATTGTTTTTAAAAAAAAAACCTGTATTAATGACAAAGAATTGGAAGTTCAAGCCCCAACGTATAAATTTATGGATGACACAAAACCTAGCGGTGTTGTGAACTGCGAAGAGGATACTGAAGCGATTGTTGCAGCCCCTAACCTGTCCAGTGGAACGGGCAGATGAAGTTTACTCTGGAGAAGTGTGGGATGATACTTTTTGATCGGAAATAAAGAGGAGAAACAATGTGGAATAAAGGATATTGGTCACGTTGAAGGAGGGGTTGTGGACATCATGTGGCAAGAGGAATGTCAGGAGTGGCACAAGGAAAAGCTTTTTATGCCGTATGGGGTTGCAGTCTGGAATGCAGGTACATTATGGTATTTCCGTAGTGGCCTTTGAGAGGGAATTGGATAAATATGTAGTGGAGCAAAGTGTACAAGAGATGAGATCGACGATGGGACAACTGAGTGGTTCTAGTAAAGAGCCGGCACAGAATGGGGTACTTCAGTGCTGTGGCCATTCTAAACTAAGTTAGTGTCCTTCAGAGCTCTGCCCCTGCTAAGCTTTACTTTTAATACATGTTTAGAACCTCTGTCTAACTAAGCCATTTTAACAGCTAAAGACATAGAAGGAATAAAAGCTACAAAGTCTGGAGTTCTAAAAGTGAAATCAGAAGATGCTCAAGATTACAAGGTCAGACTGAAAAGAGGAAGTGGAAAAAGGCTGCAGAAGTTTCTTTCCCCTGGAGCGATTGAGGAACTGAATATAACATTATGAGGGCTGCAGATGGAGTAGACGGCAGCTTTCACCTGTATCAAAGGCAGATAACGTTAGAGAACATAGAATAAATGTAAGATATTTCATAGTTCTTAGTAAATTTATTACCAATGTGTGTGTGTGTGTGTGTGTGTGTGTATATGGTGTCCTGAAGGCAGTTTGATGTTGTTTACAACTTCACTCTGGCAACCTCTGTGTTGACACTGGTGCCGAGCTGTATCAGCACTTGCCCTTCCCTCGGACTACATCAATGACGTGGAAAGTTGGAACCCGCTGCATGGGTTACTGCCGGCCTGCGCCCTGGAGAGGACACAGTCCAGCAGAGGCACAAACCCATGATCCCCTGGGGTTGACGGCTGCCTACTACTATAACCCTGAGATTCGTTTTATTGTGGGCAGTCACAGTAAATACAGGAAACACAATAGAATCAATGAAAGACTGCACCCAATAGGACGGACATACAATCAATGTACTAAAGTCAACAATTTATGCAAATACAAAAGGGATAGAGAGAAGAGGTAATAATAAATAAGCAATAAATAGAGAACATGAGATGAAGAGTCCTTGAATGAGTGGGAACAGTTCAGTGATGGGGCGAGTGAAGTTATTCCCTCTTGTTGAGCCTGTTGGTTGAGGGGAAATAACTGTTCCTGAACCTGGTGACACGGGTCCTGAGGCATCTGACCTCCTTCCTGTTGGCAGCAGTGAAAAGGGATAACAACCTGGGTGGTGGCGTCCCCGATGATGGGTTCTGCTTTCCTGTGACAACGCTCTGTGTAGATGTGCTCAGTGGTGTGGAGGGCTTTACCCATGATGGACTGGGCCATATCCACTATTTTTTGTAGGATTTTCTATTCAACGGAATTGATATTTTCCTATCGGGCCACGATGCAGCCAGTCAATGTACTCTCCATTACACCTCTATAGAAATTAGATACAGGTTTGGATGACGTGCCAAAACTTTGTAAAAGTCTAAGACAGTGGAGGCACTGAACTGAATTGAAATGAAGTGACTTTATTACTTACATCCTTCATATACATGATGAGTAAGAATTTTTACGTTATGTCTCCGTCTAAATGTGCAATTTATAGTAATTTATGATAAATATAATTTACAACAGGATAGTCAATATAACATAGAAATACAGTGTTGTCAGCATGAATTAATCAGTCTGAAGTCCTGGTGGAAGAAGCTGTCCTGGAGCCTGTTGGTCCTGGCTTTTATGCTGTGGTACTGTTTCCCAGATGGTAGCAGCTGGAACAGTTTGTAGTTGGGGTGACTCGGGTCTCCAGTGATCCTTCGGGTCCTTTTTACACACCTGTCTTTGTAAATGTCCTGAATGGTGGGAAGTCATATCTACAGATGTGCTGGGCTGTCCGCACCACTCTCTGCAGAGTCCTGCGATTGAGGGAAGTACAGTTCCTTACCAGGCAGTGATGCAGCTAGCCAGGATGCTCTCAATTGTGCCCCTGCAGAAAGTTCTTAGGATTTGGGGACTCACGCCAAACTTCTTCAACTCTCTGAGGTTAAAGAGGCATTGTTGTGCTTTCTTCACCACACAGCTGGTATGTACAGACCACATGAAATCCTCGGTGATGCTTATGCCGAGGAACTTAAAGCTGTTCACCCTCTTAACCCCAGATCAGTTGATGTCTATAGGGGCTAGCCTGTCTCCATTCCTCCTGTAGTTCACAACTAGCTCCTTTGTTTTTGCGACATTGAGGGAGAGGTTGTTTTCTTGACACCACTGTGTCAGGGTGATGACTTCTTCTCTGTAAACTGCCTCATTATTATCTGAGATTAGGCTAATCAATGTAGTGTCATCAGCAAATATAATTAGCAGACTGGAGCTGTGGGTGGTGACACAGTCATGGGTTTACAGAGAGTAAAGGCTGGGGCTTAGTACACAGCCCTGAGGGGCTCCTGTGTTGAGGGGCAGAGGTGAGGGAGCCCCCTCTTACCACCTATCAGCAATCTGACAGGACGTCTAGGATCCAGCTACACAAGGCAGGGTGAAGGCCGAGGTTTCTGAGCTTCTTATCGAGCCTGGAGGGAATTATGGTGTTGAATGCTGAACTGTCGTCCAAGAACAGCATTCCCACATAAGCATCCTTCTTCTAAGGACGGTGTGTAGAGCTGTGGCTATTGTGTTATCTGTCAATCGCTTGTGTTGGTGGATGAATTTTAGGGGGTCCAGTGTGTGTGGTAACATGCTGCAGATGTAGTCCTTGACCAATCTCTCAAAGCATTTGCTTATTATTGAGGTGAGTGCGACAGGACGCCAATTGTTCAGACATGTTACCTTGGTCTTTTTAGCTGCAGGGACATGGTGGATGTTTTGAAGCAGGAGGGCACTCTACATTGGGAGAAGGAGAGATTAAAAATGTCAAACATTGCCATGCTTTCTTCATTTTGGCACTGGCCCAGGACAGATCCTCTGAAATGATAACACCTGGGAATTTAAAGTTGCTGACCTCTCCATTTCTGATTCGCTGATGAGGACTGGCTCATGTACCTCTGGTTTCCTCCTCCTGAGGTCAATAATCAGTTCCTGCTTCCGAGGTCAATAATCAACCCAGGTAAGTGTGAAGTGGTTCATTTTGGTAGGTCAAATATGATGGCAGAATATAGCATTAATGGTAAGACTCTTGGCAGTGTGGAGGATCAGAGGGATCTTGGGGTTCGAGTCCATAGGACGCTCAAAGCAGCTGTGCGGGTTGACTCTGTGGTTGAGAAGGCATACGGTGTATTGGCTTTCATCAATCGTGGGATTGAGTTTAAGAGCCGAGAGGTAATGTTGCAGCTATATGGACCCTGGTCAGACCCCACTTGGAGTACTGTGCTCAGTTCTGGTCGCCTCACTACAGGAAGGACGTGGAAACTATAGAAAGGGTGCAGAGGAGATTTGCAAGGATGTTGCCTGGATTGGGGAGCATGCCTTATGAGAATAGGTTGAGTGAACTCAGCCTTTTCTCCTGGAAGCGACGGAGGATGAGAGGTGATCTGATAGAGGTGTACAAGGTAATAAGAGGCATTGATCGTGTGGATAGTCAGGCTTTTTCCCAGGGCTGAAATGGCTAACACGAGAAGGCACAGGTTTAAGGTGCTTGGAAGTAGTTACAGAGGAGATGTCAGGGGTAAGTTTTTTTACTCAGAGAGTGGTGAGTGCGTGGAATGGGCTGCCGGCAACAGTGGTGGATGTGGAAATGATAGGGTCTTTTAAGAGAATCCTGGATAGGTACATGAAGCTTAGGAAAATAGAGGGCTATGGGTAACCCTAGGTAATT
This sequence comes from Hemitrygon akajei, assembly GCF_048418815.1. NCBI lineage: Eukaryota > Metazoa > Chordata > Chondrichthyes > Myliobatiformes > Dasyatidae > Hemitrygon > Hemitrygon akajei. The sequence continues at coordinate 61,892,430 of NC_133132.1, read as the reverse complement.
TCTAAGGTAAGGACATGTTCAGCACAGTTTTGTGGGCCGAAGAGTCTGTATTGTGCTGTAGGTTTTCTATGTTTCTAATCAATTCCTGCTCCTGAGGTCACTAGTCAGCTCCTCCACCCGAGGTCACTAATATTTCGAGGGGATTTGAGTGAAGAGTACCAGGAACACACTTGTCAGCAAGAGTGGCGGAAGTAATCGCTGACAGTATTTACTAAGTGTGTAGACAAACACTTCAATTACCTAGTCATGGGATGTCGTGAGCCAAATGCTGAGAGATGGAATTAATGTAGATCCTGAGGCATGTTTTTGGCCCAAAATATCGACAACGCCTTTCCTTCCACAGATGCTGCTCAGCCCACTGAGTTCCTCTGAATCTAGCCTGTCTGGACCGGATAGAACTTCATAAGTTTCTCTGAGATCTATTGAACTATTCCAGTCTCTCCTTGTACATCAGTCCTGCCATCTCAGGAATAAACCTTCACTGCATACACTCCATGCCAAGGTCATCCTCTATTGTACATCAGTCCTACCATCTCAGGAATAAACCTTCACTGCATACGCTCCATGCCAAAGTCATCTTTCATTACAAGATGGTGATAATTGAACTTGGTCTATTATTATCACGTGCACGGAGATACAGCAAAAAACATTTCATTTCCATTGCATCCAGGCAGATCATACCATACAGAAGTATATTGAGGTAGGAAAAAAGATAACGGTGCAGAATATAGTGTAACAGATATGGAGAACGTGTAGATAAACAAATAAAGTTGAAGGGCTCTGATTAAGAAGATTGTGAGATTAATAATTCACCTGTAGTGTATGCAAGGACCCTTGAAGAGTTTGATAACAGTGAGATAGAAGCTGTCCTTGAATCTGGTGCTTGCTGCTCTCATGCCTCTGTACCATAACCTGACAGCTGCAGTAAGACATGCTTGCTCCTGTGTTCATATTTTCTCAAAGTGAGATACAACGTTGCATCAACTTCCCAGAGCCTGATGCGTTCTGTTGCTTGTTATCAGTGATTAGTAAGCAAGAACGTTGCATCCTAACACCAAACCTCACTGTAAGCAATGTAACTTCAATGATAACATCCCCACAAGCAACATCAGTGACATTATTTTGAATTACTTCTGGTTTTGTTTAAACTGACTCTCACTCTCCTCTCCCATCAGATTCCTCTTCCTTCAGCACCTTACCTCTTCCACCTATCACCCCCAACTTTTCATTTCTTATCCTCCCCTAGCCACCGACTTTCCCCCTCATCTGGTTTCATCTACCACTTCCCATCATGTACTGTACTATTTCCCCTTACTTCCACCTTTTTTATTCTGGCTTCTTCCCCCTTCCTTTCCAGCTTTGAAGACGGGCCTCCGCTACAAAAGTCAGCAGTTTATTCCTGTCCATTGATTCTGCCTGATCTGCTGAATTCCTCCAGCATTTTGTGCTTACTGCTTTGTGTAAATCATTCTGCTACTGGCACTTCCTCATTTGCACTTTCCTAATACTGTAATTGCTTTTCTCTTTTTTAAGAAGCCAATGAGTGAACCTTACTTTGCTCTTTTCAGTTGAAATGGTGCAGTTTCAGGACTTTCTGAATTTGTTTCATTTCCCATCTTTGCGTTTGCTGATTTCTGTTAAATATTAGAACAGCTTGTGCCAGGAGGACCCTGAATATTTATTACTTAAAAATAAGAACACAGGGAGAGAGCTCTGAGTTCAAGTGACAATGAGATACTTTGAGGTGCTGGCACTGATGTAACATGGGAAATGTGGCAGCCTGTCTGTGAACAGAGCGTCCCCACAAACTCCGTGACCTAGAATCACAGGGATGTTGCTGCAGACCCAGGTCATTCAGCCCCTCGCTTGTGACTTGTGGATTATCCCCAACTATACATCTGGTTTGTTGCCTTACCCGTGTAGGTGGTGATAATCATCTGTGATAATTCATTGTTGGGGTTGTGTTAGAATGGGGCAACTTTTGGCTTTGGTACAATAGGCTTGGATGATAACAGGCGTGGGCAATGTAAGTAGCTGTTAAGCTTTTTCTTGCTCATTCTTCATCTGTAAGTGTTACTAAGGGCAGTAAGAATGGCTCCAGACGCTATGTTTTGTTCTTTGTGTGAGATGAGTTTGTAAAATGTGTGCAGGATAGTTTTTTGCAGCAATACATAGAGGTACTGACTAGAGAAGGGGCAGTGTTGGATCTCCTGTTAGGGAATGAGATAGGTCAGGTGACGGACGCATGTGTTGGGGAGCACTTTGGGTCCAGTGATCACAATACCATTAGTTTCAATGTAATTATGGAGAAGGATAGGACTGGACCCAGGGTTGAGATTTTTGATTGGAGAAAGGCTAACTTTGAGGAGATGTGAAAGGATTTAGAAGGAGTGGATTGGGACAATTTGTTTTATGGGAAGGATGTAATAGAGAAATGGAGGTCATTTAAAGGTGAAATTTTGAGGGTACAGGATCTTTATGTTCCTGTTAGGTTGAAAGGAAAGGTTAAAAGTTTGAGAGTGCCATGGTTTTCAAGGGATATTGGAAACTTGGTTCAGAAAAAGAGGGAGATCTACAATAAATATAGGCAGCATGGAGTAAATGAGGTGCTCGAGGAATATAAAGAATGTAAAAAGAATCTTAAGAAAGAAATTAGAAAAGCTAAAAGAAGATATGAGGTTGCTTTGACAAGTAAGGTGAAAATAAACCCGAAGGGTTTCTACAGTTATATTAATAGCATAAGGATACTGAGGGATAAAGTTGGTCCCTTAGAGAATCAGAGTGGACAGCTATGTGTGGAGCCGAAAGAGATGGGGGAGATTTTGAACAATTTCTTTTCTTCGGTATTCACTAAGGAGAAGGATATTGAATTGTGTAAGGTAAGGGAAACAAGTAGGGAAGTTATGGAAACTATGACAATTAAAGAGGAGGAAGTACTGGTGCTTTTAAGGAATATAAAAGTGGATAAATCTCCGGGTCCTGGCAGGATATTCCCTAGAACCTTGAGGGAAGTTAGTGTAGAAATAGCAGGGGCTCTGACAGAAATATTTCAAATGTCATTAGAAACGGGGGTGGTGCCGGAGGATTGGCGTATTGCTCATGTGGTTCCATTGTTTAAAAAGGGTTCTAAGAGTAAACCTAACAATTATAGGCCTGTAAGTTTGACGTCAGTGGTAGGTAAATTAATGGAAAGTATTCTTAGAGATGGTATATATAATTATCTGGATAGACAGGGTCTGATTAGGAACAGTCAGCATGGATTTGTGCGTGGAAGGTCATGTTTGACAAATCTTATTGAATTTTTTGAAGAGGTTGCGAGGAAAGTTGACGAGGGTAAAGCAGTGGATGTTGTCTATATGGACTTCAGTAAGGCCTTTGACAAGGTTCCGCACGGAAGGTTAGTTAGGAAGGTTCAATAGTTAGGTATTAATATTGAAGCAGTAAAATGGATTCAACAGTGGCTGGATGGGAGATGCCAGAGAGTAGTGGTGGATAACTGTTTGTCAGGTTGGAGGCCGGTGACTAGTGGTGCGCCTCAGGGATCTGTATTGGGTCCAATGTTGTTTGTCATATTCATTAATGATCTGGATGATGGGGTGGTAAATTGGATTAGTAAGTATGCAGATGATACTAAGGTAGGTGGCTTTGTGGATAATGAAGTAGGTTTTCAAAGCTTGCCAAGAGATTTAGGCCAGTTAGAGGAGTGGGCTGAACGATGGCAGATGGAGTTTAATGCTGTTAAGTGTGAGGTGCTGCATTTTGGTAGGAATAATCCAAATAGGACATACATAGTAAATGGCAGGGCATTGAAGAATGCAGTAGACCAGAGTGATCTAGGAATAATGGTGCATAGTTTCCTGAAGGTGGAATCTCATGTGGATAGGGTGGTGAAGAAAGCTTTTGGTATGCTGGCCTTTATAAATCAGAGCATTGAGTATAGGAGTTGGGATGTAATGTTAAAATTGTACAAGGCTGAATTTGGAGTATTGTGTACAGTTCTGGTCACTGAATTATAGGAACAGTATCAACAAAATAGAAAGAGTACAGAGAAGATTTACTAGAATGTTACCTGGGTTTCAGCACCTAAGTTACAGGGAAAGGTTGAACAAGTCAGGTCTTGATTCTTTGGAGTGTAGAAGGTTGAGGGGGGACTTGATAGAGGTATTTAAAATAATGAGGGGGATAGATCGAGTTGACGTGGATAGGCTTTTTCCATTGAGAGTAGAGGAGATTCAAACAAGAGGACATGATTTGAGAGTTAGGGGGCAAAAGTTTCAGGGTAACACAAGGGGGAATCTCTTTACTCAGAGAGTGGTAGCTGTGTGGAACGAGCTTCCAGTAGAAGTGGTAGAGGCAGGTTTGGTATTGTCATTTAAAGTAAAATTGGATAGGTAAATGGACAGGAAAAGAATGGAGGGTTATGGGCTGAGTGCGGGCCAGTGGGACTAGGTCAGTGTAAGCATAGGCACGGACTAGAAGGGCCGAGATGGCCTGTTTCCGTGCTGTAATTGTTAAATGGTTATGTAGGAATTCTGGGAGACCTTTAGCTTCTGCACCGAGCTGCAGCTCCTTGGAGAATGTGTTAAAGAAATGGAGCTGCAACTCGTTGACCTTTGACTCATAAGGAAAACTGTGAAGGTGATAAACAGGAGCTACAGGGAGATAGTCACCCCTAGGTTGCAGGGGGCAGGTGAATGGACGACTGTTGGGAAAGGGAAGGGAAATAGGCTGCTGGTACAGAGTAACCCTGTGACCATTACCCTCAATAACAAATATATCGTTTGGATACTGTTGGGGTAGGGTCGACATACCAGGGGAGCTGCAGCAACTGGATCTTTAGCGTTGTGGCTCAGAAGAGAAGGAACAAAGAAGAAATGCAGTGGTGATAGGAGATTCCATTGTTGGAAGAGTGGAGGTCCTAAAGAGAGAATTTAGAGAGCTAGGTAGAAAGCTGAAATGCAGGACATGTAGAAAGTGTGAAGTGTTGCATTTTGAGATGGTATAGTTAATCACAGGACTCGTAGCAGTGTGGGCCATATAGGTCCAAGACCCATAGCTCCCTGAGGCTACATCCACACTATGCTGGATAAATCCGTAACCGAAGCTTTTTCTCTTCGTTTTTACACTCCATCCACTCTAAAACGGCGTTTTCATCCCCCGAAACCGGATCTTTTCAGAAACGCTTTCCAGGCTGGATATTTTTGAAAACGCTGTTCAGGCAGATCAGTGTAGATGGGGTAACTGGAGACTTTTGAAAACGCTATCAGACGGCAGCGTGCTATTTCATTGTTTTCTTGAACGCAACCTAACAATTTCAGAACAGACGGCAATGAGACTGAAGCCAGAAGAGTTAGAAATGTACTCACCAAATAGTTTGACCCATAACTTACTGAATAAATAAGTATACTGTACTCACTTTGCCGTTTTCTGTCCTTGCTCATATGAAGGTGGTTTACCTATTTATGCAAGTACTTTGACAATAGATGTGTAACAGCCTAATGTAACATTGTATGGAAATACAAGATAACACTGATGCAGACATGTTTTATACATTTAACAAGGTGCTTTATTAATATAACAGAGTTAGTCAGTTTTTCAATGTTCGTCGTCAGCCGGGTCAATCTGTCTGTGAACTCCCTGTTGGTTGCCGCCGTACGCTCCAGTATTTGTGTTTTTTTTTTTAGTTTTAGGTTCTCCTGCGCGAGAGCCAACAGCTGTCCGTCGTTTTAAGTTTTTCTAGTCTGTAACTACACAAACACGCGCTTTTACAGTGAGATTCGACACCAAGTATGTCGCTTGTTTTCGGTAGATGTGTCCTGCGAATGCGCAGGAGGAGGAGATACGCTGAAATCTCTGTTTCAGTGTGGATAGAGATATTTTCAAAAACGCATAGTGTTTTCAAAAACCTATCGTTCTTACGCAAAACCGGTGTTTTCAAAATTATCCGATCTCGTGTGGATGTAGCCTGAAAGTGATTGATGGGATGATAAAAATGGCATACAACATATTCGCCTTTATTATTTGTATTGAGTTCAAGAGTCAGGAAATGATGTTGCAGTTGCACAAAACTCTGGTTAGGCAATATCTGAAGTAATAAATTTACTTTTGATTACTCCATAATAGGAAGGATGTGGACGCTGTGCAGAGGCTTCAGAAGGAGTTAATCAGGATGCTGTCATCATTAGAGGCATGAGCTATAAAGGAGAGGTTGGACAAATGTGTGTTGTTTTCTCTGGAGGGGCAGAGGCCGACAGGAGTCCTGATAGAAGTTTATAAGCGTCTATGAGCCATAGTTAGACCGGACAGCTGGTATCTTTTCCCCACTGTCGAAATGTCTAATATTAGAGGGCATGCATTAAGGGTGAGAGGGGGAGATGTACAGGACAATTTTTTATGCGGAGATTAGTGGGTGATCAGAATGGACAGGCATGGTAAGCTTTTCTCAAGGACACGTGTAGGCTTTAACTGCCCCACTGAATGCCCTCTTGCTAAACTGAGAAGAGAGGGATAATCATTGCTTTTTCAGAGATTTGATTACTGTCTGAAATTTTCTCCTCACATTTCTAAATTCATCACCCCAACAGGTCTGCTGAAAACCGGCTCACTATGCACAAACTCTACACCTTCCTCATTATAATGGTGCTGATATTGCCATCGCTGGGTCTAACAAGGTAAGGCCTCCATTAACACCAAGGATTTTGAATTTTAATCCGGATATGTGATTAGTCCAAAGCCCACATCATTCATTTCTAGTTGAAGTGAGAGGCTCCCTTCAATCATTCAGTTCTTGAACCTGCACAGTTGTAATTGCCACCCATCACCATGACCATGTCAAACTGCAGTGGACTTTTTTTTGGTTCTGATTTGTGTTTATTTTATGCTTTCTCTTGAGAATGTTGTTTATAATGTGCTATGTACCTGTGATGCTGCTGCAAGTTAAACTTTTTTTTATTGTTCTTGTTCCCTGTGTACTTGTGCACAGGGCAACAAACTCCACTTTGGGGTTTGAGTGGTCACCAGATGGCAGTACTTGTCATCATTGAAGAAAGGGGTGCAGGTAGGTTAGACTGGTGACAAAGCCTCCTCCATTAATGGAGCAGCTGCTTTTATAACAATTTGACAGGTTTGTGGAGGAATTTTAAATGCTCAGTTTTGGAAACTCAATTCCACTGTCTGTCTGTCTTGATAATTAAATAGTTCATTGTGTTTGACAAGTCATAAACAGCACGAAAGCAGGCTTTTTGATCCACTAACTGCACCCCAACCATCAACCACTCATTTGCACCAATCCTATGCTAATCCCATTTTAATCTCATAGCTGCCAGTTAACCTAGAGACCTGCATGCTTTTTGGCATGTGGGACTTAACTGGAGCACAAGGGAAACCTACATGGTCACAGAGAGAACATGCAAACTCCACACAGACATCACCGGAGGTCAGCATCAAGCCTGAGGTTGTGAGGCAGTGGTTTCACCCGCTGTGCCACTCTGCGGAAGTATAAATTAAGAGCTGAACTAAATTATTCACAATTTCTCTCATTCAATTCTATAGCCATTCAGACATCAGGCATATTGCCACATTAGGGAAGGAATATTTGGGTGAGTGGTGGAGTTGGTGGGAACTTGGGGAGAATAAAATATGATCAGTGCTTGACGGTAAGCATGAGCTCAGTGGGCTGAAGGGCCTGTTTTGGTGCTGTAACTTTATCCAGTTATACCAAAGAGTATTTCATACCAGTTCACTTATTGCTGCAGCAATTTGCTACATTTTCTATAATCCAGCAGTGGCTGCAATTCCAAGCTTTCTTCTTTGCAGTGTGAACTGTGTGGAGCATATTGAGGTCATGAAGAGCATTGCAGAAATGTGACTTTTCTTTCTCCCAGGATTTCAACTCTTTTTGGTCATCTGTGGAAAGTCAGCATTTATTGCCAATCCCTGACTGCCTTTGAGAATATGGGTGGGGGGTGGGGGGGGGGAATCCTTCCTATAGTTTGCTGAGCAGGTACAGTAACGATTCTGGTACCATCAGGTAGTTCCCTGACCTTTCAGGGGGCATCTCAGAGTCCACAGCCACCTAGAACCACTCTGACGATCTACGTGGAACATAACTCCACCCACCCTCAAACCCTTCAGCCGAGTCACCAGGAGACGCTCATGGAGTGAGCACTGTTTTAGATTCGCTCCATAACCTTTACTTTTTTAACCTATGATCACCATTATTTAACTTATTTTTACCTACACCAGAAGATTCTTGTTACTTTTTGGACTTATCTTTAAGAGGGTACTCTGAATTTTGAAGAAATGAGTACTGAAATGGCTTTAAGATCTAAAGGGCGAGACCCTGGGGAAGATTCTAACGGCAATGGAAAGAAAAAAAAGACTGATCCTAACCGTACTGAATTGACTTCTGATACGATATTGGAGCTCTTGAATGAAAAATTTGAAGAACAATGACAAACTTTCAAAGCAGATTTAAAGGCTTTCCAGGATTCTCAGGATAAGATTGATCATGAAGTTAAACAGCATCAATCTCTAATCGCAACTCTGCAAGAGGACACTCGGAAGCGAGACTTGAAAATCGAGAAACTGGAGCAGAAGTTATATTCGGCGATTAAACAGTTGGAAATACTTAAAGCCAAGAGTGTTGATTTTGAAAATCGGTCTAGAAGACAGAATTTACGCATACTTGGTCTCCCGGAAGGTATCGAACAAGGGGACCCCTCGAAGTATTTTGCTCAACTTTTAAAGGATGCGTTCCCTTCTGTATTCCCAGACAGTCCTCCGTTACTTGATTGTGCCCATAGAATTATGCGCTGATCACCAAGTTCTTCATCTAAACCACCGGTTGTAATTGTTCGATTTCATTATGTGCATGTTAAAGAGCACCTTATTCGTTTGGCTCGGCGTTTAGGGATGATTAAATTGAGAGAATTCCACTTTCGGCTCATGGAGGATTTCAGCCCAGAAGTAATGAAGGCACGGCTCGATTTTAAACCTTTGATGTCTGAATGTTATGAGAAAAACCTAAAACCAGCGCTTTTAAACCCTGCGAAACTTAGAATCTCGCCTTTGAATGCACCACGTCGTGTTTTTCTCTCCACATCTGATGCTCGAAGCTTTCTGGATGAGAACTATCCTACTGTTTTGGATTCTCATGTATGGTTTTGATCGTTACAAGATAGTTTTTGTTTCCAAAACCAGATTTTGTTTCTGACTATTGGTGTAGGTTTATTTTACATTTTATATTCCAGTTAAAGTTTTTCTTTATCGACATACTGATCTTTTAAATTTACTTACTTTAACCATTGTATTTTATTTTTGGTTATTATTATTAATCCTTTGAAGGTGAATTTTTTTAACGTTTTGATATCTTCATTTTTTGTGTAACTAAGATGGCGGTTTCTTTTCTAAAATATTTCTTGTTTTTTTTAAAATTTCGCCGTCTTCTTCCTATAATGCCTTTCTTATCACATCCTAACTTTTATTTGTTCGGGTTTTAACACGATTTATAAGTTACCAGTGTTTATATTTTTTTTACTAGCAATTATATTAAGAAGTCTGTTTTAGTATAGTGTTAATTACTTTTTGGGTGGATTTTTTTTTCCTCCTTTATATATCTGGAGTCGCCTTCTGGAGACATGGGGGTAGATTTAGTCTCACAATTTCTTTTTTTCCTGGCCTTTTTCAGGCTCAGGAGGGTCTCTTTTCTGTGGGTGGTGGGCGGGGGGGGGGGGTTCCCTTTTAATTCTATTGCTTTTTTTATTAGTTTTTCTAGTTTTTTCATTTGGGCTGATTTCAAACTACTAAAATGTCTGCCGTGTCGTCATTTCTGGGTCCTCCCCTTATTTTTGTTCATCTTCCGTGTGCATGACTTCATACTTTGGTTAACTCTTTATATACCAAAGGGTTGATTTTAGAAATATGGCTCAGACCATTAATTTTGTTTCTTGGAATACTAATGGCTTAAACCATCCGATTAAACGGAAAAAGATTTTTAAAGTATTCCAAAGACTGAATGCGCATATTATTTTTGTACAAGAAACTCGTGAGGAAAGAGGATAATCAATGTTTTTTAGGTTTTGGAAGGATCAACAGTACCATTTGAATTCGAATGCTAAAGTACGGGGAGTTCCAATTTTTATTGACTCCTCTATTGCTTTTGTTCAACACGATATTATTTCGGATCCAAGTGGTAGATTTTTGTTAATTACTAGGTTACTTTTTAATAAGAAGGTTGCTATGGTTAATGTTTATGCTCCAAATGTGGATTATCCTGATTTCTTTAAGTCTTTATTTACTTCTCTACCTAATCTAAATGAATATATGTTAATAATGGGCGGTGACTTCAACTGTTGTTTAAATCCTTTGCTGGATAGATCTATATCCATTCAGACTTTACCAAATAAGTCGGCCACTTACATCAATTCTTTTTTGACTGATAATGGAATTTTCGATATTTGGAAATTTCTGCATCCTAAGGACAAAGAGTTTTCATTTTTCTCACGTTTATCATTCTTACTCGAGAATTGACTTTTTTTATTGACTCTCATTTTATTCCATCTGTAACTGGTTGTAATTATGACATTATAGCCATCTCTGATTATGCTCCAATGAAACTTTCTATTAAATTAATGGATAATGCTTCTAGTACTAAGCAATGGCGATTTGATTCTACCTTACTGCAAGATCCGGATTTCATTAAATTTATGAAGGAACAGATTGATTTCTTCTTTTCAACTAATTTCATGGATGAAATTTCCTGCGGAATACTTTGGGACACTTTTAAAGCATATATATGTGGACAGATTATCACCTATTCTGTTGGTTTGAGAAAACGTATTAAGAAGGAAACTCTTTTATTGGTTGATAAGATTAGAGAAATTGACAAGAAATATTCGATTGCTCCTAGTAAAGAGCTTTACAAACAAAGGGTTGAACTTCAAATGGAACACAGTTTGTTACTTACATCTTCGATTGAAAATCAATTAACGAAAACCAGAACTGATTTTTATATACATAGTGATAAATCGGGTAAACTGTTTGCTAACCAATTGAAAAATGCTTCGGTTAAACGTCAGATTATTAAGATTCATCAACAGAATGGTGAACTGACAGTTGACCATGATGAGATAAACAAATCTTTTCAAGACTTTTATACCTCTCTGTATCATTCTGAATTTCCTCATGATCCTAATACCATGCATGATTTTCTTGGGAAATTGAATTTTCCAAAATTATCATCAGAAGAACTTTTAATATTAGAAACTCCTCTAACGGATGCAGAAATTAAAGGTGTTATTTCCTCTATGAATTCTGGGAAAGCACCAGGTCAAGATGGGTATACAGTGGAATTTTTAAAGTGATTTTCCTCTACTCTTTCTCCTTGGTTATGCAAGGTTTTTGAAGAAGCAATTAGACTAGGTAAATTGCCACAATCTTTTTATAGAGCTTCCATTTCTTTAATATTGAAAAAAGATAAAGATCCTACTGATTGTGCATCCTATAGACCAATATCCTTATTGAATGTAGATTCCAAGATCTTGTCCAAGTTACTGGCGACCAGGGTGGAGCAGGTATTACCTCAAATTAGCTCGGAGGATCAAACTGGTTTTATTAAAAATCGCTATTCTTTTTTCAATATTAGGACATTTATATCCTGGATTAAATTGATATATCATACTCCAGTAGCCTCGGTTTTTACTAACAATCAAAGATCTCCCTTTTTTTGTTTATTTCGGGGTACCAGGCAAGGTTGACCTCTTAGTCCATTATTATTTGATATTGCTCTGGAACCTTTGGCAGTTGCTATCAGAGAATCACCTAACATTTTTGGCATCACTCGTGGGATGGATATACATAAGTTATCATTATACGCAGATGACTTGTTGTTATATTTTTCTGATCCTGAGAAATCCATTCCTGCAGTTATATCATTGTTGGCTCAGTTTAGTAATTTTTCCGGGTATAAATTGAATCTTAGTAAGAGTGAATTGTTCCCCTTAAATAGACAGGTTCCAATTTATGGAAATTTACCTTTTAAATTAGTTAATGACTTTTTTAATATACTTAGGGATTAAAATTACAAAAAATCATAAGGAGTTATTCAAGGTTAATTTTTTACCCTTAATTGATTAGATTAAATGTTTGTTCACTAAATGGTCTTTATCTCTGATAGGTCGGATTAATGCTATTAAAATGATTATTTTACCCAAGTTCTTATATATATATTTCAAGCGGTACCAATTTTTATTCCAAAATCCTTTTTTGACAATTCAAAAATTTCCTCATATATATGGTAGAACAAAAATCCTAGATTAGGTAAAGATATTTACAGAAGGCAAGGAAGGAAGGTGGATTGGCATTGCCTAATTTTAGATTTTATTATTGGGCAATTAATATTCGATATTTGAAATATTGGTTAAGGGATTGGGATTTATCTCCTAGCCCTCATTGGGTAAATCTGGAAACTAAATCTGTACAAGGATTTTCATTGGGTTCTATTTTAGGGACTTCTCTTCCCTTTGTTCTTTCTAAATTGCATAAACAAATTGACAATCCGATAGTCAAACACACTTTACGTATATGGTTTCAATTTCGGAAATTTTTTGGATTGAATCAATTTGTTTTAACTATTCCTATTGTATCCAATTTCTTTTTTCATCCTTCTATTATGGACCAAGCTTATTCAGCTTGGAAGACTAAAGGAATACTATGATTTTCTGATCTATTTTTGGATAATTGTTTTATGTCTTTTGAACAATTATCTAATAAATATAATTTGCCCAGATCTCATTTTTTTTTAGATATTTACAGATTAGGAATTTCTTAAACACTGTACTTCCTACCTTTCCAAATCTTGATTCTTCGGGTATTTTGGAGAAATTGTTAGAACCAAATCCTTTTCAGAAAGGTGTAATATCAAATGTTTACAATATAATTATGAAAATACGTTCAGAGGCCTTTTATAAGATTAAAAATCATTGGGAAAGAGAACTTAACTTTATTACCCCTATTGAGAATTGGGATAAAATTCCTCAATTAGTTAATTTATCCTCTATATGTGCTAAACATTCATTGATACAGTTTAAAGTTGTGCACAGGGCTCATATGTCCAAGGATAAATTGGCTCGTTTTTATTCCCATATAAATCCTATATGTTTCAGATGTCATTCTGAGATAGCTTCTTTAACTCATATGTTTTGGTCATGTCCGCTTTTGAAAAAATATTGGAAAGACATTTTCGATATTATTTCTACGGTATTGAACATTGATTTACAACCACATCCTATTACTGCAGTCTTTGGTTTACCAATGATGGGGTCAATCCATTTATCTTCTTCTGCTTGTCGGATGATTGCATTTCTTACATTAATGGCTAGAAGATCTATTTTGTTGTATTCGAAATAAATTAATCCCCCTACCGTATTTCATTGGTTTTCTCAAACTATGTTATGTCTAAATTTGAAGAAAATTAGAAGTGTCGTATATGACCCTTCTATTATATTTGAAAAGATTTGGAGGCCATTTATTCAATATTTTCACATGATGTAATTTGACCCTGTTCCAATCCTATTTGTTTTTCCGGTTTTGATTATATATATTTATGTTGAGAGGATTGGAGTTGGGGACACTGATGATTTTGTAATTTTTTTAATAGATACTATAAACAGCCCATTTATTTGTTTTTATTTTTTTTAATTTAAAAAAAAATTTTTTTCTCCTTTTTTTTCTTAATAGTTTAGTTTTTCTTAGGGTATTAATATTTTTGTTTCTTTTTCTCAACATGAATTACTTAGTTTTTTGTTTTGTTTATATGATATTTGTATCATTCATGATTTGGGAAGACAACTATAATGTACTTATTGCTTATGTATCCTTTTATGTTCATTTTAATTTTGTAAGTTTGTAATCCCATTATCTATGTACTAATCTTATCATGTTGATATTGATAAAAAGATTGAAAAAGAAAGAAACGCTTAAGCCAGTTTGGCTTCAAGAAACAATCTGCTGGAGGAATTTAGCAGGTGGGGCAGCAACTGTGGAGGGGGAGAAGTTGTCATTGGGGGGTCAAAACCTGGATCAGAAACTGTCAGCCCAAAATATCTGCAATTCCTTTCCCACCACAATTGTTGCTTCAGATTCCAGCATTTACTGTCTTTCTCCAACTACTTTGACCTGTTCCTTTTCTCTGTAAAATGATGTCTTATTGCAGTCACCTGGTTTTTCTGTAATGAAACAATTCATTCTTTTCTGACATTCAGCAAGTCTCATTGGCCTGTGCTGACTGAGCCCTTTTAATATTCAATCTTTATTCAATACCATACACAAAGTAACTAACTCATTGTTTCTTTCTCTTTCTGTTGCAGCCTAGACGTCTTCTTCCGCTGGCTATTTGACAAACATTTTCTGGAGAAAGGCAAGATCAGATTTGAGTGAGTAACCAGTCTGCAAGTTCAAGTTTATTTGTCATTCGATAAACAAAACAGCGTTACTCGGGGATCAAGGTGCAAAACACAATACCAACAGTCACACGACGCACAAAGCACATATAGTGCATATGAGGTAGCGAGCACATATGAGATATCAGTAAAATATAATCACACAGAAAATATAGTCCAAGACCCTGAGTAGATGAAAGTTGCAGCAGTCTGCCATAGACAATATGGCTTGTCTTCTACTGAGTGAACACCGGAGAGCAGCATCACCTCCAGCTTGGACGCCGACTCCAAAGCCCCTCTCCCAGGCACGAGGCCTTATCCTTGCTACGACCAAGGCCACGCAGCTCGGCTGCCGTCCACCCATAAATCAGTGAATCGGAATTGCAGCTTTCCACACTAACAATGTCCAACAGGGTCTGGCGATCACAAGTGACTAAGACCGTCACTTGCTGTTAGACTGCACACCTCCTTCACCCACCGACTCCTCTGACACAGGCGGCTGCACAGTCCGCACCAACGAGCAACTCGATCGTGGGGTAGACTTGCAGTACTTTCAGTTCCTGATGTCCAGCATGGTCTTGTGATCATGAAAATACATTTTAAAAAAAGATAATAACACCTTTTGTTGACCCCATAGAAGGCAATGTGACCAATCGTGCCGCTATCTTACTGGAAGTAAGGATGACATCCAACAGTTGTAGGATTTGGAGCCTACATTGAAGAGAATACATTCAGAGGTCACATGCTTGTGTTTAATGGGATGGAGTAGGACAGAGTGTACTTGAAGGATGGGTAATTGGGTAAGACTCATTGAGTTACACACTGGGGAGTCAGAGAGTTATCCATCTTGTCAATGCTGACCAAGTTGTCTACCTGAGCTACTCCCATTGCCCACATGGGGCCCATATCTCTCCAACCTTTCCCATCCATATACCTGCCCAAATGTCTTTTCAATATTGTGGGACAAAATAGCTTTTTCCCCAGACCGTCAGAGACCGACAGGAAAACTAATAGAACTCTCTAAAATTATTAGAGGGATAAATAGGGTCCCAGGTAGAAATGCCAAATACTGGAGGGCAGCTTTAAGGGGGGGGGGGGGAATTTAAAGGAGCTATTCCTGTAGTGCACTTTTGTTTTGAAACGTAGTGGTGGATGCTAGGAATGGTGGTAGAGTCAGATACAACAGAGGCATTCAGGAGGCTTTGACAGACTCATGTACTTAGATAGGCACGTGAATATGCAAAGAATGGAAGGATATGGATCATGTGCAAGTAGATAGGACTTAATTTAATTTGGCATTGTGTTTATCACAGACATGATGGGCTGAAGGGCCTGTTCTTATGCTGTACTGTCCTAGCTTCTACACCAATCAACCCATTCGTGGAACAGTCCAGCACATGAAGAGGCCTTTCAGCCATCAATGTCAGTGTTGACTGTGGTGTCAATTTATGCTGTGCATGTGGTCTATCTATACCCCTCCATTCCCTGCTTTCAACATGTCTGTCTTAAAATGGAAGTGTATGTAAAATAGAGCTTGCAAGATGGGTTGCTGGTGGAACATACACGTGGATTCACGATGGAGGAATGGTGTAAGAGGTGTTCTGTTGCTGCTGTAGGGTTCTGGTTGCGCAGGTCGGTTCAAGTACCTAATGGCTGTAAGAAAGCAGCTGTTCCTGAACCTGGTGGTGTGGTACTTGGGGTTTCTGTACGTCCTGCAGAGAAAAGATGGCAGAGCAGGATGCTGGACATCCTTGCTGATAGATGCTGCCTTCTTGAGCTGGTGCTCGTACACAGATGCTTGTGTGGACAAGGGAAGGAGCAATGGGGAAATGTTTAGGGTATGTCTGAGAGAGATTATGAATGGTGGGGTGGCTGAGAGGTGGAAATGGAAGGAGAAGTACAGCTCTCTGTACTGTGTGGGAATCATATGAGGGGTGGTGTTCTGAGCGATGAACAAGGAGCTCACAAATGTGCAAATAGGGCCTGAGCTGGGCAGCCATTGGGTAGGTTTCTGGCTGATCTGACTGTAATCTCAACCCTACATCAGCTAACGTTTTATCTTGTTGCTAATCTTGAACACTTCTCCCTTTACATTATAAATAGACTCAGAGCTTCACCTCATCTCTCTTAAATGAATTACCCCTTTACATTTAATGGGTCACTCTTAATTCTGGACTCCTTCACATCCTGTCCAACCCCATAAGATGCAACAGTGGAATTACACCATTCAGGCCATCAAGTTTATTGTGCCATTCAGTCATGGCTGAATTTTCTTCTCAAGCCCATTCCCTAACTGCCTTCCCAAAACCTTTAACTGCCTTACCATTCAATCTCTGCCTTAAATACAATGAATGACTTGTCCTGCACAGCCCTCTGTGGCAATGCATTCCACAGATTCACAACCCACTGGCTGAAGAGCTTCCCTCTCACCTTGTTCTAACAGGGTCTGTCTTCCTTTATGCTGAGGCTGTGCCCTTGGATCTGTGACAGAGTGGGGCAGAGGCCTGAGATGCCTGAAGCTGGGTTTGAGCAGAGCACATCTACCAGAGCTGTTTGCCCTGAGATGATGGGGAGGGTATCACATGAAAACAGGAGCAGGCGTAGACCACTCAGGCCCTCAGACCTGCCCCCCTCTTGGCTGATTTCTGCAGGCTAGTGACTCCTCTTCTGTGGCAGTTCCCCATTGCCCTCAGTTCCCTGTGGAACCTCTGTGGGGTGTGGAGCTTGGATGCAGGGTTGCTGATGCCAGCACTTTCCTTGTTCCCAGGTGCGTATTCCTCCCTGATCAGGGTGCCTTCTTTGTGAACTATGTCATCGCGGCAGCCTTCATTGGGAACTCAATGGAACTCCTGCGCCTGCCCGGGCTCCTGCTCTACACCTTCAGGATGCTGATGGCCAAATCAGCAGCTGACAGGAAAGTTGTCAAACAGGTCAGTACTGGTTCTGTGTTTGCCTCAGGTTTTCGAATGAGCTGCTGAGGGAAAGGAGAGGTGGGAAGGCATTCAGAGCCCCTGGTTTTGTAAAAACAGGGCAACACCTGGGCTGGTGTTCATCTCCCACAAGGGGTACAGTAATGCTGAATGGAGTCTGTGAGCAACATGACACCTGTGGAATGCGCTTGATCACTGCTGGACCACAATCAAGTCCACACTTTAACAAGACCAATCACTTCACTGTACTTCTACTCCTGGTATACAGGGAGAGACTGAGAACTGCAACACCAGTGGTGAGGTACAGGAGCACTTACAGGACTGCTTTCAGTCAGTGTTCTGATCCGTATTCAGGGTGAACGGTTGTCACAGATTTTACCAAGACCTGTCTGGAGGAGTGTGTGCCTTCAAAAACATACTGAGTGTACCCAAAACAGAACTTGCTGGTGAACAGGAGATTCACAGACTGCTGAAGGCTAGATCCATGGCATTTGAGATCAGTGACCCAGAGCCCTACAAGAAGTCCAGGTGCAATCAACAGAAGGCCATCACAAGAGGCAATTCCGTGTAAAGTTAGAGACAAGAACAAATGCAAGACTGTTGTGGCAGGGTTTGCAGGCCATTACTTCCTACAAGTCAGAGAAAAGTACAACACAGAAACAGGGCCTTTGACCCTTCTAGTCCATGCTGAAAACATTTAAACTGCCTATTTCCATTGACTAGCACTGGTCCCATAGCCCTCCATACCCTTAACATCCATATACCTATCCAAACTTTGCTTAAATGTTGAAATTGAGTTGGAATGCAGCATTTGTGCTGGCAGCTCGTTCCACAGTCTCATGATCCTCTGGTGAAGAGGCTTTCCCTCATGTTCCCCTTAACCTTTTCACCCTTCCCCATGACCTCTGGTTGTAGTCTCACCCATTCTCAGTGCAAAAGGCCTGCTTGCATTTACCCTATCTACATCCCTCATAATTTTGTATACCTCTATCAAATCTCCCCTCAATCTTCTTCATTCTAAGTAATAAAGTACCTTAAGTAGTAATTATCTGTATTATATATCCTTAAATTATCTTGCTGTATGGAATTGCAGACACAAAGTCATTACAAGAGTTAATATTATTAAAGTGTATAGGCTTCATTATTGCCAAGAATTGTTTTAAAGTATAAGGCAAAACCTAACAGCATAAATAGTACTGATGCTTCTCTCCCCGATGTGCTTAATGCTTTCTATGCATGCTTTGAAAGGGAGAATAAAACTACAGGGTCGTTCATCACTGTGAATCTTCACAGCAACTAGCGACTCTGTGATCTGTCTTGGAGACTGACTTCAGAACATCTTTCAAGAGAGTGAACCCTTGCAATGCCTCAGATGGCCGGGTGCTGAAAAGCTGGGCCAACCAATTGGCTGGCGTGTTGGCGGAGATTTTCAGTCTCTCACTGCTGCAGTTGAAATTCCCACCTGCTTCAAAATGACATCAGTTATACTAGTGCCCAAGAAGAGCAGTGTGAGGTTCCTCAGTGACTATCGCCTGGTGGCACTCACATTTACTGTGATGAAGTGCTTTGAGAGGTTCTGGGTAGAATTAACTTTTTTCCTGAGCTAGGAACTGGACCCACTGCAATTTGCCTACTGTCACAACCGATCTACAGCAGATACAATCTCACAAGCTCTCCACTGGGCTTTGGAGCATCTGGACAACAGCAGTACCTCCCTCCTGTTTATCAGTTACAGTTTTCAACACTGCCAATCCCTCAGTATTAGTCAACAAACCTCAACACTGGACCCTCTTTAACTCCCTCTGCAACTGGATCCTTGACTTCCTCATCTGAAGCCTACAGTCACGATGGGTTAGTGATGATATCTCCTCCTTGCTGACAATCAACACAGGTGCATTTCAAGGATGTGTGCTTGGCCCTCTGCTTACTCTCTCTACACTCATGACTAGCTAGGCACAGCTCACACATCATTTATAAATTAGTGTATAACACCACTGTTGTTGGCAGAATCTCAGGTGGAGATGTGGTGTCAAACATGAGTGAAAAGTCTCAGCTGGTCAGGAGGTGAAACAGCAACAACCCTGCACTCAATGTCAGCAAGACAAAAGAATTGATTGTGGACTTCAGGGAGGGGAAGTCTGGAGAACACACACACACAACGACGGTTGTGGAAAGGGTGAACAGTTTCAAGATCTGGGTGTCAACATCTCTGATCTATCCTGGGCGGGCCCAACATATTGAAGCAAATAGAAAGAAGGCATGGCAGCAGCTATATTTCATTAGGAGTTCGAGGAGATTCTGTATGTCATCAAAGGCTCTCACAAATTTATACGGATGTACTATGGAGGCAGAGGAGGATGCCTGGGCTGGATAGTCTCAATTACAAGGAGAGCCTGGGTTTGTCTGTCTTGTAGTAGAGAAGGTAGAGGGCTGAAATTAGGACTGGTACAGATAAGGTAGGTAGTTTCTCCATAACATCTATATTTCCTTGTCCCATAGCATCAGGCGTATCCGTTTGAGTTTGGACTGAATTACGCGTGGATACTGTGCATCTTCACGGTGGTGACTGCATACAGCATTACCTGCCCTATCATCGTTCCTTTTGGTAAGGACACACTCACAGTGCTACCTCTGCTTGTTTTGGCCTCTCTGATAGAAAATTCAGACTTGCATTGATTCACAGCCTCGGCACACCCAGCCAGTGATGCACTCTTGGAGCATTGTTGCTGCTGTGGTATGAGAGGCCTTACTGCTTTTTCTTGAAGCTGTTTCCAGTCCCTGGTCAGAACACATGAAGCCCTCCTCAAAGGATGTCCACATTACTGTTCTCTCTTCCTCCAAGGGATGAGTGTCAGCTCCAGACTGACCAGGTCAAGGAACTGAAGCTGGATGCACTCAGGACCATCAGGGAGGCTGAAAACCTCATAGATGAGACTTTTACTGAGGTGGCCACACCCAGCGTGCAGGCTTCAGATAGTCGATGGATGACCACTAGGAGAAGTAAGGGGAATAAGTGGTTAGTGCAGGGTTTCCCTGTGGCCATTCTTCTCAGCAACAAGTATACCCGTTTGGATACTGCTGAGGGAGATGACCTGTCAGCGCATGGCAGCAGCAGTCAAGACATTGGAACTGTGGCCGGCTGTGAGGCTCAGCAGGAGAAGGTAAAGAGAGGTAGATCGATAGTGATAGGAGACTTGATAGTTAGGGGGGCAAACAGGAAATTCTGTGGCTGTGAAAGAGTTGCCAGGATAGTGTGATGCCTCCCAAGGTCGAGGATGTCTCAGAGTGGCTGCAGAATATTCTCACGAGGGAAGGTGAGCAGCCAGAGGTCTTGGTGCACATTGACACCAATGGCAAAGGTAGAAAAGGGGGTCGAGGTCCTGAGCAGGATCTCCAAGGTAGTAAATATCCAGATTATTCCCAGTACCAAATGCTAGACAGGGCAGGAGTAGGCTGATAGTACAAATGAATGGCTGAGGGATTGGTACAGGGGACAGTATTTCAGATTTCTGGATCATTGGGATCTCTTCTGGGGAAAGTATGACCTGTACAAAAAGGACCTTGTGGGCAGGTTTGCGAGAGCTGTTGTGGAGGGTTTAAATTGGCAGGGGATGGGAACTGGAGTGATAGGGCTGACGATGGGGCAAATGATATACAAGTAGATGCAGTGTGTAGTGAGACTGTGAGGAAGGACAGGCAGATGAGAGGGCAAAAGTGCAGTCAGTGGGATCAGTTGAAGTATAACATGGGAACAAAATCAAAAAGGGTGATGAATACAGGACTGAAGGTGTTATATCTGAATGCATGCAATATAAGAAATAAGGTAAATGATCTTGTAGCACAGTTAGAGATTGGCAGTTATGACATTGGAGGTATTACTGAATCATGTCTGAAAGAATATCATAGTTGTGAGCTTAACATCCAAGGATATACATTGTTTCAAAAGGGCAGGCAGGTTGGCAGAGGGGATGTGGTGGCTTTGTTGGTAAAAAAAAAGAAATCAAATCCTTAAAAAGGGGCAACATAGGATTGGATGATGTAGAATCCTTGTAGGTAGAGTTCAGAAACTACAAGGGTAAAAAGACCTTGATGGGAGTTGCGTACTTGCCTCTGACCAACGGCCAGGATGCGAGATATAAATTACTACAGGGGATTGAAAAGGCATGTTAAAAAGGCAATGTTACAACAGTCATGGGGGATTTCAATATGCAGGTAGATTGGGAGAGTCAGGTTGGTGCTGGATCCCAAGAGATGGAATTTGTAGAAAGCCTATGAGATGCTCTTTAGAGCAGCTCGTGGTTGAGCCTGGATTGAGTGTTAGTTATGTAATGACCCTGATTTGATTAGAGAGCTTAAGGTAAAGTAACCCTTCAGAGGCAGTGATCATAATATGACATAATTCACCCTGCAGTTTGAGAGGGAGAAATTGGATTATCAATATTACAGTGGAATTAAGGGAATTCCAGAGGCATGAGAGAGGATTTGGCAAAAGTTGATTGGAAGGGGATACTATCAGGGCTGACAGCAGAACAGCAATGGCTGGAGTTCCTGTGGGCAATTCAGTAGGCACAGGATAGATACATCCCATAGAATCTGTAGCATCCGAAAGGGAGGATGAGACAATTGTGACCGACAAGGGAAATCAAAGATAGCGTCGAAGGAAAAGAGGGGACATAAAAGAGACCAAAAAACAGAGGGAAATGGGAGGACTGGGAAGCTTTTAAAACCAACTAAGGAGAGAAAATATGAAATATAAAGGTAAGCTAACCATTGATGTAAAAGAAGTTTTTTCAGATATATAGAATGTGTAAGAGAGGTGACATTATGTATCAGACTGCTGGAAAATGACACTGGAAAGGTAGTAAAAAGGAGTCCTAATACTGACTCTTGTGAACACCTCTAGCACTGGCAGCCAACCAGAAAAGGCCCCCTTTATTCCCACTCTTTGCTTCCTGCCAGTCAGCTAATCTTCTATCTTTCCTGTAGTACCATGGGCTCTTACCTTGGTAAGCAATCTCATGTGTGGCAACTTGCCAAAGAAATGGCAGAAGAACTTCAGTGTTCTGTGTCAGTCTTCACTGTGGAAGATATTGGCAGTATACCAGAAATTTGAGAGTCAGGGGCAGAAGTGAGTGTAGTTGCTCTTACTCTTACTAAGGAAAAAGTGCTTGGGAAGCTGAATGGTCTGAGGGTAGATGAGTCACATGGACTACATGGATCACACCCCAAGGTTCTGAAAGAGATATCTAAAGAGATTTTGGAGGCACTAAGTCATTCATTATGTGCCGTGTCATATGATGTGGGTGATCATGATCTTCTCTTCCATCTGTCCTTAATCTGAGAAGTTCTAATAAGCTCTTCAAAACTGTTACCTGCCCATCTCTTGATGCATCTCAAGAATGTCATGCACTGTTGACTCAAGACAGTGATAATTTTTAAAGAATGACTAGATTCTGGAATGGTTCATAGGAGTGGAAAATTGCAAATGCCACTCCACTTTTTAAGAAGGAGAGAGGCAAAAGAAGGGAAACTATAGACTAGTTAGCCTGACTTCAGTGGCTTGGAAGATGTTGGAGTTCATCATAAGGATGAGATTTTGGGGTGTTTGGAGGCACATAATAAAGTAGGCCAAAGTTAGCATGATTTCTTTAAGGGGAAAATCTTGCCTGGCAAATCTGTTGGAATTCTTTGAGGAAAGTAACAGGCAAGACAGACACAGGAAAGTTAGTAGATATTGTTTACTTGGATTTCCTTCAGGCCTTTGGCAAGTTGCCGCACATGAGATTGCTTACCATGATAAGAGCCCATGGTACTAAGGAAAGATAGAAGATTAGTTGACTGGCAGGAAGCAAAGAATGGGAATAAAGGGGGCCTTTTCTGGTTGGCTGCCAGTGCTAGTGGTGTTCACAGGAGTCAGTTTTAGGACTCCTTTTTGTTATATGTCAATGATTTGGATGATGGGATTTATGGCTTAGTGGCCAAGTTTGCGGATGATGCCAAGATAGGTGAAGGGGCAAGAATTGTTGAGGAAGCAGGGAGTTTGCAGAAGGACAGACAGATTGGGATGATGGGCGAGTAAGTGGCTGATGGAATGTATTGTAGGGAAGTGTATAGTCATGCACTTTGGTAGAAGGAATAGAGGTGTAGACTATTTTCTAAATAGGGGAAAAATTCAAAAATCAGAGGCATAAAGATACTCGGGAGTCCTTGTGCTGGATTCCCTAAAGGTTAACTTGCAAGTTGGAACCGAAGGAAATAGCAGAGGTACTTAATGAATATTTTTCTTCAGTATTCACTATGGAAAAGGATCTTGGTGATTGTAGTGATGACTTGCAGCAGACTGAAAAACTTGAGCATGTAGATATTAAGAAAGAGGATGTGCTGGAGCTTTTGGAAAGCATCAAATTAGATAAGTTGCCGGGACTGGATAAAATGACCCCAGGCTACTGTGGGAGGTAAGGGAAGAGATTGCTGAGCCTCTGGCAATGATCTTTGCATCATCAATGGGGATGGGTGAGGTTTCGGAGAATTGGAGAGTTGCGGATGTTGTTCCTTTATTCAAGAAAGGGAGTAGAGATATAGCCCAGGAAATTATAGACCAGTGAGTCTTACCTCAGTGGTTGGTAAGTTGGTGGAGAAGATCCTGAGAGGGCAGGATTTATGAACATTTGGAGAGGTATAATGTGATTAGGAGTAGTCTGCATGACTTTGTCATGGGCAGGTCGTGCCTTAAAAGCCTGATTGAATTCTTTGAGGTTGTGACTAAACACATTGATGAAGGAAGAGCAGTAGATGTAGTGTATATGGATTTCAGCAAGGCATTTGTTAAGGTAACCCATGCAAGGCTTATTGAGAAAGTGAGGAGGCATGTGATCCAAGGAGACATTGCTTTGTGGATCCAGAACTGGCTTGCCCACAGAAGGCAAAGAGTGGTTGTAGCTGGGTCATATTCTACATGGGGGGTCGGTCACCAGTGGGGTGCCTCAGGGATCTGTTCTGGGACCCTTACTCTTCGTGATTTTTATAAATGACCTGGATGAGGAAGTGGAGGGATGGGTTAGTATGTTTGCTGATGACACAAAGGTTGGAGGTGTTGTGGATAGTGTGGAAGGCTGTCAGAGGTTACAGCAGGACATTGATAGGTTGCAAAACTGGACTGAGAAGTGGCAGATGGAGTTCAACCCAGGTAAGTGTGAAGTGGTTCATTTTGGTAGGTCAAATATGATGGCAGGATATAGTATTAATGGCAAGACTCTTGGCAGTGTGGAGGATCAGAGGGATCTTGGGGTTCGAGTCCATAGGACGCTCAAAGCAGCTGCGCACATTGACTCTGTGCTTAAGAAGGCGTACGGTGTATTGGCCTTCATCAATCATGGAATTGAATTTAGGAGCCGAGAGGTAATGTTGCAGCGATATAGGACCCTGGTCAGACCCCACTTGGAGTACTGTGTTCAGTTCTGGTCACCTCACTACAGGAAGGATGTGGAAGCCATAGAAAGGGTGCAGAGGAAACTTACAAGGGTGTTGCCTGGATTGGGGAGCATGCCTTATAAGAATAGGTTGAGTGAATTTGGCCTTTTCCCCTTGGAGCAAAGGAGGATGGGAGGTGTATAAGATGATGAGAGGCATTGATCGTGTGGATAGTCAGAGGCTTTTTCCCAGGGCTGAAATGGTTGCCACAAGCAGACACAGGTTTAAGGTGCTGGGGAGTAGGTACAGAGGAGATGTCAGGGTAAGTTTTTTTTTTACTCAAGAGAGTGGTGAGTGAGTGGAATGGGCTGCCAGCAACGGTGGTGGAGGTGGATACGATAGGGTCTTTTAAGAGGCTTTTAGATAGGTACATGGAGCTTAGTAAAATAGAGAGCTATAGATAAGTCTAGTACTTTCCAAGGTAGGGACATGTTCGGCACAACTTTGTGGGCTGAAGGGCCTGTATTGTGCTGTAGGTTTTCTATGTTTTTAAGTTGAGTTGGTGGTGAAAAAGGCAAATGCAATGTTAGCATTCATTTCTAGAGGACTAGAATATAAAAGCAAGGTTTTAATGCTGAGGCTTTATAAGGTATTGGTCGGACAGTACTTGGAGTATTGTGAGCAGTTCTGAGGCCCTTATCTAAGGAAAGGTGTGCTGGAATTGGAGAGAGTCCAGTGGAGGTTCCTGGGAATGATTCCAGGAATGAAAGGGGATCTCATTGAAACCTATTGAATATTGAAAGGCCTAGATAGAGTGGATGTGGTTCCCTGTAGCAGGTGAGTCTAGGAACTGACGGCACAACCTCAGAATAGAGGGATGTCCTTTTAGAACAGAGGTGAGGAGGAATTTCTTTAGCCAGAGGGTTGAGAATTATATGGAATTCATTGCCACAGATGGCTTGGGAGGCCAAGTCATTGAATGTATTTAAAGTGAAAGTTGATAGGTTCTTGATTAGTCAGGGCACAAAGGTTACATGGAGAAGGAAGAAAGTGTCATTGAGAGGGATAGTAAGTCAGCCATGATGGAATGGTGGAGTAGACTCGATGGGCCAAATGGCCTAATTCTGCTTGTATGCCTTATAGTCAGTGTCAGACTGGGACTCGGTATGAGGTGCCTGTGCCTACAGCCAAGTGAGTACTTTTACCTTTTCACTTAGGCAGGAGGTGGAAGAATCTGCACTTTTCCCTCATGGTCACTCATGGGAAAGTGGGGGAGTGATTATCCGACATGGGTCTACAGTGAGGGAACCCAGCTCTCCTTGACCCTGTCACCCACATTGCTGTGTGCTGATCTGCACTAACTAGAAAGGTCACAGGATGAGTCCCAGGGCACAGCTGCAGGACTCCTGGAACTCAGATGAGCTGGATTAGGGGATGGTGGGAACAGAAATGCACGTGCTCTTGCTTATAATATTCCTTTGGGACAGTGTATGCACATCTGTCTCTTTATGTTTAAAAGAGAATGAGTGGTGACCTTGTTCAAACATACAAATTCCTACACGAGCCAGAGAGGGCAGATGTTGAGGTGTTTTTACTCATGGGAGAATCTTGAACATGGAGACAATATCAGGGGCCATTCCCTTCCAAGGTGTGCCAACTTTGTTCACCTACAGGGTGGTGAATCCCTGGAATTCTCTTCCGTTGATGCTGGTGGAGGCCGTATCATTAAATATATTTAAGGTGAAGGTAGATCAATATTTGGAAAATTTGAGGAATTGGGGTAAATGGGGAACTGACACAGAAAAGACCAACATGGATCAGCCATGATCATATCGTATGGGGGGGCGGGGGGTAGGCTTGAAGGGCTGAGAGGCCCACTCCAGCAACTTCCTTGTGAGGTGTGTGGTATGAGTTTGTGCATGCATGAAGTGTGTGTGTGTGTATGTGTGTGTGCACACAAGCGGTGTGTGGGGTGGGATGGGGGTATTCCAAAATAGTTTTGGATACCAATGCTGCTGTCATGCGTTTGATCCTCACTAGGACTGATCTACATAATGCTGCGGTATCTGGTGGACAAGTACAACCTCTACTACACATACCTGCCTGCCAAGCTGAGCCAGAGACTGCACACTGCTGTGGTGAAACAGGCTGCTGCGGCCCCCATCATCTGCCTCTTCTGGCTTTTCTTCTTCTCCATTCTCCGAGGTGGTAAGTCCACTTCTGCCTGTTTGTGCCTCACCAGTAATTCCAATAAACTGCCTGGAGCAGAGACTTCCAAAACACTCGGATAGTGTTAAGAGAGTAACAGAAAAATTGATGAGACACTCCTGACAGTTCCAGCGACCCAGGTTCAATCTTGACCTGCGGTGCTGTTTGGAGTGCGCACCTTCTCCCCGTGACCATGCAGATTCATTTGGATGCTGTGATTTCCACTCACATCCCACCAACAAGTAGGGTGGTAGGTTAATTGTCCTAGCGTGTAGGCGAGTGGTAGAATCGGTGCAGGTGGTTGGATGTGAAGGCTGGTAGGGGAGGTGGTGCAGAAGAAGAACACAGATTTAGTATAAATGAGTGTTTGATGCTTGATGTGGACAGTTTTGGCAGAAGAGATTTTCTTCTGTGCAGTATGAAGAATGCTGAAAAGGGGGATTAATATAGACAAGAACACTGGTAGAGGAGATTGATGACGATGTTGCTACATCTCAAGGAACTGGGCAGGTTGGTAGTGTTTTCAATGTTGCACTGGAGAATGTGGAGTGATCTTATAGAATTGTATAAAACCACGAGGGGTATAGATACAGGAATGCACATAATCTTTTTTATCTCATGGTTGGGGAATCAAGAACTAGAGCAGTGGTTCCCAAACCTTTTCGGGTTACTGCTCCCTTGGCTCCC
This sequence comes from Hemitrygon akajei, assembly GCF_048418815.1. Lineage (NCBI taxonomy): Eukaryota > Metazoa > Chordata > Chondrichthyes > Myliobatiformes > Dasyatidae > Hemitrygon > Hemitrygon akajei. The sequence continues at coordinate 61,864,757 of NC_133132.1, read as the reverse complement.
AAACCACATCTCCTGTAACCCCTCTCCTTTTCTGGCCATTACATAAAAACTATAAAGAATTTTGATTTATGATGCAAATAGGAACTGAAAATTCAAATCAGTGACAAATAATGGCAAAATATTCAGATCTATTTAAAGCTACAAATAAAGTTACTTTTTAATGACAGTAAAACAATTGTCGAGCATACATCAGTAGTCCAACTATTCATTATTTAATTGTTTTTTCACCTTTCAATGAGATGTGTGGGCTTGGTGCAGTGATATCGGGCTGAATGCCACCCAGGAGTGTCAGATCCGCCTGTTCAGTATATTTCATTGCTTTGAAAGAAGGTGGGTGACTGCACTGAAACTGCTCCACTAAATAAGATGCACAGTGCAGGATAGCGTTCAGAGGTTTCTTTCTGCAACCAAAAGTCTTGATATGATTTTTTTGAACCTCGGCCTCAGCTCAAAGTCTTTTTCGTAGTGAGATCAGTTTCTCCTCCATCCTTGCTGTTAACAACTCCTTACAGTGTTCAGGAGTGGATTACCCACTCTTGAACTTGGATTGACAGAAGATTTCACATGATATGCTAAATACAGAAGTGTATATTGCTTTCTGATAAGTATAATGCATTTCAAGCAAAATCGAAGAGAACGGAGGATTCGCAAGAGATGAGGTAATGATTGTAATCAATTATGAGCTACTGGAGATCAAATGCTTGTAAGTAATTAATCTTAAATTAATCTTGTAATCCTTCAGCTGCCCCCTTGTAACTGAGCAGCCCCACCTCTCCTATTATCTTTTATCGCCCTCTAGAAACTCCCAATTGGCTCCGGGGTGGTGGGTGGAGCAGTATCGCCCACTTTGAGAACCACTTAACTAGGGGGCATGATTTAAGGTGAAAGGGGAGAGATCCAATAGAAACTGGAGAGGGAATATCTTCCACCCAGAGGGTGATCAGTACGGTATATGGATTGAGCTGCCAACAGATGTCATTGAGTCAGGGACATTAACAGTATTTAAAAGGTACTTGTATAAGTACATGGATAGGAAAGGTTTAGAGGGAATATAGGTAAACACAGGCAAATGGGACTAGCTTATATGTGAATTATGGTTGGCATGGACCAGTTGTCTGTAGAACCTGTTTCCATGCTCTCTCAGAGCTGATGATCATTGGACATGTCACTCCTGGATCAAGACCAGATACAATGAGACCACAAGGTGGAAGGAGCAGAATTAGATGAGTTGGTGCATCATTACTGATTTTAAAAAAAATTTCAACCCCATCCTCCCACCTTCTCCCTGAAACCTTTCAACCCCTCACCACTCAAGAATCTATCATTCTCTGCCTTAAGTACACCCAATGACTTTACCTCCAAATCTCTCTTCTGTGTAATGAATTCCACAGATTTACTACCTTCTGGCTAAAGAAATTCCTCCTTATCTTAGTTCTGGAAGGGATGTCCCTTTAATCTGAGGCTGTGCCCTCAGATCCTAGACCCTACTGCTACTGGATATTTCTCCACATCCAGTCTACCCAATCCTTTCAGTATCTGGTAGGTTTCAATAGGATCACTCGTCATCTTTCTGAACTCCAACAAGTACAGGTCCCCAAGACATCCAACACTCAATTTAAGCCTTTCATTCCTGGGATCGTTCTCAAAAATCTCCACTGTACCCTCTTTAGTACCAGCACTACCCTTAGCTATGGGCCCAAAAATTGTTAAGAATATTCCAAAACTGGTCTGACCAATGCCTTACAATAGTAAAGCAGTATGTTCTTGCTTTTGTGTGCCAGTCCTCTCAAAATAAGGGGGCACTCCTTGAGGAAGGAAGACTGTGTTGATCCAACAATCTGCCCTCCAAACAATGGGATCAGATCTCCCCCTCACAGGGTGGCTGGGGGAAAATTCCTATCCACACCTTTGGATTGGAGCTTGAATTGAACTGAACAGGTTAACTCTCACCACGTCTGTTTGTATATTGGTAGGCATCCTACCAATCATGTTAAACTAGAAAGAGTCCAGATATTGCAAGGAGTAGAGGGCCTATGGTTTAGGGAAGGATGGCTAGGCTTGGTCTTTATTTCTTGAAACTCAGAAGATTGAGGGGTAGTTTTTTTTTAAAGTGTCTAAAACTATGGGAGCATAGATAAGGTGGATGGTGGCCATCTTTTTCCCAAGATAGAAGAGCCCATAACTAGGGGGAATATTGCAGGTTTAGGACAAGAGTTAAAAGGGACCCAAGGGGCAACTTTTTCACCAGTATCTAAAGTGGGTATATGGAATGAGCTGTCAGAAGAAGTGATTGAATCAGGTACAATAGTATAATTTAAGAAACACTTGGATAGGTACATGGAGGGGTGGGACTTAGAGTGATATGGGCCAATGCAGGAAACTGGGACCAACTGGATGGACACCATGGTTGGTATGGACTGGTTATTGCTAAGGACCTATATCTGTGATGTGCTGTCCTATGAGTGGGTGGAGGTTAGGAACAGGAAGGGGTCAATACCTTTACTGGGTGTTTTTTTATAGGCCGCCCGATAGTAACAGGGATATCGAAGAGCAGATAGGGAAACAGATCCTGGAAAGGTGTAATAATAGCAGAGTTGTTGTGATGGGAGATTTTAATTTCCCAAATATCGATTGGCATCTCCCTAGAGCAAGGAGTTTAGATGGGGCGGAGTTTGTTAGGTGTGTTCAGGAAGGTTTCTTGACACAATATGTAGTTAAGTTTACAAGAGGAGAGGCTGTACTTGATTTGGTATTGGGAAATGAACCTGGTCAGGTGTCAGATCTCTCAGTGGGAGAGCATTTTGGAGATAGTGATCATAATTCTGTCTCCTTTACAATAGCATTGGAGAGGGATAGGAACAGACAAGTTAGAAAAGCATTTAATTGGAGTAAGGGGAATTATGAGGCTATCAGGCAGGAAATTGGAGGCTTAAATTGGAAACAGATGTTCTCATGGAAAAGTACGGAAGAAATGTGGCAAATATTCAGGGGATATTTGTGTAGAGTTCTGTATAGGTACGTTCTAATGAGACAGGGAAGTTATGGTAGGGTACAGGAACCGTGGTGTACAAAGGCTGTAATAAATCTAGTCAAGAAGAAAAGAAAAGCTTACAAAAGGTTCAGAGAACTAGGTAATATTAGAGATCTAGAAGATTATAAGGCTACTAGGAAGGAGCTTAAGAAGGAAATCAGGAGAGCCAGGTGGAGCTATAAGAAGACCTTGGTGGGCAGAATTAAGGAAAATCCCACAGGATTCTACAAGTATGTGAAGAGCAAGAGGATAACACGTGAAAGAATAGGACCTATCAAATGTGACAGTGGGAAAGTGTGTATGGAACCGGAGGAAATAGCAGAGGTACTTAATGAATACTTCAGTATTCACTGATCTTAGTGATTGTAGTGATGATTTTCAGCAGACTGAAAAGCTTGAGCATGCAGATATTAAGAAAGAGGATGTGCTGGAGCTTTTGGAAAGCATCAAGTTGGATAAGTCGCCAGGACTGGATGAAATGTACCCCAGGCTACTGTGGGAGGTGAGGGAAGAGATTGCTGATCCTCTGGCGAAGATCTTTGCATCACCAATGGGGACAGGAGAGGTTCCAGAGGATTGGAGGGTTGCGGATGTTGTTCCTTTATTCAAGAAAGGGAGTAGAGATAGCCCAGGAAATTATAGACCAGTGAGTCTTACCTCAGTGGTTGGTAAGTTGATGGAGAAGATCCTGAGAGGCAGGATTCATGAACATTTGGAGAGGTACAATATAATTAGGAGTAGTCAGCATGGCTTTGTCAAGGGCAGGCCTTACGAGCCTGATTGAATTTTTTGAGGATGTGACTAAACTCATTGATGAAAGAAGAGTAGTGGATGTAGTGTATATGGATTTCAGCAAGGCTTAATTGAGAAAGTAAGGAGACATAGGACCCAAGGGGACATTGCTTTGTGGATCTAGAACTGGCTTGTCCACAGAAGGCAAAGAGTGGTTGTAGACGGGTCATATTCTGCATGGAGGTCGGTCACCAGTGGAGTGCCTCAGGGATCTGTCTGGGACTCTTACCCTTCGTGATTTTTATAAATGACCTGGATGAGGAAGTGGAGGGATGGGTTAGTATGTTTGCTGATGACACAAAGGTTGGAGGTGTTGTGGATAGTGTGGAGAGCTGTCAGAGGTTACAGTGAGACATTGATAGGATGCAAAACTGGGCTGAGAAGCGGCAGATGGAGTTCAACCCAGATAAGTGTGAAGTGGTTCATTTTGGTAGGTCAAATATGATGGCAGAATATAGTATTAACGATAAGAGTGTGGAGGGATCTTGTGGTCCGAGTCCATAGGACACTCAAAGCAGCTGCGCAGGTTGACTCTGTGGTTAAGAAGGTGTATGGTGTATTGGCCTTCATCAATCATGGAATTGAATTTAGGAGCTGAGAGGTAATGTTGCAGCTATATCGGACCCTAGTCAGATCCCACTTTGGAGTACTGTGCTCAGTTCTGGTCACTCACTAAGGAAGGATGTGGAAGCCATAGAAAGGGTGCAGAGGGGATTTACAGGGATGTTGCCCGGATTGGGGAGCATACCTTATGAGAATAGGTTGAGTGAACTCGGCCTTTTCTCCTTGGAGCGAAGGAGGATGGGAGGTGTATAAGATGATGAGAGGCATTGATCGTGTGGATAGAGGACACAGGTTTAAGGTGTCGGGGAGTAAGTACAGAGGAGATGTCGGGTAAATTTTTTACTCGGAGAGTGGTGAGTGCGTGGAATGGGCTGCCAGTAACGGTGGTGGAGGTGGATATGATAGGGTCTTTTAAGAGACTTTTAGATAGGTACACGGAGCTTAGTAAAATAGAGGGCTATAGGTAAGCCTAGTAATTTCCGAGGTAGGGACATGTTCGGCACAACTTTGTGGGCCAAAGGGCCTGTATTGTGCTGTAGTTTTTCAATGTTTTCTATGTTTCTATAACTATCTTCACAGACTTGAATGGTTGGTGCGACTGATCAAAGGATGTTATTTCTATAGAATTTCAGTCCGTGCCTAAGTCCCCTCTCTCTTGCTCCCCCAGGACTGAGTGCACCAACATCTATCTTCACCTTCACCGTGGTGATCCTCACCATTGTTATCTGCATCGTTCTGAACTGCACAGACTATCTTAAATACTTCGCCATTAACGTGATGGTAAGCTGATGGGTCTCTGGGTGAGAAGGCAGCAGAGGTGCTGTGCTCCATGGGGCACTCTGACTATGGTGGTGGGGGTAGTGTCAAATATCTTGGTCAGACACACACATAACAGGATATATAACATATTTCTTTCTCAGTCAGCCTGGACATATTGGTCTAAAAAGGCCCATCATGTATACACTGCAGAAACCCATCAAATACTGTTGCTAATTTGATAAGGTCAAAGTCACCTAAAATTACAGGTGCACCATAAAGCAGACTATTGCAGTGTGAATGCAAGCCCTTACCTTCCCCTCTGACCAGCATACAGCTAGTCTTGTCACAAACAAGGGAAAATCTGCACCTGCTGGAATCCTGGACTACTACCTTTGAAGTCCTACCTTTTGATCTCCCTCCATATATTTCAGTTTGCAGATCTCAATTGCTTTTTCTATTCACAGGTACTACAACCATAAATTGTTCACCTGTTTCCTCCAGAAAATCTAGCAGCTGCAATGAGACATCCTTGGACCTTAAGGAGGCAAGATACCAATCAAGAGACTTTTGTGGCAGCATAAAACCCTATCTCTTCCCTTTTTGATTGAATCCATTACTATAGCCCTTCGATTCCTTTTCCTTACTGTACAGCAAAACCATCCGTGCACTACACACATGCCTACTGCTACCTTTTCCTGAGAAGCTATCTTTCCCCATCAGAGATGAATAATCACAGTGGATTCCTGCACTACCTGCCTTTTCAACTGAAATTACCTATTCCTGCATAGACAATCTGCAGTATGACCACCGCACTGAAAAAAATCCATGGAAATCTCAGCCTTGGATGTTCACCAGTGAATCTGTCCATAATTTCAGCTGTGATGTGGTTAACCAGCTGATTACACTTGCAGTGTCCATTATGCAACATATGCAACATTATGACAACATATGGACACTGGAAGACGCATCACTGGCAAAGGAAAGAGGGGTGGACAGGGTCATGGGATCTGAAAACAGTCCCACTCTCATGTAGGGTGTTTTTGCAGAGTGCTCGTAACCAGCATCTGTCCTTTTCCAGGCAATGAAGCTGCTGACTGAGGAGACGGAAACAGAAGGAACAGCATATGCCTGGCAATCTCGAGTAAGTACAGTAACAGGTCAGCGATAGACAGCAGGCAGGTCACCAGTGGGCACTAACAGCCTACTGAGATCCTTTGTAATAACCTGGGAGGAGTGTCACCATTTTGATGACTAAGAAAAATGGTTAGTCCAATTGACAAATGCAAGATGTGTGTCATTAAGAAGATATTGGTGAAGATAATCATGGCTATAAACAGCAACACTGAGTTAAGCCAACACTCATGTACTGAACTGGTGATTGGAAAGTACCCAACTATGATACCGACAGGGTTTACTGAACTTCATGACTTAGATTTGTGGCACAGCTATTTGTGTGTCTCCTAGCCCTTCAATACACCTAAAACAAAATTGCAAGATTTAGTCTACTGGGAGAGAATTTGGGACCAATTATAACACACTGCAAAAAGCTAAAAAGGACCAAGAGATGCATTTATGTTGAATGGCCTCACATGCTATAAGCACCAATGATTCTATGACATTGTAATACTTAACTGGGTATAGGATAATCCATTTAATTAGTGCAAAAAAAACCTATTCTCAATATCAAGCAGCAGTGCATAAAGGTAATAACTAGACTAAGCACTGATGACCAAGTTCTACTTCAAAACAGAGAGGTTCTACTAAACTGTTGTCAAACTCTGGTTGAAATAGAACAGTACAGCACAGGAACAGGCCTTTCTGCCCCAATTGTGCCGACACAATACCAGATTAAACAATCTTTGATCCATATCCCTTCATATTAAAAGCAAAAAGGAACCAGAGAATGTACAAAAAATATCAGGGATGATCACAAAATCTGGAAGGCACTTCTATGTGGAAGTGCAAGCTGCTTTTTCTTTAAGCATGGTCTAATGGCGTGTTTAAGATCATGAAAGCTTTCATGAGTCCCAATACTTCCATTTGTGAGACCATCAATACAAAGCAGTTAGAAAAAATCCAAGAGTGAATTCAGAAAGAACCCAGTGGCATGAAAAACAGTTCTGGTGAATAGTGTTAGAAGCTTTTTAAACAAGAGGTAAGATGTAAAGAACAAGAAAATAGAAGATTGTGTTGACTGATTGCGCTCAGGATGGGAGAATGCTCACATAGAGCATAAATAATGTTTCTCTGATTCATGAGACTGCACATGTTAGCATCTGGTGCAACAATATGCAGGAGCTGCTCAGTGGATCAAGAAGCATTTGTTTGGGGTGTGGGGGAAGGACTGTTGCAGGGCTTCGATCTGCAACATTGGTAATTTTGCCCCCTCCCCACACACATGCTGCTTGACCCAAGTTACTCTAGTAGATGGATTATTAATCTGTTTCTATGCTCTACATTGCAAAGTTTAACAGAATTTTGGAATGGGGATTTGTAATATTCCCACTCAAGAACTAGATTAGTTATAATTGTGAACCCTTCTCCAGATCAATTCTCCAGCCTCCAGTTGCTAGTCAAGTCACCATCAATGCCAGAATAGCTCCTTTACAGGGAAATGTGCAAGATGTGGTCTACTTGGTGCGTTTACAGAGGATGGATATTGGTTGAGTTGGTTTATGTGTGGAGAGAAGTTTGGAAAATGGGCAAATTGATGGGGTGAGATAGAGATTGACGATCCAAATCATTTTTAAGGGCCATTAACTATGTTGATTGAAGGCACTGGCATCTTTGAAGACAGTGCTAAAATTTCTGTTCTGTTCTGATCACTTCTAAAGCACAGCAAGCTAATCCAAAGATGAAAAGCAGGAAACTGTGTGGCAGTATGTGTTTGACAGCCTAACTTAGATTTTTTGTTTGTTTAAGATTTATCAATCCTGGACCTTCAAATTTTGTCAGGGTCTACATCAATTAACATGCCACAGTTGATGCGGAAACATTTGCTGCTTTAAAAACTAATTTAAATTTTGATTTAAATTTTCAAAATAATTCCACAAGCTTCAGAACATTCAACAAGTCACTGCAAACACTGGGAAAGTGGGAAAAATTATGTTACAGAGAAGGGAAGAGGTAGAAAGCAAACAATGCCTGTGATAGTGTGCCTCATCCAATCTGTTTCTCTGTTGTATCTGCCCTGATGACAAGATTTTCCACACCAAATCCTTTAAAATGTTTTCCTTAGTATTAAACCATGAGCTGCCAGAAGAAGTGTTTGGAGTTACGTAGTGTCATCTAAAAAGCACTTTGATAGGTGTATAGAGTGGTAGGGCTTGGAGGGATATGGGTCAAATATAGGAAATTGGGATTAGTTAGTGGGCACTAAGATTGGCATGGATTTGTTGGGCTGAAGGGCCTGTATTCTTGCAGTATTGTTCCATGTCTCCTTTTATCATCAATAACAGGACTCTTAGCCACATTCCCTTATTGCTCACTCATACTAAGAAGAGACTTTCTCTCATCTCACCTTCGACTCCAACAGACCCCAAAGTCAGTTATACAGCATGGGAAAGATGTCCTTCAGCACATTCACATTTGTGCTGACCAAGATGTATATTCCAGCTAATGCATTTAGACCATAAGACAAAGGAGCAGAAGTTGGCCATTCAGCCCATCGAGTCTGCTCTGCCATTTCATCATGAGCTGATCCAATCTCCCCTTTTGTCTCATTCCCCGCCTTCTCACCATAACCTTTGATGCCCTGACTACTGAGATACTTATCAATCTCTGCCTTAAATACACCCAATGACTTGGCCTCCACTGCTGCCCATGGCAACAAATTCCATAGATTCACCACCCTCTGGCTCAAAATATTTCTTCTCATCTCTGTTCTGAATGGGCGCCCTGCAATCCTCAAATCATGTCCACTTGTACTAGTCACCCCCACCATGGGAAACAACTTTGCCACATCCACTCTGTCCATGCCTTTCAACATTCGAAATGTTTCTATGAGGTCCCCCCTCATTCTTCTAAACTCCAAGGAGTACAGTCCAAGAGTGGTCAAACGTTCCTCATATGTTAACCCTCTCATTCCAGGAATCATTCTAGTGAATCTTCTCTGAACCCTCTCCAATGTCAGCACATCCTTTCTTAAATAAGGAGCCCAAAACTGCACACAGTATTCCAAGTGAGGACTTACCAGTACCTTATAGAGCCTCAACATCACATCCCTGCTCCTATACTCTATTCCTCTAGAAATGAATGCCAACATTGCATTCACCTTCATCACCACCGACTCAACCTGGAGGTTAACCTTAAGGGTATCCTGCACAAGGACTCCCAAGTCCCATTGCATCTCAGAACTTTGAATTCTCTCCCCATTTAAATAGTAGTCTGCCTGTTTATTTCTTCTACCAAAGTGCATGACCCATACACTTTCTGATACTGTAATTCATTTGCCACTCCTTTGCCCATTCCCCCAATCTATCCAAGTCTCTCTGCAGACTCTGTTTCCTCAGCACTACTGGCCCCTCCATCTATCTTTGTATCATCAGCAAACTTAGCCACAAAGCCATCTATTCCATAATCTAAATCGTTGATATACAACATAAAAAGAAGCGGCCCCAACACGGACCCCTGTGGAACACCACTGGTAACCGGCAGCCAAGCAGAATGGGATTCCTTTATTCCCACTCTCTGTTTCCTGCCAATCAACCAACGCTCTATGTATGTATGTAACTTTCCTGTAATTCCATGGGCTCTTGTTTAGCAGCCTCATGTGCGGCACCTTGTCAAAGGCCTTCTGAAAATCCAAATACACAACGTCCACTGCATCTCCCTTGTCTAGCCTACTTGTAATTTCCTCAAAAAATTGCACTAGGTTTGTCAGGCAGGATTTTCCTTTAAGGAAACCATGCTGAGTTCTGCCTATCTTGTCATATGCCTCCAGGTACTCCGTAACCTTATCCTTGACAATCGACTCCAACAACTTCCCAACCAGCGATGTCAAGCTAACGGGTCTATAATTTCCTTTTTGCTTCCTTGCCCCCTTCTTAAATAGTGGAATGACATTTGCAATCTTCCAGTCCTCCGGAACCAGGCCAGAATCTATCGATTTTTGAAAGATCATTGCTAATGCCTCCGCAATCTCCACTGCTACTTCCTTCAGAACACGAGGGTGCATTCCATCTGGTCCAGGAGATTTATCTACCCTTAGACTATTCAGCGTCCTGAGTACTTTCTCTGTCGTAATTGTGACTGCGCATATTCCTCTTCCCTGACACCCTTGAATGTCCAGTATATTGCTGATGTCTTCCAGTGAAGACTGATGCAAAATACTCGTTCAGTTCCTCCGCCATCTCCTTATCTCCCATTACAATTTTTCCAGCATCATTTTCTATCGGTTCTATATCTACTGTCTTTTTATATACTTGAAAAAGCTTTTAGTATCCTCTTTGATGTTATTTGCTAGCTTCCTTTCATAGTTCATCTTTTCCCTCTTAATGACCTTAGTTTCCTTTTGTAAGCTTTTAAAAACTTCCCAATCCTCTGTCTTCCCACTAATTTTTGCTCCCTTGTATGCCCTCTGCTTTGCTTTTACTTTGGCTTTGACTTGTCAGCCATGGTTGCATCCTTTTTCCATTCGAAAATTTCTTCTTGTTTGGAATATCCTGTCTTGCACCTTCCTCACATCTCGCATAAACTCCAGCCACTGCTGCTCTGCCGTCCTTCCCACTAGTGTCCCTTTCCAGTCAACCTTGGCCAGTTCCTCTCTCATGCCACTGTAATTTCCTTTACTCCACTGAAATACCGATGCATCGGATTTCAGCTTCTCTTTCTCAAATTTCACAGTGAACTCAATCATGTTATGATCACTGCCTCCTAAGGGTTCATTCACTTCCATCTCTGTGATCACGTCTGGTTCATTACACAGTACCCAATCCAGTACAGCCGATCCCCTAGTGGGCTCAGCAACAAGCTGTTCTAAAAAGCCATCTTGTAGACATTCTACAAATTCTCTCTCTTGAGATCCAGTGCCCGCCTGATTTTCCCAATCCACTTGCATGTTAAAATCCCCTACAATTATCATAACACTGCCCTTTTGGCAAGCCTTTTCTATTTCCTGTTGTAATTTGTGGTCCACATCACGGCAGCTGTTTGGAGGCCACCAGGGTCCTTTTACCCCTGCGGTTTCTTAGCTCAACCCATAAAGATTCTGTACCTTCCGATCCTATGTCAACTTTTTCTAATGATTTAATATCTTTCTTACTATTAAAGCCACGCCACCCCCTCTACCTACCTGCCTATCCTTCCGATACACTGTGTATTCTTGGACGTTCAGCTCCCAGAGACATGCATCCTTTAGCCACGTCTCAGTGATGGCCACGATATCATACCTGCCAATCTGTAACTGTACAACAAGATCATCCACCTTATTCCTTATGCTGCGTGCATTTAAGTATAACACCTTAAATCCAGTATTTGGTACTTTTTTCATTGATTGCACTGCAACTTTATTGCATTGCAACTCATCCCAATGGCTGCAAATTTGCTCCATCACCTGCCTGTCCTTCCTGACATCCTTATTGCTCACTACCTTAGATCGATTTATGTTTTCCCTCTCCTCCGCTCCATCATTCCAGTTCCCATCCCCGGCCAAATTAGTTTAAACCCTCCCGCCAGGATATTGGTCCCCTTAGGATTCAAGTGTAACCCGTCCTTTTTGTACAGGTCACACCTGCCCCAAAAGAGGTCCCAATGATCCAGAAACTTGAATCCCTGCCCCCTGCTCCAATCCTTCAGCCATACATTTATCCTCCACCTCATTCCATTCCTACCCTCACTGTCGCGTGGCACAGGCAGTAATCCCGAGATTACTACCTTTGCAGTCCTTCTTCTCAACTGCCTTCCTAACTCCCTATATTCTCCTTTCAGGACTTCTTCTCTTTTCCTACCTATGTCATTGGTACCTATATGTACCACTTCAGGATATCGTGGACGTGATCAGAAACATCCCGGACCCTGGCACCAGGGAGGCAAACTACCATCTGGGTCTCCTGATCGCATCCACAGAATCGCCTATCTGACCCCCTAACTATCGAGTGCCCTATTACTACTGCCTTCCTCTTCCTTTCCCTACCCTTCTGAGCTCTGTGCCGGAGGCATGGCCACTGTTGCTTCCCCCAGGTAGGCTGTCCCCAACAGTACTCAAACAGGAGTGCTTATTGTCAAGGGGTACAGCCACTGGGGTGCACTCTAGTACCTGACTCTTCCCCTTCCCCCTCCTAACCGTGACCCACCTGTCTGCAACTCCTCTCTATCAACTACTCACTCTCCCTGACCAGACAAAGGTCATCGAACTGCAGCTCCAGTTCCCTAACACGGTTCCTTAGGAGCTGCAGCTCGGCGCACCTGGCGCAGATGTGGACGTCCGGGAGGCTAGGAGACTCCAGAACCTCCCACATCCGACACCGAGAACAACAAGCTGCCCTCACGCTCATACTTCCCCTTTCCTCAAATAACAAGAAAAACTGAAAACTAAACCTGTCTTGCCTCGCCTGCTTCTGCCTAAGCCCGTTGAGCCAAAGTCCTTAAGCCTACACTCTGCTCCCGGCTCACTCCACTGCCCGCTGTTTAAGGCTGTGTCCTTTTAAAATCTTCCCTGCTTCACTGCCCGACGTTACGTGCTTGCGCAGTCCCGACTCTCTTAACTCCGATGAGAAGAAGAAAAAAAATCAAAATGGCTCCCGCCGCACTCCCGTTCTGATCCTCCGACTTCCTTCTTCAAGATTTCCCAGAACTTGACCCATATCTCTCTAAACTCGTCATCAATATACCTGTCCACATAATGTTCTAATTTTCCCACCTCAATTATTTCCTCTAGACGTGGTTCCATATATTTACCACCTGCTATATAAAATAAAATGCCCCTTAGGTTCTTACTAAGCTTTTCATCTCCAACCTTAATAACTATATGCTCTAGTTTGTGAAGTCTACTGATTATCCTTAATTTCTAACAGGATTCAGACGTTCTTCCCCAACCATCTTCTAGAAGGTCAAAGGGGCACACGATATAGCAGTAGTTAGGGCCACCACCTCAAAGCTGTCATGGTCCAGGTTCAATCCTGACTTCTGGTGCTGTTAGGAGTGTTGACATTCTCTCTGGGTTTGCAACCAGTTGCTTCCATTTGCACCCACTGTAAATTGCGTCTAGTGCAGATGTGTGGAAGGAGAGTCTAGCTGCAGTTAAGACAGAATATTTCACAGGGAACTAATTGGGGTAGAGATTTGATAGGTGTGCAGTGACTCCATGGGCCTTTGTTGTAAAGAAATATATACGTGCATGTATTTCCACTGCAACTTTCTCATTTCTCTGCATCTCCAACCATCAGTCCTCTTCTCTCTGCACAATATAACATGGAAACAAGCTCTTCAAACTAACTTATCCATTTTAAAATGTATGTATTTTGGGGTTGGCGCAGTGGCGAAGTAGTTAGCATAATACCATTACAGCACCAGTGAGTTCAATTCTACCGCTGTTCATAACAAATTTGTATGCTTGTCCTGTGACTGTCTGGGTTTCCTCCCACACTCCAGACTTGTGTTCACAGGGTAATTGGTCACATGGATGAAATTGGGCAGAAAGGCCTGATAAGGTACTGTATCTCTAAACTTGTCCTTCTGATCAAGGTCCCTACCTCAGTTAGTCCCATCTGCCTGTATTTGCCCCAGGTCTCTATCTACCCATGTATTTATCCAAATGTTTTCCTTAAATGTTGTTATACCCACCTCAAACAATAGCTCTGGCAGCTCGTTCAAAGAGTATGTGCAATTACCCTGTCAATGCCCCTCATGATTTTATACACCTCTGTAAGGTCACCTGTTAGTATTTTACATCCCAAGGGATAAAGTCCTGGTCTGCTCAACCGCTCTCTGTAACTCATCCTCATATCCTAGCAACATCCACCTAAATCTCTTCTGCACTCTGTCCAGCTTAATGACACCTTTCGACTTTTCCCTTCCCTTCCCTTTGCAACCAGCCGCCTTTGCCCAGTCCCCATCAGCTGTGGCTGACTGTCCTGTCCTGTGGGCTCCTCCTCGAGTTCATGAAGTAATGTGAACTTCTGCAGGCCTTCCAGCCACTAAATCTGGCTAGGCTAGGCTAGGTTAAATTAAATCTGATGCATGCTTGGCAACCCACATGCAAAGAATGGCAGACATTGGCTCCTAGGATACTCTCTCCCCATATCCTGGAATGTGGGTGTCACTTGACAAGGCCAGTATTTATTACTTGCCCTAGAAGTGGTGAGCCTCACCAGTCTTTATATTGAAGGAGCTCCCACAGTGTTACCCAAAACAGTAACTCTGTAACCACTATAAGTTCACTTAGAAAAAAACATAGAAACATAGAAAACCTACAGCACAATGCAGACCCTTTGGCCCACAAAGTTGTGCCGAACACGTCCCTACCTTAGAAATCACTAGGCTAACCTGTAGCCCTCTATTTTACTAAGCTCCATGTACCTATCCAAAAGTCTCTTAAAAGACCCTATCATATCTGCCTCCAGCACCGGTGCCAGCAGTCCATTCCACGCATTCACCACTCTGTGTATAAAACTTACCCCTGACATCTCCTCTGTACCTACTCCCCAGCACCTTAAACCTGTGTCCTCTTGTGGCAACCATTTCAGTCCTGGGAGAAAGCCTCTGACTATCCACATGATCAATGCCTCTCATCATCTTGTACACCTCTATCAGGTCACCTCTCATCCTCCTTTGGTCCAAGGAGAAAAGGCTGAGTTCACTCAACCTATTCTCATAAGGCATGCTCCCCAATTCAGGCAACATCCTTGTAAATCTCCTCTGCACCCTTTCTATGGCTTCCACATCCTTCCTGTAGTGAGGCAACCAGAACTGAGCACAGTACTCCAAGTGGGGTCTGACCAGGGTCCTATGTAGCTGCAACATTACCTCTCGGCTCCTAAGTTCAATTCCATAATTAATGAAGGCCAATATGCCAAATGCCTTCTTAACCACAGAGTCAACCTGCGCAGCTGCTTTGAATGTCCTATGGACTCAGACCACAAGATCCCTCTGATCCTCCACACTACCAAGAATCTTATCATTAATGCTATATAACTGCCATCATATTTGACCTACCAAAATGAACCACTTCACACTTAACTGGATTGAACTCCTCTGACAGCCTTCCACACTATCCACAACACCTCCAACTTTGTGTCATCAGGAAACTTACTAACCCATCCCTCCACTTCCTCATCCAGGTCATTTATAAAAATCACGAAGAGTAAGGGTCCCAGAACAGATCCCTGAGGCACACCACTGGTGACCGACCTCCATGCAGAATATGACCTGTCTACAACCACTCTTTGCTTTCTGGATCCACAAAGCAATGTCCCCTTGGATCCCATGCCTCCTTACTTTCTCAATAAGCCATGCATGGGGTACCTTTATCAAATGCCTTGCTGAAATCCATATACATCTACTACTCTTCTTTCATCAATGTGTTTAGTCACGACCTTCCCTTTACAAAGCCATGCTGACTACTCCTAATTATATTATACTTCTCCAAATGTTCATAAATCCTGCCTTTCAAGATCTTCTCCATCAGCTTACCAACCACTGGGGTAAGACTCACTGGTCTATAATTTCCTGGGCTATTTCTACTCCCTTTCTTGAATAAAGGAACAACATCCGCAACCCTCCAATCCTCCAGAACCTCTCCCATCCCCATTGATGATGCAAAGATCATCGCCAGAGGCTCAGCAATCTCCTCCCTCGCCTCCCACAGTAGCCTGGGGTACATTTTGTCCGGTCCCGGTGACTTATCCAACTTGATGCTTTCTAAAAGCTCCAGCACATCCTCTTTCTTAATATCTACATGCTCAGGCTTTTCAGTCTGCTGTAAGTCATCACTACAATCACTAAGATCCTTTTCCATAAGATCTTAAATATGAATAGGTACTGAAATATTCATTAAGTACCTCTGCTATTTCCTCTGGTTCCATACACACTTTCTCACTGTCACATTTGATAGGTCCTATTCTTTCACATCTTATCCTCTTGCTCTTCACATACTTGTAGAATGCTTTGGGGTTTTTCCTTAATTCTGCCTGACAAGGCCTTCTCATGGCCCCTTCTGGCTCTCCTAATTTCCTTCTTAAGCTCCTTCCTACTAGCCATATAATCTTCTAGATCTCTAACATTACCTAGCTCTCTGAACCTTTTGTAAACCTTTCTTTTCAACTAGATTTATTACAACCTTTGTACACCACAGTTCCTGTACCCTACCATAACTTCCCTGTCTCATTGGAACGTACCTATACAGAACTCTACACAAATATCCCCTGAATATTTGCCACATTTCTTCCGTACTTTTCCCTGAGAACATCTGTTTCCAATTTAAGCCTCCAATTTCCTGCCTGATAGCCTCATAATTCCCCTTACTCCAATTAAACGCTTTTCTAACTTGTCTGTTCTTATCTCTCCCCAATGCTATTGTAAAGGAGATAGCATTATGATCACTATCTCCAAAATGCTCTCCCACTGAGAGATATGACACCTGACCAGGTATTATTTAATATACTTTATGCTTTCAAGCCTGTTCCCACTTTAAATACGTAATTGGATCATCTAAATTCAGTCCTGGTTACAGCATTCTCTCTCTCTCATTATTCCTCCAAGCCCAAAGAAGGGGAAGGATTTAAAAAGGAACCTGTGGGGCAACTTTTTACTCATGCCCCGCACACCCCAAGGGTAATGGTAATATGGAATGAACTGCCAGGAGAAAATGGTGGAGGCAGATACAATTATGATGTTTAAAATACATTTAGACAAGTACAGTACATGGATGGCAGAGGCTTAGAGAGACATGGGCCAAATGCAGGGAAATGCAGCTAGCTCAAGGAGACTTGATCAGCATGGATGAGTTGGGCTGAAGGACAGTGGAACAGCAATGGCAGGTATTCTTGGGAATAATGTACAAGGTGCAAAATCAGTTCATCCCCCAGAGAAGGAAGGATTCAAAGGGGGGAAAGGTGCCTCAGTGGTTGACAAAGGAAGTCAGAGACAGCATAGCATTAATAAAAAGGAAATATGACAGAGCTAAGGTGAGTGGGAGGACAGATGATTGGGAAGTTTTTAAGGAACAACAGAACTTAACTAAAAAGACAATACGGGGAGAAAAAATGAGGTACGAACGCAACCTAGCCAGGAATATAAAGGAAGATAGCAAAAGCTTTTTTAGGTATGTGAAGAGAAAGATGATAGTTAAGAACAATGTTGGGCCCTTGAAGAATGAATTGGGTGAAATTGTTATGGGAAACAGAGAAATGGCAGAAGAATTTAATGAGTACTTTAGATCTGTTTTCACTAAGGAAGACACAAGCAATCTCCCAGATGTATGGATGGGCCAAGGACATAGGGTAACAGAGGAAATGAAACAGATTGACATTCGGAAGGAAACGGTGATGAGAAGACTGATGGGACTGAAGGCTGACAAATCCCCAGGTCCAGATGGTCTGCACCCTAGGGTACTAAAGGAGGTGGCTCTGGAAATTGCGGATGCATTGGTAATCATTTTCCAATGTTCCTTAGATTCAGGATCAGTTCCTGAGGGTTGGAGAATGGCTAATGTTATCCCACTTTTTAAGAAAGGAGGGAGGGAGAAAACAGAGAACTATCGACCTGTCAGCCTGACATCGGTGGTGGGAAAGATGCTGGAGTCCATTATTAAGGATGAAATAGTGGCATATCTAGATAGCAGTGATAGGATTGGGCCGAGCTAGCATGGATTTACCAAGGGTATTTACCAAGGTGAATGGGTGTTTCTCAGAATGGCAGGTGGTGACTAGTGGGGTGCCACAGGGCTCGGTATTGGGACCACAGCTGTTTACCATTTACGTTAACGATTTGGATGAAGGCATAGAAAATAACATCAGCAAATTTGCTGATGATACTAAGCTGGGTGGCAGTGTGACGTGATGAGGATGTTAGGAGAATTCAGGGTGACTTGGATAGGCTGGGTGAGTGGGCAGATACTTGGCAGATGGCGTTTAATGTGAATAAGTGTGAAGTTATCCACTTTGGGAGTAAGAACAGGAAGGCAGATTATTATCTGAACGGCATAGAGTTGGGTAAGGGAGTAATACAAAGAGATCTCGGAGTCCTTGTTCATCAGTCACTGAAGGTGAATGAGCAAGTGCAGCAGGCAGTGAAGAAGGCTAATGGAATGTTGGCCTTTATTACAAAGGGAATTGAGTACAAGAGCAAGGAAATCCTTTTGCATTTGTACAGGGCCCTGGTGAGACCACACCTGGAGTATTGTGTACAGTTTTGGTCTCCAGGGTTAAGGAAGGACATCCTGTCTGTAGAGGAAGTGCAGCGTAGATTCACGAGGTTAATTCCTGGGATGTCTGGACTGTCTTACGCAGAGAGGTTAGAGAGACTGGGCTTGTACACGCTGGAATTAAGGAGATTGAGAGGGGATCTGATTGAAACATATAAGATTATTAAGGGATTGGACAAGATAGAGGCAGGAAATATGTTCCAGATGCTGGGAGAGTCCAGTACCAGAGGGCATGGTTTGAGAATAAGGGGTAGGTCATTTAGGACAGAGTTAAGGAAAAACTTCTTCTCTCAGAGAGTTGTGGGGGTCTGGAATGCACTGCCTCGGAAGGTAGTGGAGGCCAATCCTCTGGATGCTTTCAAGAAGGAGCTAGATAGGTATCTTATGGATAGGGGAATCAAGGGATATGGGGACAAGGCAGGAACTGGGTATTGATAAGGAATTGATCAGCCATGATCTCAAAATGGCGGTGCAGGCTCGAAGGGCCGAATGGTCTACTTCTGCACCTATTGTCTATTGACCTGTTTCTGTCTTCAGTTCTATGACTCCATGAACAATAACTATTTTCAAGACACTTAGACAATAACTTGGGTTCAGTTGCTTTGCTGTATACAGTACTTGTAAATGTCACAATGTTCACAAACATTCAGTGGCTACCCTCACACTGACAACTGTGACTGCCCAGAACAAGCAATAGGCCTCATTGGATGCCAAAACCATTCAAAGACAGCCCTTGTGCTGGAGCCATAGCAGGGTCAGGCTGGAACAAATGCCAGATCATTGGGCAAGCAGGCCCTCAATTACAGGACTGTGGATGACCCAGCTCACTGACTCAATAATAGCATTTACTTTTTGCTTTGCTTCTTGTTCAGTGGATGATCTGGGGATGGGGGGGGCGGGGGGAGTCATTGGCAGCCCAGAACATTCCAGTGCTGATCACAGGAGAACCAGAAATGAAGGGGTTTTGTTGATCTTACACACTTAGGAGGTGATGGAATTTGTCTACATTCTACAGAGGCTAAAGGACAAGACTGGGTGCATTTATCATGAGCAACACCTGCAGCTGGAGAAAGGGCAATGCACTTTGTAAAGACCAACATTTAAACTTTGATCTTCTTTCTCCCCATTCTGTTCCATGACAGGCCTACGTCCCAAAAGTCCTGCGAGCAACTAAGACAGAGCAGAGCCACCTCAACTCAGAAATCTATCCAACATACGGTACCATTGGAGATGGCAGTCAGGAAGAGACCCACTCCCCATCTCCAGATGATGTTACTCCTCTGGACAATGTTGATAATGATCAAATATATCTAGTAGATAGTGGAAATGGAGAGAGATAAAAAAATACAGCTGTTTTGAAAATGAACTAAATCCAACTTCAACTGCCCACCTACAATACTGTTCTGTTGGTTGTGGCACAAGAAGTACTGATGTATTAGACTGCTCATTTACTTGAACAACGTTACCACAAGCATCCAGTGCCAATGGAGATTTTGTTGCTATGGTTTTCTCAACATACACATAATTTCCATGTTATTTAAAAAGGTAATTCAACTCTTACTTCATGGCTGCCCTGAGGATTAGCATTAGTGACTGTTAACGTATGCAGTTAATCCATTTGGGAAGGATCCTTAAGAAGGTTTCAGAATTTTGCACATTTTCCTATTTTTGTGCAGTGTATGAGAGTCAAAAGATGGCAACCAAATGCATGGGCAAGTGGTGTCTCTCTCAGTTTGCAGAGAGGAGTTAAAATTGTATTGTTAAGGCGGGATTGTGATGCAGCCCTGGTGTGTTCCTCAGTGTAAAACCCCAAATATGTTCAATTTTGGGCACTAACTTTGGAAATAAAGGAGCATAATCCTGGGGAACCTGTGGTAGAAAACAAGTGCTGCTTGAGTTCATTTAGTGCTGAGTGCAAGGGAGAGGGGAAATCAACAATAACATAACAATTTTGTCACTAATCATGAGTGGTTAACATAAAGGTTGGACTGTTTAATTCTTGTCTTCCAAAGGAGTAGTAAAAAAATGTGAGTAAATTTAATTCTGATGATGTTGATATTTATCTGGGACAATTTTTGGCTTGATGCCCCTTACCTGTCATTTCCTGGGTTACATTTAGCTGTCCACTAGTTGTGTAACGTGTCATAATTCCAGGCCATTGCTGACCGACACTGCGACAGAAATAAATGCAGGTTAGCAGAGATCCATGAGTGAAGCCTTCTTGGAGTTCTGGAAATTGAGTTACTTGCTCTATCCAACAAATTAACAAAAATATTCATAGTGCAACAAACCATATCTGAAGTGTGTTTTGCTTCATGGCACTGAAGTAAATACTCCATTTTGTTTGTATGGAGTAGTCAGTTATCCCAATGAACTAACTTTGCTGGGAGTAACTAAATATACCTTTTGGTATCCAACTGAGTTTCATTCAACAGGAATGAAAACAGGAATTCAACACATGGAGGACCTGAGAAGCAAATTTTTCCACACAGATGGTGGTGGGTATGTGGACAAGTTGCCAGAGGAAATGGTAGGGGTGGGTACAATAACAACTTTTAAAAGATCGGTGGATGGGAAATATTCAGAGATATGGGCCAAATGCAGGCAAGTGGTACTAGCCAGAGAAGGCACCATGCTCTGGATGGATGAATTGGCCTAAGTTTGCACC